>NC_086379.1:21799338-22115208 GCF_036588685.1 Mytilus trossulus
TATTTTTTAAGATCCATTTTGTTCCTTTATCTCCTTACATTTTTACGTACTTTTGGCTTTCATATATTTGAATATGAACGTTCCTGGTGAAGTTTTAAAAATATAAAGAAAAGTGTGTTGGACGGACAGATTCCAGTTATAGGAATAATAAAAAAAAGATCTGATGGGATGAATTTTTCGTCTATCAGCTCAAAAACATAATTTTATCATGTGACCATGACTTCATCTACGTTTATTTTCATGCTTTACTCCTTAAAATAGAATTAAGCTTTGAATTATAAGGAAAGTGTATATTAAGTTATGTCTATTCGAAATAACATAAAACAAATGGGGTGCACACTTTTAGATAAACAACCTCACGGATAATGCAGTGTGCATCTTTTTTTTATGTTATTTCTGCTCAGACAAAAAAATATTACAGTCATTTGTTAAATGTTGCAAAGAAAGCTATGACATCTAAAGTTGTGGATATTAATTGAAACAAGAGTTATTAATATGAAAAATAAGATGTGGTATGAATTAAAATAAAACAGCTCTTCACAAGTGACATAATGACACAGAAATTAACAACTATATAGGTCACCGTAGAGTATAAAACATGGTTTGTAACTAGGGCGGAATAAAAATGAATAAACAACAATAATAACTTAAACATATAACGTATATTTACATAACTAAATCATTGTTTTCCAAATAAATAAATATCGTCGTTTTCAAACAAATTCTCCAATTAGATGTTGGAAACCATTTAATCATAAAGATTTTTTTCGTTTTCAAAAGGCTTACAATAAACATTAAAAATTTCAAGAAAGGCGTGTTGGATTTAAGTTTCGGAAAAATAATTATTTCTTTCTGATTGGATTGAATATTTGTCTATCAGCTGAAAGACTAAATATTGTCATGTGGATGACCGTGACTTCATCTTTGTTTATTTTCATATTTTCCTCCTTAAAATGAAATTTACCATTGAACATGTTGAATTATAAGGAATTACTTATATTTTGTTTTGTCTATTAAAAACAAAACCAAAAAAACATTAAAAAAACGGGGTTCACACTAAACATAATATTACAGTCATTTGTGAAATGTTTCAAAGAAGGTCAAGACATCCAAAGTTGTGGATTTTAATTGAAACAAGAGTTATAAATATAAAAATGAAGACTTGGTATGGATTAAAATAAAACAACTCTAATAACATAGAAATAATCAACTATATAGGTACAGTATAAGGTTTGTAACTAGGTCAGAATAAGAATTAATAATGAGCAATCAAACATAAAACATAGGTTTCCTTAATGTACATAAAACATATATTTACATTTGCACATCAATAACTTAATCATTGTTTTTCATCAAAACAAATTCTCGAATTGGACGTTGGAAACCGTTCAATCATTAGAACGTGCGTTTAAAGTTTTTATTTTCGTTTCCATAAGGCTTACAATATACATTTATATAAAATAAACACTATATATGTTTGTTCTCCTCCCAATTTCAAATTTACAGACAAAACGTCTAAGACGCAATTTATTCGATATTTTCGTAGCAGTTACTTCAAAAGCATAAAATTAAAAAAATACGCATCATAAATATTCCTTTAATTTAAAATTATGAGAAGTCCTACAGCGATAGATAATTTAATTTTACAGACGTACTGCGGATGTATTGTTAAGTTTGCTTTTATAGCACTAAGTAAACTTATTGGATATCGAACTACGGGATCGTTATGTAATCTTTCTGACCTTCATATGCGTTTTAGTCTTACTTATCAACGTCATCAACCGCTCTTTTCGAAAAATTACATAATAGAGTATGATAGTCAATAAAACTATCAATGAAAGAGGAAATAATAAAGATGTAAACAACAAAAGTACCGATCGAACTCCAAGAAAAATTCACATAGGAAAGATCCATATCAAAAAGTAAATTATTGAAAAATCATACAAACTCAAAAACTTTTAAATTATTCGGGAATAGCAGAAATAAGTAATGTTTTCGTGAGCTTCTTTTTATAAACCGCCTGCATATAATTTATGACAGTCCCAAGGGTTGTCTAAGATACCACGGCCTGAATCATTATCTACCTATTGTAAATTTGATCTCGGCCTCAACTAAGCAAACATCAATCAATATAGTTGTCTGCCCTTTTGGTCGGGTTGTTGTCACCTTTACACATTCCCCATTTCCTTTCTCAATGTTATCAAGCAATATAGTTGCAACTAACATTGATATACACAATTTATTCAAAAAGCATTACAATAGGATACTACAACTAAATCGACGTTTATAAAATGATAAGCTGCTCCTTATGTTTGTCGTATGCGACTTATCCAAGCGCGTAGAGAAACATGTTTTCATTTTACCCTTCCCAAAAAATCTAAATGATCGTAAATCAGATTATGTTCGTTATGACAACATTTATGTTTTAGATCTGTTAGTGAAACAATCAACCAAAAAATTAAGTCGTACACACATACAAATAAATTCAAATTAAAGACAGGCACATAATCGTATAACGTTACGTATATGGGCATACTAGATAGATGGGCATACTAGGTAGATGGGCATACTACTAGTAGGTAGATGGGCATTCTAGATGGGCATACTAGATGGGCATACTACTAGTAGGTAGATGGGCATACTAGATGGGCATACTAGGTAGATGGGCATGATTGACAATAAGACAATTATTTACCAGAGTGCAATATATGATGTTCAACTTTAGAAACAATTTTCTTTTCCGGAAATTTATTGGTTCATACGTTGGTATTTTCCTGAAGTTCAGGGACAAATATTTCAGGCACATTTATTGACAGTGTGTTCTCGACTTTGAATATCGGTTAAATATATTTCGCCTATCTTCAGGACAAAATAAATCTAAACAATACATCCATCATATTAATTCTTAAAAAAGAAGTGTGACTGAGATGAAAAGGGGGGCCTAAGACTGTAACTGTGAAATGAGATATGTTCTATTAGAATGTTGAAATTAATGTCAGAATAAACTGAAATTTTGTTAAAAGTGTAAAATCCAATAAAATAAAAAAAACAAAAAAAAACAATAGAAGTGTCCAATTATTTTATGAAACATATTGCTTTTCTATAACGTTATTATTTCACATATGAAATAACAGATTATTATTTTTTTTATTAATTGTCAATTATACAATAGCTACATGTAGTTCGCATAGATATATGTAAGTGGTTGTTACGAAATCAATACATGGTTAAGAAATCGTTTAGTTTTTTGATACATGTGTTCTAAATTTTTCACAATAGTTTTGAGATTGATTTGTTCCCTAAACATCCACTGACAAATACTATTTCATGCATATTGAGGTCAATAAAAAAATAAACACTATAATTATAAAGGATAGATTATGAAAGGCGGGATCGACAAAGAATGTGTACTTAAAATGAGCTTATACAATTACAACTAATTGCCAATTCTCCTCCCTCTTGTAAGGCAAAATTTAATTGATAAAAAAGACTGGAAAAATAATATAAATACTTTTAAGACAAACATAAATGGTCTTTTTAACTGTATGATGAGGCTGTCTACAACGAAAGAAAAAATGAAATGGAAAGGAGTACTGTTTGTTTTCGGTTAGTATTACTTCATTGATATACTTTATTAAACTATAACAATCTTGAAATTTATACAATAAAAAAGTCAAACCTAACATCAGTTAAGACGCTTGCACAATTTTAAAAATTTGTTAAACATGACATAGGTTATATGATTTATAGAATGGTGCAAGCGTCGTAACTGAAGCTCGGTTGGACCTTTTTATTGTATAAATTTCAAGATTGTTATAGTTTTATTTAAGAAAACTGAAAGATGATTCATTTAACATTAGAATCTTACTGATGATGGATATCTGTTATCCGAAATAATTATAAATAATTACATTTATAGTTACTTTTTTTTTGTTTTTGGTTAATATTGCTTAATTGATATACTTTATTAAACTATAACAATCTTGAAATTTATACAATAAAAAAGTCAAACCGAACATCAGTTTAGGTAGATGGGGTGTCTAATAAATAAACTCATCATAGATACCAGGACTAAATTTTTTATATACACCAGACGCGCGTTACGTCTTCAAAAGACTCATCAGTGACGCTCTAATCCAAAGAAGTTTTTAAAAAATGATAATCCATTGATTTTTTTTTAATACTTTGCCAAAATGTAGTTTTTATCGTGCTTTTTAAGAAATATTAATAAAAATAGTGGAAGAATTTTGAGATAATATGTGAGAAGATAGCTTTAATAGTATGCTTCCTGTTAAGAAAAAGAAAAAATGGGGTCACCAGACCCGTTCTTTGCTAGCTACGTAATAAAATAGGTAAATATCTAACACATTCTATCGTAAACATACCTTTATCTGAATTATCTGCCCTTGCATTTGAGTTGTCTTCCCTTATATGGCAAAGTTAGAAAAAAAATAATCAAAGAAAAGTTTTCTGTTTTTGGTAAAAATGCAAGCATAAATATTATAAAACATGTCATTTTCTATATTGAAATGAAAGTTCTTACACATTAATTTCCTACAACTCTCAAAATTGACACATTCTATTAAAGATCTAGACATTGTTTTCTGGTATTTTAAAATCCAAGATGGAGGAAGACACCCTATCTACCTTTTTTTCACAACCTTCATCAGCATAAAGGATATACATTTCCTAACTCATTTGGTATTCATGACCTTGTAATGTACCTCAGACTTTGTTAAAAGTCACAACTGTTAAGCAGAAAGTTGATAAACCAGGGTTGTCAATCGGCAGTCCTCGGTGAATCTGCTAATCTATGAAGGTACGGAATCGGCCGAGTTTTGACGAATGCCAGGGTCATGTCAAAGAATGTATCGTCCTTCTTCTTAAAAACAATTAAATAAACAAATAGCACATAATGGTCTAGAAGTATATATTCTAGGGACTGGCGTTGTTAATCATATGAATTACTTTTTGTGGTGTTATTTTTATGTGACATGGTATATTTTTAACCTTCACTGTTTAATCAAGTTTTTGATAGTATCTATTCGGTATTTAAGCATCCCACTATCGTGTTATTATTCGATGGTCATTTTTGTATTCTTGTCTTTCGTTTTTGCTTATGAGCTTTGTCCATATAGTGCCTGTATGCCTTTTTTCTTTGCTTTGTTGATGAAAGTGTTTGTTTTAATCGTTATTGGATTATAACACAATGTTTACACTCATTATTTATCATTTCAAATTCTTGTAATACATTTTCAGAACAAAATTCACTAATTTCTTCTGACAAATAATCACAAGCCTTCTTCAGGTTGTACAATTTTGGGCACATGCTTCTATAAATTAATTTTGGATGTAACGCATCTTCTGATTGGCTGACATTATTTTGTTGTCAGTCCATAGACATAATGTAGTCATGTGACCGTGACGTCAACGACGTTTTTCATTGTTTTCTACGGTTTAAAATGAAATTTAGAATTAAATTATAAGAAATGACAGTAATATCGAAATAACATAAAAAATGTGGTGCACACTGTTAAAGAACCCGCTATGCGCGTTCTTCAGTGTGCACCAATTTTTTTATGTTATTGCTTCATAGACAGTAAATATTTCAGTCATTTCTTAAATGATGAGAATTTACTTTGCTATTTTCCACTTCGTCTTAGTTCCTTTAGGAATATTTAACTGAAGTAATGCATCTTCGGGTAGTTTTGATCTGATAATAGATACAAACACGTTTTGGTTCACATTCTGTTTCAAAACTTCCAGACTTCGGGTGTGTCTATGCTGTATTGAACTTAGCATCATGTATTCGGGTTTACTTTTCTGTAATAAGTTTATACTTTAGTTTCATTATGTATATATCTTTCATATTCATTTTTTAAAATTAACTGTTTGCAATAGCATGAATCGTTCTATATAATAATGGTGTTCTTATCCCGGGCATAAAAACAATGCCGTATTTGGCAAAACCTTTTCAACTTTTGATCTTCAGTGCTGTACAACTTTGTACTTTTTTCACTTTCAAACTTTTATATCTGGGCGTCACTGGTGAGTCTTGTGTGGACAAGACGCGTTTTTGGCGAATTGAATTTTAAACCTGATGCCTTTTGTTATCTATTCATCATGTTTTTCTTTGTCTAATGTATTCTCCTTTTTATTTTTATTGTAGTCCTGTAATATTATGTTGTCATTTCAATGTTATATTTAACTTTGCCATTAAAGTGCGAAGTTTGGCATGCCATAAAACCAGGTTCAACCCACCACTTTTATTCCCCTTTAAAAGTGTCCTGTACCAAGTCAGGAAGATGGCCATTGTTATAATATTATTCGTTCCTGTGTGTGTTGCATTTTTAAGGTTGAGTCGTTTGTGTTTTCTCTTATTTTTGAGATATTGAGATAAGACGTGGCACGGTACTTGTCTATCTCAAATTCACGTATTTGGTTTTGATGTTATATTTGTTATTCTCGTGGTGTTTTGTCTGTTGCTTGGTCCGTTTCTGTGTGTGTTGCGTTTCGGTGTTGTGTCGTTGTTCTCCTCTTATATTTAATGCGTTTCCCTCGGTTTTAGTTTGTTACCCCGATTTTGTTTTTTGTCCATGGATTTATGAGTTTTGAACAGCGGTATACTACTGTTGCCTTTATTTCGAACAGTCTGTTAGATTTATGGAAAAAATCTCTCAAGCTAAAAAATTCGTTTGATGGCGATGGAAGATTTATTAATTGATTATAATGAATATAAACTACATCGTGGTTGTTTCCAAATGTTTCCTAAAAATTGTTAATAGGTAAAGAATAATTACCACAAGATAAAGTGAAACCCTACACTGTACGTTTAGCTTCTCCTTGTAGCTTGCTCCAAATATCTCGATATTTGTCAACTTTGTAGTTGCATGTACGGAACTTTTAAACGAATCCCAAAACGCCATCCACTATATTTTCTCACCATTAAAATAGTGGAGATATAATTTTGGTAATTTTATAGAGCATTGTAGAATTTTCCTTTTCATTTATCAATTGTTTCTGAAAGATTTCATGTTGTTGTTTTATTAGACTTTGCATAATATCTTTCATTTCCTTTTGTAACCCTTCAATTTGGCTAGATAATTTGTTTTCTTTAGCTTCCATGCTCTCCTTTTAATAAAGTCAACTAACCTTTATTTAAATTTAAAAAGATCCATGTAACAATCGATCGCGCTTGAACACTGCTCATAGTCTTCATCCACTATATCATCTATGACTTCCCCTTCATCTTCCAAAGCACTAGCAAGTTTCTAACTAGGAGTTTCTAATTTTTTGGCATACATCTTAAGCTTGTCCGCACATTTAGTTGCCTCCAACACAAAACGTTGTTGATCGAGTTTATATACCTTCGATAATAATATTTGCTTCCCGTTCTGTATTTCTGTATGAAAACTGTTACTTTACCTTTGAGGAATCGCACATTTGACATTTTGAATTCTCTTGAATTAATATCCAATTTCGGAATAGAATTAATCACAGGTTCCGGTGCCAAATAATGTTGTGTAGATGGTTAGTAACACTAACATCGGAAAATTGTAACAAAGTAATCCTTTTTTTAAGTATCAAGAAAAACATAATGATTATTTCAAATTGTGTATATAGTCATATATAAGCCAGTTGAACGAAATTCACATGAAATACCTAAAAATGTTCACATATAATACAATCACCGGAGTCAAGGTAACAAAAAAATGAGAAATTTCTAGTAACAATTAACGGAGCTCAAAATAATAATTAGTGGAGAATAACAGTCTATAAATTCAAATAATGAATCTTTCGCTATTCGCGACACTGCTATACCTTAATTTTTGAAATTTTTAGCTATTGAGTTTGTTTGCTTTGTTCAAACATTGTTGTCAATATAATGGAATTTTATGCGACTGTCGTACAGTGAAAGGTTAATGCTGGCGATACTATCAGGTTAAATCGGCCATTTTCTACGTAAGGAAATGTCTGTACCAAGTAAGGAATATGACAGTTGTTTTCTATTTGTTTAAGCTTTTAATTTTTGCCATTTGATAAATGACTATCCGTTTTAAAATTTTCCTAGGAGTTTGTTTTTTTAAACATGTTTATTAAGATATGTAAACATCGATTAATTTAAGTCGTTTATGAGTTCAAAATTCAATTATTTTTTTCTTGTAACAGGTATTCTAATCGAGTTATCAGAGGAGAGACGGGAAATAAACGATCTGATGATGTCAAAAGAGGATCCTAACCCCTTGTACTTTTGGCAACTTAGATCATCAAAACACGACCTGTCGTATCTCAGTCAACATAGGTAGGCATTATCCCTGTGTTAAGACATTGTACAACCGTAACCTGTATAAGTCACGTGTAGGTATTTACCTGTGTTTAGACATTGTACAACTGAATCCTGCCTTAGGCACAGGTAGGTTTTTACCTGTGTTTAGACATTGTACAACTGAATCTTGCCTTAGACACAGGTAGGCACTATTCCTGTGTTTAGACATTGTACAACCGAATCTCGCCTTAGACACAGGTAGGTATTATCCCTGTGTTTAGACATTGTACAACTGAATCCTGCCTTACACACAGGTAGGCATTATCCGTGTGTTTAGACATTGTGCAACAGAATCCTGCCTTAGACACAGGTAGGTATTATCCATGTGTTTAGACATTGTACAACTGAATCCTGCCTTAGTCACAGGTAGGCATTATCCATGTGTTTAGACATTGTACAACCGAATCCTGCCTTAGACACAGGTAGGTATTATCCATGTGTTTAGACATTATACAACTGAATCCTGCTTTAGACACAGGTAGGCATTATCGATGTGTTTAGACATTGTACAACCAAATCTCGCCTTAGTCACAGGTAGGTATTATTCCTTTGTTTAGACATTGAACAACTGAATCCTGCCTTAGACACAGGTAGGCATTATCCATGTGTTTAGACATTGTACAACTGAATCCTGCCTTAGTCACAGGTAGGCATTATCCATGTGTTTAGACATTGTACAACTGAATCATGCCTTAGTCACAGGTAGGTATTATCCATGTGTTTAGACATTGTACAACAGAATCCTGCCTTAGACACAGGTAGGTATTATACATGTGTTTAGACATTGTACAACTGAATCCTGCCTTAGTCACAGGTAGGCATTATCCATGTGTTTAGACATTGTACAACTGAATCATGCCTTAGTCAGCGGTAGGTATTATCCATGTGTTTAGACATTGTACAACAGAATCCTGCCTGAGACAAAGGTAGGTATTATCCATGTGTTTAGACATTGTACAACTGAATCCTGCCTTAGTCACAGGTAGGCATTATCCATGTGTTTAGACATTGTACAACTGAATCCTGCCTTAGTCACAGGTAGGCATTATCCTATGTTTAGACATTGTACAACCGAATCTCGCCTTAGTCACAGGTAGGCATTATCCATGTGTTTAGACATTGTACAACTGAATCTTGCCTCAGTCACAGGTAGGTATTATCCATGTGTTTAGACATTGTATCACAGAATCCTGCCTTAGACACAGGTAGGTATTATCCATGTGTTTAGACATTGTACAACTGAATCCTGCCTTAGTCACAGGTAGGCATTATCCATGTGTTTAGACATTGTACAACTGAATCATGCCTTAGTCACAGGTAGGTATTATCCATGTGTTTAGACATTGTACAACAGAATCCTGCCTGAGACACAGGTAGGTATTATCCATGTGTTTAGACATTGTACAACTGAATCCTGCCTTATTCACAGGTAGACATTATCCATGTGTTTAGACATTGTACAACTGAATCCTGCCTGAGACACAGGTAGGTATTATCCATGTGTTTAGACATTTTACAACTGAATCCTGCCTTATTCACAGGTAGGCATTATCCATGTGTTTAGACATTGTACAACTGAATCCTGCCTTAGTCACAGGTAGGCATTATCCATGTGTTTAGACATTGTACAACCGAATCTTGCCTTAGTCACAGGTAGGCATTATCCATGTGTTTAGACATTGTACAACTGAATCCTGCCTTAGACACAGGTAGGCATTATCCATGTGTTTAGACATTGTACAACTGAATCCCGCCTTAGTCACAGGTAGGCATTATCCATGTGTTTAGACATTGTACAACCGAATCTCGCCTTAGTCACAGGTAGGCATTATCCATGTATTTATACATTGTACAACTGAATCCTGCCTAAGACACAGGTAGGCATTATCCATGTGTTTAGACATTGCACGACAGAATCCTGCCTTAGTCACAGGTAGGTATTATCCATGTGTTTAGACATTGTACAACGTACAACAGAATCCTGCCTTAGACACAGGTAGGCATTATCCATGTGTTTAGACATTGTACAACTGAATCTTGCCTTAGTCACAGGTAGGCATTATCCCTGTGTTTAGACATTGTACAACCGAATCTCGCCTTAGTTACAGGTAGGTATTATCCCTTTGTTTAGACATGGTACAACTGAATACCGTCGTAGGTATTAAAAAAAGTCTGAGGCAGGTACCTGTGGGGATAAGAGGAGAAACGATTGTAAAAAAACACTGCACACCTCTTATGATCACCGTTACGAAAGGTTACCAGATGTGACAACTGTATTTAAACAAAATAGTGACATGTTTTCCAGGTCTTAGATCTTGAAAATATCAGAATAGCCGTCTGATCTGCAAAGTTACTGAGTGTTTCCAATTCCATATCGTAATATTTTAATCGAACAAAGACTGATGCATGCACATACGCTTCTGGTCTGGTTTCGGAATTCATGTAATTCGCCTTTGAAATGTGTATCATTACAAATAGTTTTACGAGTTTTGAACAGAGACGAAAGATACCAAAGGGACATCCAAACTCGAAAGTCGAAAATAAACTGCAAAAGTAATGATTATTTAAAAGGAAAAGACCAACAGACAACAGTTATTACACAAAATACAACATGAACATAGAATAAGATTAAAGACAGAGCGACACGAACCTTCTAAACCTGTGGTGATCTCAGATGCTCCGGAAGGGGGAGCAGGTTCTGCTCCACATGTTGAACATCCGAATACTATATTTACTTATAAAACTATTAAAACCCTTAATACTGTATTGATTAATTTTCATTGTAGTTACGCCGTGTTGTACAACGTTACTGCTCCTCAGCTCTCCACGATTACAGCAGGAACCGAGGTGCTGGATTTTACCCCCACCAGCAATAAGTATGTCAAAATATCATCAATTCAAGATTATGCTGCCGCAGGCTTTGTTAATGCAATGACTATCGCGGTTTATATATATTTTACTAGTATAACACAAAACACGCCGTTAATACAGGTGTTTGACGCTGCAGGACAATTGACCATAGATATTCGACTTACAGGCACTATTCTAAGTGTTGACTATGTAGATAGTAATGGCATGTGGTACAATGGAGAAGTAACTAAACTTAAGCCTGAAGAGTGGTTTCTTGTCGGATTTACGTTTAATATGAAATGGATTAATGACGACCAGGCTGACTTATACATTGTAGACGATAGAGGCAGCACAACTGCTACTGAAATAGGGATGGGTAAAGAGATAGTTACATTGCCAGCATTTGAATCGATTGTGATCGGTGGAGATGGAAGTACGAATTTCCAGGGTGAGATGAACTGTGTACAGTTTTATGATATTGCAATCATAGGGCCAACCAGAGACGGTAGTCAAGAACTATGTGACCAGACAACAGTTACCTCAGACTTTGGTATGTATGTTTGTGTATAAGATTCTAAAAAGAGGTGGAATATACCAGTAGGATATTTATTGTGCTTAGACAAACCGATAAAACCTTAGCATATAAGAATGACAAATGACGGGGAAAAACAATTATCAACAAAGCACAACATCAAACTTAAGACAGAGCAACACGAACCCCTGCGATATAAGAGATGTTTTCTACGAAAAAGAGCGCAAACATTATAAAATTGATATCAGTGCCTCAACTCTGAAATCATCTGAAATAAGAATACTATAAAATTGTATGATTGCAATTTTAATCCTTTTTTGTTTATTTCATTACCATATTTAAATTTTGTTTTACATCTTAATTCGAGGCATAACATTTTTAAAGTGTTATTTTTCATATTTTATTTTGTCTAGACTCGTTTTGGAACATATATTGCATGGTAACTAGTTTATTTTATTGACCGATTGTTGTCTCACTGAAGAATCAAGCATATGTCCTTTCATTTATATTCTGACTTGTAAATGTTTAAATTCATTCAACATGACATACAAAGAGTTTGCACTTGGATAGAGATACTCAAAAGCAAATACATTTCAAGACTTCTGACTCGTTCTGTATGTCATGCTGGTTCAATCAGCACTAGATTACCTGACCATGTTAGGATTTGTGCAGTTCCAATATTTCCAACATTGCGTTCATATACATAAGAAGATGCGGTTCCAATGCGCAAACTCTCCATTCAAGTCACAATTTATAAAAGTAAACCATTATAGGTCAAAGTACAGTCTTTAACACGGAGCCTTGGCTCACATCTATCAGCAAGCTATAAAGGGCCTCAAAAATTTCTAGTGTAAAACCATTTGAACGGGAAAACTAACGGTTTAATCTATATATAAACCGAGAAACGAAAAATACTTATGAAAAACATCACAAAGAACTGGTTTTGAACATTTCTTTGCTATCCACACTAGAAAAGATTGGTACCTTGAAATAAAGAACGGCAGCAAGGTTCAATCGTAGCATTAAACCCTATTCTATTCGAAAATCGTCATATAATTCATCTTTATAATCCGTTCACAAAATGTATTATCAACAATACGTCATACCTATAATAATGTAACATGACTTCCATATTCAATGCAATGTGCTATATAACATGTATTTTTTCCAGGTGATTTTTCAATAGATTCATTTAACTTACCAATTATAACCACCGAAGGACCAACAACAACAGAAGCAATAACTACAGAAGAAACTAGTACCGCCGCAGAAACAACATCAGAAACATTAACTACAGAAGCAGCAATAACCGTCGCTCAAACAACAGAAGCCACCAACATCGTGACAGAAACAACACCGGAAGCAATTATTACAGATGCAGCAAATACCGTCGCTAAAACAACAGAAGCCGCAAATACCGTCGCTGAAACATCAGAAGCCGCAAATATCGTTGCAGAAACAACATCAGAAACAATCACTACAGACGCAGCAAGTACTATTGCAGAAACAACATCTTTTATACCACGTAGGTGTTTTTTATACCTTTAAATACTATGATTTGTTTAATATGTAATTCTACAATTTTATACCATTTCAATCGTTTATTTGAAATCCAGTGGATCTGAGTATAAAAACATTTCATTCTGGATCGTGTTTTTTCCCCCTTCTTTTTGAGCCCTTTTGTTTATCATTACTTTTTTGTCAATTGTTTTTGGTTCTGTACATGTTTACAAAAAGTCTAAACCGTCAGTGCTCACAAATAGCTTCAAAATAGGAACGTCTTATCAAATGCATTTATTTTAAAATCTTATGATAAATATCAAAATGAAAACGTATTAATGATCAGATAAGAATTATTGCATATTCATAATTTTTCCATAAAACTACATACATTTACGTTATTTTCGGTGGTCGCTTCCGTAAATACATAAACAAGACTTTAAAATACCAGGATCATTTTATAATTTTATAATTTAGTATCCAAGACGCAATTGCTCTTCGTTGGACTCATCACTGTCAATTTATTAAAAACAGTTCGAATGCAAATCAATAACGAGGTTTAAAAGCATTAAAAATGAAATTCTCAAAAGTTGTCTGTTAAATTTGGCTGATACCATCTAAGCCTTTCAAAGTTTTAAAAACATTAAAATTTTCTCAAATTTTCAAGTTAACGTTTAATAAAGTCTTAATTTACAGAACATTACGGTAACATTTTGTCATGGGTAACTCATGAGACTTCTCTATTTTTAGACAGAGGACACACTCCAGTCACAGAAAGTTGTTCGTATCTACGAAAACAAGGGAATGATGTCAGTTTATTATATCCACTTGAAACTATAATTGTGACGTCACTAGAAAGGTGTGTATCAGCTTGCATGCGGGATGTTAGATGCAGTGTCGTCAGTACTACGACAAATCTGAATGGTGAAATCACGTGTAGAATCAGTGACATATCGGATACCACATTTATGCCTTATTCTGTTGTTTATCTGGTAGAGTGATAAAACAATCGTTTAAACTGTTATGGCAGGTATCTATGTTGAGTTTATTTGTAACAATCCAATAATTGTATTTTACACAAATAAAAATATTGAATCGATTTGATTTGATATTCAAATTGACCTACAAAACTACCTACTTTGCATCGTAAGCACTAAATTAACATAGAAAGTTTTAGTAGAAGGGCCGATATATCGAATGCCTACGTTCATCAATTGGAAGAGGAACTTCAGGTTATTGGTAGGTGCAGTTTAGGATTATTGCAACAGGTAATAGTGTGTCATCTTTCATAGAAAATGTTGCAACAAATAGAAAAAGACTCTAGCAATTCTGTGTTTCGAATTAGACTATTTACCGGGTTTGTAATAGTTTGAGCAACACGACGGGTGTCATATGTGGAGCAAAATCTGCTTACCCGTCTGATTGAGCACCGAAGATTACCCCCAGTTTTTAGTTGGTGGGTTCATGTTCCTTAGTATTTAGTTTTCTATGTTCTGTCATGTGTACTATATTTGTCAGGGCACTGTCAGTTTATTTTCGATATGTGAGTTTGACTCATTCTCAAGTATCTTTCGAACCTCTTTTATTTGAAATTCATAACAAAAATAGGAATACCCCATATTCCCCTACATCATTCACGAAAGAGAAGATTTAAGAAAATCTCAAATATGTCCTTCTCTCCTTTAATATAGACAATAAAAGTTCTGCCTTCATTATGAACATAAAAAACGAATGATCAACATCTCTGATATTCATACTGGACAACTTCTCAAAAAACCTGATAAAGAGCAATAAAGAGCTGGTTCTTCTTTATTTTATTCGACCAAACATTTGTTTAAAGTTCATAACCACCATCAATGTTTACGGTAAAAGATAATCATAAGAAATATTTTGAAGAGGTATATTCAACCAGTGGTGTCAATTATATGTGTCATATTAGACTACAATATTCAGCTTCGCATGTGATAACCGTCATAAGTAGCAGAAGAAGTATATACAAAAACATATTCAGGTTCACACTAAGCTAACATTTCAAGAACAATTCATCAAAGGATTTTTTCCTATGTAGATATAGGAACATGTGGTATGAGTGCCAATGAGACAACTCTCCATCCAAATAACAATTTATAAAAGTAAACCATTAACGGTCAAGGTATGTCCATGCAACTGCATGCCTCGGCTTCTCCAAAAACGTTATTTCAAAATATGTTGCATTCCGGTTATATCGTCAAAACGTACGCCAAACATTGCTTTTATTCCAACTATACTGTCAAAGTGCAAACATTTCTTAGAAAGACAGTAAAATGTATAAAAATTAAAAACGCAAAAATACTAGATAGGTAGATACTTTATTGTCTAAAAACTTAATACAATTTTATAGAGAAACATACAACATAAATACAAATACAATAGATGAGGTAAAAAAAAAGGCAATACGATATTCAAAAATGAAGGACAAAATTATGATGGCATACATGTCTAGTAACATGTATTACACAAGATTTTACTCAATAGAAGGAAACCAGTACGATGATTCTGCGTATATATATTCATTGAAGGACTAACAACGCAGTTTTCTTAAAATTATTGGATGTGTAGTATTAAATAGTGTTCAAATAGAAATATATGTGGTTAATTCTACATAACGTCGATCGAATGTACCACCAGCCCAATAGTCAGCACTTCTGTGTTGACTTGAGTTATCATTGATATGTTCATAATTTTAAATTAACTGTTTAGGCTTTTCTACCTCAGGAATATATTACCTTAGCTGTATTTGGCAAAACTTTTATGAATTTATGGTCCTCAATGCTCCCCAACTTCGTACTTTATTTTGCCTTTTTAACTTTGTTCGATTCGAGTGTCACTGGTGAGTCTTTTGTAGGCGAAACGCGCGTCTGTCGTAAATATAAAATTTCAATCCTGGTATCTATGATGAGTTTATTGACCTAAGTTAAAAAAAAAAAAAAGACAGATCTTCCTGTACCATTATGAATGCCGTATAAAACATTTAGATTTCCCCATTAACTGGTAAAGGAAATTCCGGTTTATGGCAGTACATGTGAGGATCATGACAATGGAAAAAGCGCGGAAATAGACACCTACGGGTGCGGGAACTCTCGCTACATTGAAGACCCATTGGTTGCCTTCGGCTGTTGTTTGCTCTATGGTCGGATTGTTGTCGCTT
The DNA here is from genome assembly GCF_036588685.1 of Mytilus trossulus. Classification (NCBI taxonomy): domain Eukaryota; kingdom Metazoa; phylum Mollusca; class Bivalvia; order Mytilida; family Mytilidae; genus Mytilus; species Mytilus trossulus. The sequence goes on from NC_086379.1 coordinate 21,815,734, forward strand.
TGACATATTCACCATTTCCTTTCTCAATTTTATACTTTATCGGAATGCATAAAAGGCATGCCAAAAAAACAGGTTCAATCCACCATTTTTTTCATAAAATGTCCTGTACCAAGTCAGGAAATTCCCATTGTTATATTATAGTTAGTTTCTGTGTGTGTCAAATTTTAATGCTGTGTTTCTGATGTGTCGTAGTTCTCCTCTTATATTTGATGCGTTTCCCTAAGTTTTAGATTGTAACACGGATTTGTTATTTTTCTCAATCGGTTTATGAATTTCGGACAGTGGTATACTATTGTTGCTTATATTTGTTCGTGTATTCAAAATCTATGTTGTTCAATGATATCACGGTTTTCTAGCCCTTTCAAGAAGCCTGAGATAGTATGGAATTCTTGTCATTTTCATGGAGAATATTCTAGCAGCTTGAAATGACCTATTTCTTGTTTCTTCATTTTTTAGAATGTCTCACTAAGAAACTTTAAATTCACATCAAAACTAGGAACCAAATATAAGCCACTAGATCATTCACGAAAGAGAAGATTAAAGTAAATATCAAACTCGTCCTTCTCTGCTTTGGTGTGAACTATATAAAAAGGATGCATTTAGTATAAACAAACAAAAACTACGATCAACATCTCTCCTATTTAAACTGGGTTTAAAAAAAACCTTCACAAAAATCCTTATAAATGGCGATATAAATTTGACTAAACATCGATCTTTCTAAAGTTCTAAACATTATGCCTACAGTAAAAGATAATCGTAAGAAATATTGTTTTGATTATCTTAAATCAGTGGTAATAATAAGTTGTGATATCTGATCACAAGCCCAGTATAAAAAAAAAGAAGGTGTGGAATGATTGCCAATGATACAACTCTCCACAAGAGACCAAAATAACACCGAAATTAACAACTATAGGTCACCGTACGGTAGTAGTCAGCACTTCGGTGTTCACATGAAAATCAATGAAATGGTATGTTTTTATAAATTTCCTGTTAAAAAAAACATGAATTTATGGAAATACTAAGGATTTTCTTATTCCAGGCATAGAGTACCTTAGCCTTATTTTGGCATTTTTTTGGAATTTAAGGTGCTGAATGCTCTAAAACTGTCTTCTTGTTTGGCTTTATAACTATTTTGATCTGAGCGTCACCGATGAGTCTTATGTACACCAAACGCACGTCTGGCGTATTTTAAAAATGATAAGCCTGGAACCTTTGTAAAACAGATAAATGTATGTAAATGTCTCACCTTCTCCAAAACGGAATTCCAAAATGAAAGCATTCTTCCGAATATCTTCAACCCCGTAGGAATATATATTATATATGAACTATATAAACAATCAGTATTTCATATGTTATATATGCTATTGTTTCAGAAAAAGGAAAAAGGTTTGGTACTATTGAAACGTTTAATCCCGCTGCAAATGTTTGCACCTGTCCTAAGTCAGGAATCTAATGTACAGTATTTGTCGTTTGTTTATGTAATTTATACGTGTTTCGCGTTTCTCGTTTTTTTTTATATATAGATTAGACCGTTGGTTTTCCCGTTTGAATGGTTTTACACTAGTAATTTGGGGGTCCTTTATAGCTTGTTGTTCGGTTTTAGACAATGCTCTGTGTTGAAGGCCGTACATTGACCTACAATGGTTTACTTTTATAAATTGTTATTTGGATGGAGAGTTGTCTCATTGGCACTCACACCACATCTTCTTATATCTATATATGATGTTTGGGGGCAAATTTCATCTTAAATGTTTCAAGCAAAAGATAATCAAAACATATCATCATATTATCACACAACATTCAGTAATTACACGTTTAAACATAAAACAAGAACATAGTAACTTAGGGTTTAACTTTTGGAGGACATGATTTTTATTATGGCAGCACTAAAGATTGGTTTATAAGTCATTTACCGTTGCCACATGTACAGCTTGGTGTTTTAAAAGTTGTTTAACATGTTTAAGCTTGAACAGTGGCCGTGAATTTTTAAAACCAGTTTTAAATTCTCGAGTTTTAGAAAATAGCTGATCTCTTAAAGGTGAGTTCAGTTTACAATCTAGAATAAAAATTATTCATCATCATCACTAACTTATTACAAAATATACCTAGCCTTTGGTCTCTGTATTAATCTTTTTCTTTTAATTTCTAGATTAGGGCGACTTACACGAAAGAGGAACTAAAGTAACTAGAGGGACAGTCAAACTCATAACTGACAACGCCAAGGCTGAAAATGAAAAAGACCAACAGACAAACAATAGTACATGTCACAATAGGCAACACGAACCCCACCAAAAACTAGGGGTTTTAAATTAAGATGTTTACAAATGTCTGGTTTAAAAAAAATGTATCTTTTTATATGCAGTCCTGTTTTGTCTCAGATTATTGTTAGCTATATAGAAGTAATTTTGAATTGTCTGTATTTATCTTTTATAAAAAGAATATTTAATTTGGCTATATAGTTTATCATCAGTTTTAAATTCTGTAGCATCTTTTTTTTTTTAGAATCCTGTCTTTCAAATGAATGTAGAGCAAAATTGTACCGACTATGAATACCATCTTTATGTAGAGATAAATTTAATCATCATGCTTCCTTCAACAAAGAGTTAGTATCATGGATACACAACCTACAGATACTTGTATATAACACAACTTGTGGTTTAATAAATAACTTTGCTATAGAAAATTTGCCCAGCTCTGTTTTGGTTGAAATATAACATATAGGTTTTTTTTCATTTCTTATAAAGATTTAAAGTGTTTATCATGAATCATTTCATAGAGAAAAAAAAGTTATCATCTAAAGACTCTTCTCAATTATCTATAATGTTAATGTTAATGATGTTGATCTGTCAGGTAAAGGAAAGATAACTCTGAACGATTTATTAGACTCAAGATATAAAAAAAGATGTGGTATGTTTAACAATGGGAAAAGTCTTCACAAGAGACCACATGAAACAGAAAAAAAGCACTTATTGTCAACCTAGGACCTTTAAAAAAGCAAATCCCTTACCGAAAAGTTAGCTATAAACGGACCCGAAACGACAATGTAAAACAATTCAAACGAGATAACTTACGGCCTAATTTATATACAAAAAAAAAACGAAACAATAATATGTAACACATCAACAAACGACAACCAGTGAATTACAGGCTCCTGACTTGGGACATGCACATACTTACAGAATGAGACGGGTTTAAACGTGCAATCTGAATTCCCACCCTCCCCTTAACCTATAGCTAGGACAGTGGTGTAGCAGTACAACATACGAACGAACTAAAATCAGTTGAAAAGGCTTCAATCATCTGATGGATACAAATATAAATGCATTTACCAAAAACATATTTGTCAAAAGTAGAGAAAAAAAATTATCTACGACGTCCAACGAGTTTGTTCACACTCTAGCATACCTGCCAATTTTTAAAATGCCCGTGGGGGTTTTACGTGCAAGATGGCTCTGATAGTGCTTCACAAGGGGGCCTTCGAATACATTTTAATGGGGATTTTTTTTTTTGGCTTCTGCATACTTTTACGAGCCTAAAGCCTAAATGTTCTTTTTGAAATTGTGGACAAAATTGCTCATTCAAAATTTCCATTTGAGAGCTTCCATGGGGGAAATTCCCGCAAAAAGTGACAGTTGGCAGGTATGCTCTGGAAATAGTTAATACAACTAGCTATCATGAAATATATTAAAGCTTTGTAAGAATAAGTGTTTACGATTTCCATAACGATTTTAAAAGCTTATATATGGTGTTCATACACAGCTTTCTGCTCAGTCGTTGTTTTAAGTGTGTTTATTTTATTGTCAGTAGAAGTTGTAGGTCATGTTAAGCATATATCTTCAAAATTGTAGACGCAGTTTTCAAATACAGCATAAACACGTCAAACAATGACACTGTCGCTGGCTGCTTTGTTATCAATTACAAGCACACTTACACTTTCAGGAATATTTAAACTATTTTAAAATTGTTTAGATCAGGAATATATATATTGACTGATATACTGTTCCCAGTTTGGATATACAAAAAAAAAAGATAAATAGAATAGATAATCTGTATTTCAAGAGGATAATCCATTAACCGAAGCTAATCTTCCGATGGGTCCTAAAAAAATTATACATATATACAAGAGAAATTCTATATGAAGATATCTATAAAAAAAAAAAAGCATAACATGTATATATTTCAATATAAAAAATAGAACATGTATTTATTTCAAATTAAAAAAAAAGACACATTCTTTTCTTCAACATGTACTTCAACAAGCAAAGTGTGCGGAGACCACTGGTAAATATGTTTATTCATCTGAAGACACGGTATTCAATTTGTTTGCACCTGCAATGTACAGTAACGTTTTCTTCATTAAGTTGGTCTTTTGGCTTTGACTGGTGTAAATTTGTATTGTTGATGGAAAGCAACTGATAATCTGGAACATTGACATATTGAATTTTCTTCTTCTGGATAATGAGGTGCCCATTTATTTTTAATAAAAAAAAAAATTTAAAAAAAGAAAAAACTGTTGCATTTTTGAAATGTTGTTCTTCTTGATATTATGAAAATAAAACTAGCGTAGACCTTCGTGGTATTAATGCCAATCGGAGAAAAAATGACATACAAATCAACAAATACTACAAAAAGTATACATGTTTGTAGAATAACTCAGTAAATTGATAATAACACGAAATAATTTATAGATGTATAATAAATTATTTGTTTGTTTATTTGTTTGTTTGAAACTTGTATAAAAAGTTTGCTAAATTTTATGAAATCACCTGGTTTGGTCTATCATTCACGGTTGTAACACTTATGGAAAGGGTTTACAACTTTTAGTAAATTTAGATATCTGAAGTTGGGAAAAAAGAAATTACAAACTATTTATCCATGTTAAACTATTAAATAGAACTATTGAACCAAACAGCCGTTCGATGTGTTTGAGCCTACGGTTTTACCATTTGGTAAGGGCCTTTCAAAACTGAAATTTTGTTGGAGTTCGATATTTTTGTAATTTTACTTTTTCTAAAGTAGGACTTCTTTAATAATTTGTGTCAGGCAAACATTTCTAAACAAAATAAATGCAGATTCCCAAATGGTACAACAATAATCAGGCATATAAAACATAAAGAGACATGTGCAGTAAGTAAGTAAGTAAGTAAGTAAGTAAGTAAGTAAGTAAGTAAGTAAGTAAGTAAGTAAGTAAGTAAGTAAGTAAGTAAATTTTATTTAGAGTCGGCATATATATACATTATAACAGAGAAAACATGAGCTCTGGTGAGCTCTTTAGCCGACTATAATATTGGAAAAAATAATCCGTATATGCATAGGACATGTACATGATGCAGGAAGATACGTAACATGAATTTTACCGTAAAAGACGCATAGGATAAAACATTTTATTTGGTGATCTTAGAATGGAGATTAAAAAAATTGTGGAAAAAGTGAAAAAAATATCAGTTTTATTTTATTCCTTTTTTTAAAATGTTTATTTCTATTTTCTAGGATTCGGGTTAAACAATTTTTTTTCATAAAATTATAAATATTGTATCACTTTAATTTACGTGCATCACATAATTTAAAATCTACTAAATGTTGAAATGTACAGGATAGTGAAATTAATATTAGCGTTCTCTTTCGGCCTTCTCTAAACTTGGGTAATTGGACGCACTCCGATCCGCTCTACGACTCAAAATATCCATTTCCGGATCAAAACAAAGATGGCGTCCGGGACAAAATGGTAAGATCAATCAAATGTTGCCAAAATTTAGATGTTCTACTTGCCAAAAAGCATAATATTTTGGCGGTTTCAATATCTTGAATGAATAATAAATCGAAAATATTCATGTTGGTCCATTTTGTCATGAACTTTTCAAATACTGACCACTTAAATAAGTAGGTCATCGAAGGGGGGAGTTAGTTGCCATGTAAATTTGTAATGTGATCCTTACATTTGATAGCAATTTGTCCGAATAGTTATGAAATAATATATTTCAAATGACTACCCATCATTTATTTGATAAGTATATACCATGCCTTCGAAATGAAAGAAATCGTACCGTCTTAACATGTTATGTTCCTCAAATTTTGAACGACGTCCATAACCAATTAACCGTTATACAAATTTTCTGACAAACAAAAGAAACCTTTAATTTCTAAATTATATGATTCATTTTAGTATTTCTATTTACAATATGATTCCTCTAGATGTTAAGATAGTTTTATATTATTAATTATATATTATGGATGCAGAAATGTAGTCAGTGTTGACCTTATAGTTAAAAATTTATCTGATGTGTTCAATGTAACAAAATCTACATATGACTGTATCTTCAGTTAATTGTCTCCCAATATAGGACCAGAATGTTATTCAGATAGTTTGCTGTCATTATACAGGTTTGGTACAACCAATAATATATGAATTATTCCCAAATTGATATGATTTCAACATGTTGATGCTTTGTATAACAAGGGAAGGAAAGGGAAACAACTGTGATTTGTTGATGGACAGTCAACAACAGTATGCAGTTATTACAAGAGCACAATTATTTGTTTAACATTAATTTCATTTCACAGGCAAGATACTGTAACTCAAAGGTAGTCATGAGAGTAGAACCTTGCACAGCTATAAATTGAATGAGGTGCACAGGAGAAGAATCCCTTTTAATTGAAGCTTAAAATCAGGTTTAAAGATTCAGAAAATCAAATTCACATTTTGCAAAGTATAGAAAATATATTACATTTCTGCATGTCAGAGCCATTAAAAATCTGCTTTTTCAAAAAGCTGAAAAAAATATAGACAATGTTTTTCAACTGCATTTTTATTAAATTTTTGCAGCATGACAATACATGCAATAGATATTGTTTTTCTGTTATGCAACACTTGCAATGACTTTTTTTTTTGGTTTGTGCAGATTTTGAGAGAAAAAATACAGAACACCATTGGTACTCATTGGAAAATGCATTTATATGTATAATTGCGCCCTTGAAAAACCTTCCGTACAATCAAACTATTTACTATGACAATGTAGATTTCAGAAAAATAGTTCACAAACATGACAAAGACACGGACTAATAATATAACAATGTACATGTAACTTTGTTTAGTCACAAAGTTTTTTAAAAGTCAAACAGAATAATCAGATACAGGATATGTCAGGAATTAATTAAGGCTTGCAGCATTTGGAGCATAACTCTATCTAATCATGGTAAATTGGCCTGTCTAAGTAATCTTACTGATGATGCAGGATATCAAATATAAACGTAATAAAAGAAGCTAAATAATAATATGACAAACACATTTAATGAGATGTGTTAGAGACGATCTACAAAGATTTGTCTTATGTTGTATCGTTTAAGGAATAACTAATATTTTTTTATGTTATTTCGAATAGACAGAAAAAATATAACAGTCATTTCTTATAATTTAATTCTTAATGCTATTTTAAACCGTAGAAAACTATGAAAAAATGTTGATGACGTCACGGTCACATGACTAAATTATGTCTATGGGCTGATAACAAAATAACGTCAGCCAATCAGAAGACGTGTCACATAAAAAATTAAATTATTAAATGATGGGACTGAAAATTGAGTGTACATGTACATGATGTTTGCATGTTGAAGAAGATACATATGTATGAAAGAGATACACTCACAAGTAACTGAAATAAAATTTAAAAAAACATATCTATACAAATTGCAGCTCACGAAACTTTTTGAAATATGATATTGAGCTGATTCTTGCAAAAACCTTGAGGAGTCAGAAAGTTAAACATGCATGCATGTCGGGTTTCACATAGTGACATACATACAATTATCATCTGTTCTAAACAAAAATATAATTGTGCACTTTGTACTTGTACATGTATGTCATTAATTCTTAATGTTTTTATCTTTACAGGTCCATATTGACATGTAGGACGCCACACAACTAATCATGTTATTACAAGGATGGAAAAACTGTTTTCTCCCAGACCCTAAACATGGAAAATCAAGATACCGATTCAATAAAAAATCTAGAAAGTAACTTAGTGGATACAACAGAAAGTGACTCACAAACAGTAAATGGAGTGAAAAAAGAAACATACCATGGAACTAGTAATAATATAGTACTGTTATCTAGTACACAAGAAATTACAAACAATGTTGACGCAGTGTCAATCAAAGTAATAGAAAATATTCATCCCACAAATAAAAACGTGTCCGAGTCTTTGACAGCATCTCCATTTGATGATCATTCCAAAGTAATTACAAATGTAGACAAAGATATCACGACACAGAAAGATAGTGGTCAAACTACTGTGAATCAGGATAATGTAGTTAGTGAACAGGGAGAGAATTTGACTTTACCCAAGCATTCTTTAAATACTACAAATATTTCATCCTCAAAAGACTCTTTAAAAAATAAAAATGTAACAGTTTTTGAGAACAGTTTATCAGCGGGAGAAGCTGATAGTTTGACCTCTATAAGTGTTACTGTGTCAGACAAGAATATGTCAGCGGATTCACAACCAGTGTCAAGTATAGCAACAACAACTCACAAGGATAGTAAACAACAGGAACAAGGGACATTACTCTCTGATTCATCACAGACAATAAAAAGTGAGATGCCTAGTCATGTAGAACAAGCATCGCATCAGACTATAGTCAACAATAGTGGACCAGTATACCATGCATCATCTGTTTCTAGTCAACACATAGATGTACCATTAAATGGCTCATTGAAAGAAAGTCTTCCATCCAACAATGCTGACAACAGCTTAAGTAAGGTTACTTCAACACCAAGTCAGATTGTTGACAGTAGGCAAATACCCTTAACTCAACCCACTCAATTGGAGAGGAAGCATCCTTCATTTAGCTTAGCGGAACATCCTCCTGAAAATATTGGAGCACCACCCAAACTATCATCATCAGTACCACCAGACTCTGAAGCAAAATCTTCATTGCCTTTACATCATGCATCGGAAGGTAATCAAACGACAGCAGACAAAGTATCTGTACCTTCATCTTCACACAGTTCATCATTACCACCGTCATCAGTGCCACATAGCTTACCAATGCCTCCTCAGGCACACGATAATAAGAGTAATCCACATTTAATACCAATTCCTTCATTACCAAATTCAATGATGTCTCCAGGTATGGCCATGCCAGCAGGAATGAACATGTTTCCACCACACTTGATGAATCCATATTTCCCAGGAATGATGTTTGATCCTAGGATGGCAGCAGCGTTTCAGCATCCAATGTTCAGAGGAATGCCTCCTCTCCATCCTCGGTACCAACAAACACCTCCTCAAAGAGCTCCACGATCTCGTGGACCAAGAGGTCCTCGTCAGAGCAAAGTTCACCAACAGCATTTACCACCAGAAATCTTAAGACACCATGGACGACATCCAGCATCAGATTCAGCACAGATCAAAATTGATCCTCTTCTTGAGAATCCCACAGCACCACACAGCAGTGTTGGTTTTACAACAACGCCACATGAGTCATCTCAAGCATCTTCATCAAGGTCATCTACGCCAAGAAGTCATGCATCTATGACTTCACCGGTCACCACACAGGTAGATGGTATGCCTCATTTAGAACCTGGTATACCAACAAACATGGTCCATCCATCATCTCAACAGCCGCCGCCAGCACATTCCCATGGTAAATTAGATATACCACCTTCACTACCAGGGATGATGCCAATGGCACATTCTTATGGAAAACATGACATGCCGCCACATACTTTAGGTGGGATGTCATCAACACATGAATCTCTACCTCCACCTGCACATTCCTATCATCCAAGTATATCAGCATCAAAACCAACCGTGACAACAACATCTTCACCATTTACAGATTCACCAACTGTAACTACTGTCACAACAACACATTCAGACAATGTACCAACAACGAATGTCTCTGCATCACTAAAACAACCTTCTTCATCTGATGGAATACCATTCCTGGCTATGTCTACGTCAGGTTCTATACCAACATCAAGTCATAGTGTAACTAGTACAGACATGTCTGTCCACCAAGATAGTGCTAAGGTCGTTTCTACAGCTGAAACGTCCTTGCCCTTACCAGCCCACTCGCACCCTATGACAACACAGAAGGTGGCTTCATCTGGGTCTACTCCAATGCCTGCTCATGTTCATACAATGGTATCTACTAACAGCAATCAAATGGTTACACAAACAGCACCGATCAGTAGTGCTACAACATCAACAAATGTGACATCTGCTAGCCATCATACTAACCAAGATGTGCCATCATCAAAGTCTGGAGCACCAGAACCTGAACGTGTTCCTTCAAGAGGCTTGCCAACTTCACGATTACCGCCATCAGTTCCTGAAAATCAAGGACAGATGCCATCAAATGCTACCACACCAATGTCAATGCCACATAATGTGAGCGCACCAATGTCAATGCCACATAATGTGAGCACACCAATGTCAATGCCACATAATGTGAGCACACCAATGTCAATGCCACATAATGTAAGCGCACCAATGTCAATGCCACATAATGTGAGCGCACCAATGACAATGCCACATAATGTGAGCGCACCAATGTCAATGCCACATAATGTGAGCACACCAATGTCAATGCCACACAATGTGAGCACACCAATGACAATGCCACATAATGCTGGTGCACCAATGTCAATGCCACATAATGTGAGCACACCAATGACAATGCCACATAATGCTGGTGCACCAATGTCAATGCCAGGACACTTTCATCAACAGGGTATGGTTCCCATGCATCCAGGTATGGGTCTACCATTTATGCAGCCAGGAATGAGGGTTCGAGGTCCAAGGATGTCAAGTGGGAAACAGAGAGGACCTGCACCAGACATGCCTGCAGGAATGATGCCACAATTCGGAAGATTTCCTCCTGGTTTTAATCCATTCATGTCCCCACAGATAGCAAGAATGGCAATGTCTCAAGAAATGATGGCATTGGCTCAGAAAATGTCTGCTGGAGGTCCAACTATATCAGAAGGAGAACAGGGAGCAGGTCCACCGATGCCTAAATTTGAAAACCTTACACCAAATCAAATAGAATTTATCAGGGCAATGAGAATGAGGCCACCGTTTCCTCAAATTCCAGGTATGAGACCAGGCATGCCTATGCCACCAAGAAACATGCCACCTCCACCAAGATACCCTGGTCCTCCTATGACATCTCCAACAGATGCAGGAGCTCATCGGCTTCCTGCAATGCCACATCCATCTCTATCTGGTCAGACGCCAATGCCACCTCTGGCCTCGCCAACACCCTCAATAAGGAGTATCCCAGAGTCACAGAGTCCTCATCCTTCTGCTTCACCAATTGCTCCATCAGCGAGTCCTATGAGCTCTTTTACTGGAGACAAGACACCTAGTCCTGTTCCCAGGTCTCCAGCTAATAGTGACACCACGTCAGTGGGATCAACACCAGTAAAACAGGAGCCAATGGAGCATAGATTCAGTAGCAGTTGTAAGTTAAATCTTAATTGAAATCAGAAAAATATTGTGTACAAATTATTTAAGAAATAATTCATGGGGGCTTGAATATATCGTGATTTTACCACGGGTTGGCCCTTTATGACAAATATTTTACCCTGAGCGATAGCGAGGGGTAAAATATCGGCATAAAGGGACAACCCGTGGTAAAATCTAGATATATTCAAGCCCCCATGAATTATTTCGATTCTAATAGGACAAATACGGCATTTTTTGTAGATCGAAGCGCTCTAGGTGGAGGCCATTATTTGCCGTTCCCATAAATTAACGAACTTTTAGATTGGCGTAAAAGAACGGAGCAAACAGAATAAGTGACATGCTCAAACTATTCACAAAACTTATTTAGATAGATTTGGATGAATTTTAATGATAACTTACTTATATGTCTTCTATGTAAATAAAGAATGGGCTTATACCACATTTTAGCATCGTTTGTTTACGTTTCCTTGTTGTGATGATTTTCGGTATCAAAAGCGTGTATTTTCCCGTAAAATGCTTAAATTATAACGTCATCATTCTATGACGTCGTGTACTTCATTCATGAAAAAACATATGACGTGGGAGTACGATCGGAACAGCCAATGCAATATATTCATATTTTACCACGGGTGTGTACTCAAAGCGTTTGAAGGACGTCATGTTAGAATATATATTATATTTCTAGGTACTTCATGTTGGTCCTTTTCAAAATTTTACTTAAGTGTCTACAGCAGTCAGTGGTAATCCTTATACAAGTCGTCATTATTTACTAAAAGATGTAGTTAATGTTTACTTCCATAAGTAATTTTGATAAATTTTGTATGATTTAATTATTATTTTTAAGGTTTGAATAACCTCCCCTTAATCTTATAAAAATAAGTTACTTCTACAAGTAAATTTCTGTTACAACACCTTAAAGTCTCAAATTAAAATTAAGAATGGAAAATGAAAACGTGTACTAGTTCATATCTGTAGTTTAATGATAAAGTATTCATTTCATTTAGAATATTTGACATGGCCAATGAGAATAAGAAAAATGGTGTGTCAATTGGTTCTGTTTAAGGCCCTAAAAACATGTACATCCTTGGTTTTAAGTGGATAGTTGTCCTATATGCATTCACACGAAGACTTTTTTTATTCAGTTGTTATTAAGGAACAGGAGACAAATGATTTGAAATATTTTGTTAATTTTAATTTCAGGTTTAGGAGACGATATAGATGCTAGAACTGCCTCCCAGAATGCTCTTCTCAAATCTCTGCTTGCCAACATGGCAGGAGGACGACCTCCAGGGACTCCATTCTCAGAGGTAAGAGTCTTGTACAAATATACTATACAAACAAATTAACTGTAGTTTGACATGAATAGATTTGTCAGCTTAAACATATAAAATGTCAACCAATATTCCATGATTTAACTTGTGTATTTAATCATGAAAAACAAATGTTTATGAAGTTTTGAAAAGTCACACTGGGGATTCATTATCATTTGTTGGATACCAATTTTCAGAATTTTGCATGCAGACTAATGAGACAAAACCATGAAATCAAATTCCCATAAAAGTGCAAATTTACCTCAAATCTACCCCAAAATAGGTACCCAAGAATATGAATGAATCCTAAGTACTTGTATTCAAGACTTTTGTGGCATTTTGCTAAGTCATGTTAGTTTGGGAACTGCAATCATAATAATATATGGAAGTTGCCATGCATACATCTTACATGTCTTATAAAAAAGAAGATGTGGTATGTATGTCAATGAGACAACTCTTCACAAGAGACACATCAATTAACAGCTATAGGTCACTGTATGGCCTACAACAAGCAGTCTGCCTGGAATTAATTAAAGTTCTGACTTAATGACTCACCTTTGTTTATTTAAAGACATTAATTAGATAATAAGGAACATAAAAATACAAGCAAAAGAATCAAATTTAGAATTGAAAAAAATAACCATTAGTTCTTGTGCATTCTGAAATTAAGTCTTTTGTTGATAAGTAAAACACATTTAACGTGTTTACATTTGTTTTCATCAGGACTCAGAGGATGGTTCCGCTCTTCAGTTGACGCCAGAACAACAAAAACAACTAGAAATGATTGAGCGTATGCCTGTCATCAGAGAGGTGGAGCTCTCCGCTGAAGATTGGGCATCTAAAACACCGGAGGAAAGAGAAAAGATTCTAGGTATATAGGTTTTATTTAAGATATGTTTTCTTTACTGTAGAGTGAGAAATTTTGTCTGTTCTTTTTTTATTTGATGTTGTGTTTTGATAAAAGAAAAGCAACTTGAAGTTTTGAATAATGAAATGGATAAAACAAAATTCTATGTAAACAAAAATAAGTTTCAAAAATTTCAATTGATATGTTACAATTGTTATAACCACAGATCTGTCCTCTTTTCTTCAAATGTCACAATACCAATTTGTATATACATAAGCAACACAATTATTGTCACAAAAGGAGCAGCTTAACTTTGTAGAGCACCAGAGGTCGCCTCCTATTTTTGTTTGGATATCTCTCAGACTTTATCTTCTGTGTTGTGTTTTGTAAACTCTTGTTTGTCTTTTTGTTGTTTTGTTTTTTATTTTTTTTATGGTGTTAGCAATTTGTCTTTGGAACCTTCAATCTTGCTTTGAGAACAGTGAACTGACAAAAGTGCCTCACACAATGAAAATCTGTAGGAGTGTAATATAATTAGCACCCTGACTTATTTCTTTCTGTGAGAAACTCATGAGGTTTCTGTATGTGTGAGAATGATCAGAACATTGGTCTTGAACTGTACACATCTTTCAGCTTATCTTATTCATTCATTGGTGCTTGTTTTATCTTCAGTTATTACTTAAAATCTAATAGTTATATATTTAGATTTGGGGGGAGGGAATGTATATTGATGGATATTTGTATTGGTATTCCATAAGTTAACATATAAGTCTATTGTGTCTATATAAATATATTCTTAGTTAAGTGTTGAATTCTAGTTAAACTTTATGAATGAAATCCACAGATTATTATGAATTGAAATGGTGGGCTATTTAGTTAGTGAACATGTGAAGTTAATAAAGGACCCCAAAACTGCACTTTGTCTGTCAGTTCTTTGTTGTATGATATGTCAAGATTGACCTAGGCTGATTTTTATTTATTGGTGACATTTGGACTAATAAGATTGTGTTAAATAGCTAAGTTTAAAAAAAAATATCTCTTTGTGCTAGAATTTCAATCAAAAATGTCATGTACATGTAAATTATATTATGTAATTCAAAATTGATTTCCAATACATTGAATAGTTTGTGCGTTAATAAGGGGGTAAAATTTGTTGTGAAAAACAAATTGAGTAAAACATCTTTTTTTGCTAGGATGATTCCAGGTGTCAAAAAAGTGAAAATGTGGTAAAAACTTACTTTATGCTAAAATTCACTCGTCAGTAGCAGAATCGTAAATCATACAGACATAATTTACAACTTTTGTAATAATAATAAATAGCTGAATGATATTTATGATAGTTAGCGTCAAAACGATTTCACGAAGAATGTCAATTATAACAGGTGTTAACTGTGAATGATTCCACAAGTGTTAACACGAGTGGAGGTTTGTTGACACCTGTATACAATCATTACTTTGAATGATTCTTGAACCAATAAAGAAATTTTGTTTTTATAGAGCTAAGAAAGCAGGCATTTGAAGAGAAAAGAAAAGAGTTTGAAGAAGTTAGAAAGAAAAGAAAGCCTCCAGCAGAACCAAGGAAGCGGAAAAAGAAGCCCATGGACCAGATATTCCCAGAAATGTTCGGTGATGGTCAGATGATGATGCAACAACAGCAGCAGCCACTTCAGCCACCACCCAAGAAACGGCAGCGACGCCCAAAACAGAAGAAGGTGGATATGGAAGAGGATAAAGATGCTAAAGTGGAGAGCTTCTTGGCACAGTTACGAATGCTAGCGAACGTGCCACTCCAGGAACCTAAAGTCATCAGTGCTATTGTAAATAGTCCAGTACATGGCAGTCCATCTGTACTTACAGGTAAACTTTGTTAAAGAAATAATTCATGGGAGCAATCAATTCATATTTTACCACTAATATGTACTCAAAAGTGTTTGAAGAAAGTCATATTAGAATTTTTATGCACACACCGTAGCAGAGGGGGCATTCAAGTTTTACCCTTGTTAGTCCCCTACCGAAGAAGGAGAAGGAGACTTTAGGTTTGCACTCTGTGGTCCGTCTGTGTATCTGTCCATCCCTCAGTCTGGCAAATCTGTTTTTCACACTTGTCATGTTTGGAGATATTGATTTGATAATTGGTATATAGTTTAATAATGAAGTTACTGTTCAAGTTAGAATTTTGTTATTGCCTAACGATTTTGTGACCCTTGAAATTAAAAAAATCACTCAAATAATTAAATTTTCGTCGTCCGAAGACAAATCAGTTTTCACACTATAACTTTAGTTTAATCACATAGAAAACTATGAAATTTAAACACAAGGTTTATGACCACAAAAGAAAGGTTGAGATTGATTTAAGGAGTTTTGGTCCCAACAGTTTAGGAATTGGGGGCCAAAAAAGGGCCCAAATAAGCATTTTTCTTATTCATTGCACAATAACTTGAGTATTAGTAGATAGAAATCTATGAAATTAAAACACAAGGTTTATGAACACAAAAGGAAGGATGGGATTGATTTTGGGAGTTTTGGTCCCAACAGTATAGGAATTACGGGCCAAAAAGGGGCCCGAATAAGCATTTTTCATGGTTTTCACTCCATAACTTTATTATTAGTAAATAGAAAGCTATGAAATTTTACAGAAGGTTCATGACCATAAAGGGAAGGTTGGGATTGATTTTTGGAGTTTTGGTCCAAACAGTTAAGGAATTAGGGGCCCAAAGGGGCCAAAATTAAACTTTGTTTGATTTCATCAAAAAATAAATAATTGAGGTTCTTTAATTTGATATGCTTATCTAACTGTGAATGTAGATTCTTAATTTTTGGTCCCGTTTTAAAATAAGTCTACATTAAGGTCCAAAGGGTCCAAAATTAAACTTTGATTTTAACAATTTTAAATTTGAATTCTTGGGGTTCTTTGATATGCTGAATCTAAAAATGTACTTAGATTTTTGATTATGGGCCCAGTATTATTAGCCTGTAAGCTTGTGAATTGGAACCCTACACATGGCAGCTGGTTTAGACAGAATTAGGTGTTAAGCCATATATGGTTTAAATTAACAAGTCATTTAAGATCTTATCACCCTAAAAAAAGATAAACAAAAGTTCATAAGATAAAAAACAACCTGTTAATGAAGTGTTAAAAAGGTATAAAACCACTAATTCATGGCACCATTTTTTTTAAATGTTCTATTTGCATAATTTGCAGCATTCTTGTTCGTGCCCATGCACTTAGCCATTTTTATTAAGTTTGTGATAAGTGACAGTAATTTTCTCTGACTTGTGCTAAATATTGATAAGAGCACACTGGTTTCCAAAAGTCATTAACTACAAATAAACCAGGTACATGTACTTCTGTCCTGAGAAACAGGCCAAATAAAAAAATAAATTTCAGAAATTTGTAAGTTATATAAATTATAAATAAAACATTCAAAAAGGGTGTACAGTCAAATATTTCAGAAAATGTAGATCCGTAAGTTTCATTTCTTACTAAAATAACAAAGTTTTTCAGTTTTCTAGGGGTTCATTTAAACCTGGTCTCACTGTACAGCCAATGATAATGCGTGATTGATGATTTGTAGATTGTTAATATGGTTATTGTATTACAGGTGAAGGTCAATTAAAAGGAGATTTTGGTAATGCCTATTTAGATGGTGTAGCAGATTTCTATGGGAGTACCCTGTTAGGTGGATTACCTCCCCTTGGTTCATTAGTTGGTTTACAACCACCAAAAACTATGGAACCAGGAAGGAAGTTAATAAGTGATGGACAGGAAATTGCTGGTTTGTGACATTTTTTATCATATTTTTATTATTTTAGAGTTTAGTGTAAAGCTCAAACACATCAAACAAATGGATAACAACTGTCATATTCCTGACTTGGTACAGGCATTTTCTCATGTAGGAAATGGTGGATAAATATGTTTTATATAATCCCTACTGAAATCGAGACAAAAGAGAATACTAACCTTCAAGGAAGCATAGTTTTGAATTTCAGGGAAATACATTCCTTAATTTGAAATTAAATCTATAAAATATAAACAATTCCCTTTTAGAAAATCATATTATTCAAATCACTGTCATTTAATGAATTAAAAAGTTGCTTATCTGTATCCATGGTAATAATTAGTTTGAACTTACAAATGAAGATATTATTTGTGAAGTATGGATAGTAAATTGAAAGTAAGGGAACATGTAGATATTGGTTGATTTAACTAATCTCTGTTCCTTCAATATTTCTTTTTCAATCAGTTGTTTGTTATATATTCAATAAATCAAGAATAAAAAAAAAATCAATGTTTTTAACCTTTTTCATGTCTAAACCATGACATACTTGTACTGTTAAATTTCTAAATACAAAATAGTTACTAATTGTGATAATTTTTATTTGTGAACTCAATTAATTATTCCTAACACTTTATAGTAGTGTGAAAGTTAGTTCAGAAGCAATAAAAGAATAAGTGTGTCTGTCAGTCAATTTATCAGGTCAAAGTTTTGATTTAGAGTATAATGTGGTTACTAATTACACTAAACATTTTTATGCAACATTGTGGGCGGGTCATGGTGTCTTATGGGAAAATATAATATTTTTATGCCCCATTTATGGGCATTATGTTTTCTGGTCTGTGTGTCCTTCTGTTTATTCGTCCCGCTTCAGGTGAAAGTTTTTGGTCGAGGTAGATTTTGATGAAGTTGAAGTCCAATCAATTTGAAACTTAGTAAACATGTTCCCTATGATATGATCTTTCTAATTTTAATGCCAAATTAGAGATTTTATCCCATTTTCATGGTCTATTGAACATAGAAAATGATAGTGCAGATGGATCATCCTTGTACTTTAGACACATTCTTGTTTACCTTTAAAATGTTTAACCTCCTCACATTCTTGTTTGTAGATCATCTGAAGCCAAAACCAGGACATGAAGCAGCATTCCCAGGTTCCCGTGGAAACACACCATTCTCTATGGGTTCTCTGACTGGAATGGCTCCAAATCCAGTGGTACCATCGTTACCATCACAACCAAGGATTGAACCTCGAGTGCAGGCTTTAAGGTATGTGTTCTTTTCTTAAATAAATTGGATGGATTTAGGAATCATTCTGTCTGAGTTATACTCAAAAACTACTTTGAAGTATATTAATGATGGTGTGTTGGAACTTGTACACAATATTACCAAACAAAGATGACAGTTGAATTTTGGTGATGTCCGTTTTACCGTTCTAGAGTGATGCTTTTCAAACGGAAAAATGGATGAATTTTTCCTCTCTTACCTCAAACTTAATTTTGACTCAACCAAATTGTATGACCATTATACACAATGCTTATTATAACAAAACTTATTTCAAGCATGAATTTTGGTAGCATCATTTTTACTGTTATTGAGTTATGTCCCTTTATAAAATTATATGCAAGTATATGCACAGTCAAAAAATATTTTTTATATTTGAAAGAAGATGTGGTATGATTGCCAATAAGACAGCTCGCCACAAGAGATTAAATGAAACAGCTATAGGTCACCATACAGCATTCAACAATGAAAGCCATCATGACCATTTTTATTTCCAGTTAGTCTGTGCACTCCCAGTTTGACCCTCTATAAAGTTTACTATTTTACATTTGTAGGATGTCTGATAGTCCTGATACAGTAGTTTCCTCGTCTTCTCCAGAACATGAATACGGAGATGAAGAAATGGATTTCCCGATGTTGAAACCTATTGATCCGCCTGCTGAAGAGGATCGTCGTTGTTCACCGGCTCTGCCTCTTCTTCAGCCAATAGCCATCAAAGCAGAATCTCTACAAATCAAAGAAGAAAAGATTGAAAGAAAAGAAGATTATGCAGAAACCTCGAGGCTAATGGCTGATGATATTAGTGATAGAAAATTGGCAAAGTTTGATCCTTCCCTTGCTGCAATGGCAGAAAAAGATATTACGGGCAAAAGCAATAGTTTCACTTCATCTCTGTCGCATCCTCTCAAAGACAAGGATATATCTGTGACTTTAACCTTATCAGCCAAGGCAGCTGAGGATATTGGTGGAGTTCTGTCCAGTATAGCAGAACTGTTGAAGATAGCTGTTCCTCCTACTTACCAAGTCAGCAGGAGTCCATCCCCGGATTCACTTAAAATGAACCTAAAACGTGAGAAACTTTACACATATTTGAGACAAATAAAACATGTTGTGCATTTATGATTAAGCAATGGGTTCAATATGACATTAGATGAAATGGAATAATCCTAGCCTGTTTAGTCATTTTGATATATAGGCTGTTATCTGCTCTTTGGTCATATTGTTGTCTCTCTGACCTATTACCCATTTTCATTTTCAATTTTATTAATTGTTGGAAAATGTTAAATTGCAATTGAATTCATCTAGAGTTGCTTCCCTTTGTCCAAGTTGCTTTCATTTGTCAACATGGAGTTTCTGTTAAAAAAAAAAGAAAGAAATTGTTCCTATATAACAAAAGAATTGTTTAAAAAATATAATAATTAACATTAAGAATAGAGAATGTTTTTCTTTTGTAGATAAAGAAGATCCAATTAATATTCATAATTTGATAAAAATGAAGCCAAAGTTTTGTCGTAATTGTGATATGGTGGTTCTAGACAAAGGATTCATTAGAAAGAAATCTGAGATGCCATTTATGATCAAAGAGGACCATTTTACTTTCAGGGTAAGTACCTCTAGTGATGACCGTAATAAAAACTAAGTCCAAATTCACAGGGTTCTTCTAACAATCAATATAACAGATGAAAATATGAATGAAATAAAATACTAGTTCTGCAATAAGATAGTAGCCAACAAATTGAAAAATTGAAAAAAAAATGTATTGCTCTAATTACATGTCCACAATGACTAACATTATCTAGAACCAATTAAAGATCAGTGGTTTTGCCTGAATTCTGGCTCTAAAACAAACTGGCAGTTGTGATAAAGATAAAAGGGACAGTAAACACTATCAACCAATCAAATGAATGTATCTCTTCATATACATATTTTTCCAATGTGTCTTTGTTAATGTCACATCAAAACATATTTGAAGTTGGTGACTATAAACAACGATTGTTTTGCAAATGACATATCAGGTCTCTGTTACAAAAAATTCACACTTTATGAATTAAAAATCTTGAATGTTAATTTACAAGTATTTCACTCTTATTTTCAATGAGTCTTGAATGTTAATTTACAAGTATTTCACTATTATTTTCTATGAGTCATTATGTTAGTTTACATGTATTTCACTCTTATTTAGGAATCAGAAGATGAAGATATAGCTTTCTGTAGTCAGAAATGTTTTGAGAGATTTGTGATGGTGTATAGAAGTATATTTAAGTCTGGGGGATTGCATAGTAAACTAGGACAGGATCCAGCTTTCTTCTCAGACAAATCACCATCAGCAGCATCCCTCAGTCCATTCCCTTCTACTCCACCAACGATGGTCAGTCCAAGGGGATCAGGATTCTTAACTCCAAACTCTTCAGGGGAGAGAACTCCGCAGTTGACACCTACAACACCAACTGGTGCCCCAATGCTGATGGGAGGGATGGAGTCACTAACACCAACGAGACAGAGGCAAGAATTGGAAAAGATTCAGGGAAGGAAACACAAAAAAGATGTTCCACCTAAGGTAGGAATAATGGTGACAAGTAGTAATTTCAGTTTAAGTGTAATTAAAAAAAATATATATGTTTAAACCTCTGTCTGAGATTTGAGAATGACATTCTAATACATGAAGCATTTTACAAATAAAGAGAAAATAAAGACTGGTTTTATGAGGACTTTTGAAATACAAGCATTCACAAAACTAAACTTTTATTAGGAATGAAATGTTCCTGGATTTTTTGTAGGTAGGGTAAAGCAATCAAATTGATTTTAAGCTGCAAAAACACTATACTATGGAAATAGAATAAAATTTAATAACATTTTGTCAAATATTCTATTTAGATGCTTATTTAGTGTTATTGAATGAGAAATATTTATATCTTTGTTGCAGCCTCCACCAAAACGATGGAAGAATATAAGATATAAAAAGTGGGATCCCTCGTTCTCACAAGAACTTCAGCCTCGACCAGAAACACCTAAAAGTGAAGTGGAAGTGGTGAGTACATTCATCAAGAGACAGATAATTCCTTTATTTTACACACAGATTGTCAGGGAAAACAGTCTGTATTTGTTATATTTCTTTCATTCTAAATTTTTATAGCATTTGTTTATGCTGTGTAACTTTTAATGAAAATAATTTATGTTTGTCCATTGTTCAACAAAAGAAGTTGTGTTATATTTCAGAATTTATTTAAATTTTATAAAACAGTTCTTATATAAGCATTTGACATTTTTTTCAGCTATGGAAGGCCCTAGGTACAATAATAACTCCAGACCCCATGCCTGAAGACAAACGGTCCTGTGTGTTCTGTCAGGTTATTGGTGATGGCCCAACTGATGGACCAGGGAGGTAAGATATCAATCATATTTTATATTTTGATGGAACCAAACTAAATATTCTGTTCAATTTCAAGCTGCAGACAATCATATTTATCGTGTCTATTTAAGAAAAGCCTTTGGTAAACAAACAACACATGGAATCATTGTGTGTGTCCTATCTTTTAGGAACCGGGAATTAATTCCATTCTAAAGTCGAAAAGTTTTTTCAATTAATCTATGGTTTTGAATCTCTTACTTCTTGCATTTGATCACAAACTGCTCAAAACTGCCCGATATCAAATTTAAAGATAAAATGTTTAAAATTGCTTTTTTTTGCCCCATATATGGGCATTTTGATTTCTGGTCTGTGCCTCTATCCATCCGTTTGTTTGTCCATCCATTTGGTCCGTCTATCCCACTTCAGGTTAAAGTTGTACTGGGGACATATTTTTGTTAAACTTATTTTTGTATAAGGAAAAAATTCCTACTTTGCAGTACATCATCCTTTCTTTGCATATCCCATCTTTGTCATGGTTTTTCATTGTTTACAATACTTGTTTACAGTAGAATAGTTAAACTGTATTACAGTGTAACCTGCCTAATATGACACCAGAGTATTCCAACATCCTGCATTAACCGACACATTTTCATGGTCCCACAATATGCCTATCATTGCAGAAAAAAACCTGAGTATTCCGTCACCCGGCTTATTCCGACATTTTTTTCTGGTCCCTAGGTGTGTCGGATAGCATAGTTTATGCTTTATATACAGATATTGTCGAGTACCAAATTTATTTATTTATAATATTATAAATTTTTAGATTGCTTAACATGGATGTAGATAAGTGGGTACATTTGAACTGTGCCCTTTGGTCATCGGAAGTTTACGAAACTTTGAATGGTGATTTGATGAATGTAGATGTTGCTTTCAAACGAGCCCAGGCACTGGAATGTCAGTCTTGTAAAAAATCTGGAGCTACACTGGGATGTTTTAAAGTTAACTGTTCTAAAGTTTTTCACATTGGTTGTGCACAGAAAGCTGGATGCATGTTCTTTCAGGATAAGGTGAGTCCTTCATAATGTCACCATATATATATATATATATATATATACCATAAACCAAATAATTTTGGTGTCAGGGCGATTTATTTTTGTGAGAAGAAAAATAGCTAAAATATAAATCATTGGAAAAATTCAAAACCTTGTCCTAACTATATCGAGTAAATTTGAAAAGCGTGAAATTAAATTGCCACAAATAAACATCATGGACATAGAAAAGCCAAAACGACAAATAAAGTATCCATGAAACAAGTCACAGTAACGACCATTGGTAATAAAATATTGAGAAGATACCAAGTGGACATTCAAAACTCATAAGTCAAAGAGAAACTGGAAATGCTATAGCTAAACAAAGTAGACTCTTTAAATCCGCAAAACACTACATAAAAAAAGACTGAGCAACACAAAGATCACTTTAAACCTACAGTGAGGATATCAGATACTTCAGAAGGCTAAACAGAAGTTGTATAGATCCTTGTCTTTAACAAAAATGGGTTTCAGAAGGTTTTATCCAGAAAAATACATCAGATGCACCAATGTTATATAGGGTTATCTTATATAAGACGAAATGTATTTATGTTAAACATTCTGAAACCCCAATTTTAAAATTATAATTAGAAATGTATTGTTTTGTTTGTTTTATATAAGAAATATTTTCTTTTTTTTCTTTCAGACAATTCTTTGTCCAACTCATGCACCAAAGATATTCCCTGACAATGTGCTGACTAATTTATCTGTATATAGGAAAGTTTATGTCAATAGAGATGAAGATAAACAAGTAGCCAGGTATTTATTAGGCATCAATTCTTTCAAGTTTGTAATATCCAGAAGCCAGGTAACACTATTTATTAGGCATCAATTCTTTGTAATATCCACAATTGCACAAATCAACAATAAATTGCTCTTTTATTCTTGTATTTTCAATATCATTAATTTAGCAAGAAATTTTTTTTTTGAAAATATTTTAAAATCTGAATGTTAACATTTTATTTTTCAAATTTCGAAATTGGACATATTTGTGAAAAATTGATCCTACTTCTACCCTTTCCTTTGGTTTTACCAGAAATATCTATCCAGTTTGATATAATAATGTGTTCTTGTTATTTTCAGTATGATCCGAGGCCAGGAAGAGGGGACTTATGCTTTAAGGATCAGTTCTCTAATTTTACACAGTGTAGGACAATTACTACCACATCAAATAGCAACAGGAAAATTTCATACCAGAGATTTTATATATCCTGTAAGTATATAGCAAGGAATGTTCATGGATGAAACACCAAAAAACATGATTTGTATACTAACGAGCAGGACACACAGTAAAAAATGAGCTTCAAATCAAACAAAATTCGAAACATGGTGCATCAAAATAAGATTGAGAATGGGAATAAAAAAAAAGCCTTGAGGCAACCAATCTGGCTCCAACACAAAAAGAAAATACTGCACCTGGAGACTGAAATTTAGCTGGCTGATAACAAAATTTATACTAGTTCAATGAAAAAAATATGTTTTAAACAACTCAATAAGTTAATTAAATGTTTTGTTGAATTTATGCTGTAACTCAAGGACTAATCTGACAAATAATTGAACTGATCGACAAAGCATATGTTTTTGCATTAGAGAGATGGGAGATACCAAAGTGATATTTAAGCTCATAGGTCGAAAATAAACTGATGCCTTTGGTAAAAATGAAAATTACAAAAAGACAAACAAACGATCTACGAAACAAAATTTAGCAAATTAAATAAAGACTGTGCAATATGAATCCCACAAAAAGGATTTTTAACAACATTATCATCTTTGTTATAACAGATTGGTTTTAAATCTTAAGTAATGATTTTCAGATGAAGTGTTATGAATTCTTCCAAATTTTCATTCACTTTGCCATACTATTATATCATGTATATTGTAGAAAAACTTGAATAATCAGAAAAATTTTAAATGATTTTTAAAACCATTGTTATCTTTGTTATGACAGGTTGGTTTTAAATCTAGTCGATTTTATTGGAGTATGAGGAGGTTATATAAACGGTGTCGGTATGTCTGTAGTATTAGTGACAATGATGGTCGACCGGAATTCATGATTCGTGTAGTGGAAGCAGGCTTCGAGGATATTGTTATGAAAGACAGTTCGCCACGTTCTGTGTGGTTTAAAGTGCTAGAACCGTTAGATAAAATGCGAAGAAATGCAGACTTAGTGAAAATATTTCCCAGTTTTATGACGGGAGAGGAATTGTTTGGTTTAACAGAACCAGCTATTATCAGGGTGATTGAATCTGTAAGTTTATCTAAAAAAAATCATATTATGAATTGAGATGTCAACAAGGCAGCAACCCAATGAAACAAAAAAAAAATGTCGAACTTTTCTACTCTGTTACAATAGAAAAAATTCTATTCATAAATAACACTTCAAATTGCCTTGATTAAATTGTGAAAAATTCAAAAGAGGAGGAAAACTGAAATTTCAAAAACAACGTCATGTATTGTACTTTATCTTTTTTTTTCATACCATAAAAGCATTTAAAATATCTCAACATAAAGTCATGCACAAAAATTAGTAGCATTTTTTATCAGGAACATAATCTAAAACTAGATTCTTTACTTTGTGATGTGTTTGAGTTGTTGGTGAGAAGAATTTTATGTTTATGTATATCTTAACTAAAACATATAAATTTTACAGCTACCTGGAACTGATCTCTTATTAGACTACGCTTTTAAATATGGCCGCTGTGAATTGATTGAAATGCCATTAACAATCAATCCATCAGGCTGCGCTAGAACAGAACCAAAACTTAGAACTCATTTTAGAAAGTAAGTATGACGTAAGAAAATTACATAAGCATTTCTTCTACAAAAAATATAATAGACTGATAGATGTAAAATTCTAATTACTGCAGTGTTTTTACGAACCAAAATGAAACATTTCCACAGAGTCGTCTCCTCTTGGTCAAGGTATTTAAACTTTTGTCTATTTTAATGTCCCTTTGAATGAGGGTTTGGATGGGGTTAAATGATTAAAGAGTAATGCCCTTAAAAATGAAGATTAGTGAATAATGGGCAAAAAAAATGAAGATTAGAGAAATGTGTGGTCTAATTTTTGAAGATAGGAGAAAAAAGAGGTTAATTCTATAAAATATTGAGAGAAAAAAGGGGTGAAAATTAAATGTTTACAGAATAACAGACCCCTCCCCATCCACACCCTCTTGAATAAATACAATAGCTGCTGTTCACCACAAGGAGATATACATGACTCTGTGGATATGTTTCATTTGGTTGGCAATGATAATACTAAATTCTGTCTATGTAAATTACTATAGATTCATTATTATGTAAATTACTATAGATTCATTATTATGTAAATTACTATAGATTCATTATTATGTAAATTACTATAGATTCATTATTATGTAAATTACTATAGATTCATTATTATTCATGGATTTTGTGAGTGAAGGTGAACCATTTTAATTTTCTAAAAGAAGTAAATATTTTCTATAGACTTGTATGCAGACTTCAATAAAACTGAACGTCTGTGATTCCCTATGGGAACTCCAGCTTCCTCCACCAATCAAAACTAGTTACCACTTAATAGCACATAATGTGTTGAAATTGGCCTGAAATACCAACCAATTAATCAACCATGAAATCCTATATTCAAGAAGATAGTATTCAATCCATGAAAATTATAACCCATAAAAATGGATGAATCTACTTTATTGTTTGGGACAGTGAATCTATGGAGACTTAGGGTTTTTTTTTAGTGTCTTTCCTTGTCACCTGCATCAATTATCCTATATGAGGGTTTGGATGGGGTTAAATGATTAAAGAATAATGCCCTTAAAAAATGAAGATTAGAGAATAACAGGCAAAAAAATGAAGATTAGAGAAATGCATGGTCTGATTTTTTGAAGATAAGAGAAAAAAAGGGGTTAATTTTATGAAGATTAGAGAAAAAAGGGGTGGAAATTAAATGTTAACAGAATAACAGACACCCCCCCCCCCCCCCTCCTCCAGACCCTCTTATATGTTGCTCTTCTAATTCTGATTTTACTGGTTTCGGAGATTTCCAATACTAAGCATATTAAAACATGCACCTATCTTTCTCTGCTTATATCAGGTTGTAAATATGCAGCTCTATTAGGAAACAATCTTGAAAAAATGTCACCAAACTTGTACAGATCCTTCTACAGGACATGAAGTATTACTTAAATTGGGACAGAATAATTATTGCACACACCAAGAAACTTGCATTTTAAATTTTGATAGCATTATTTTTATGTAGCTTGTACTGAAGTAGGAATAACGAATCTGTCATTTTTCTTGATTATTAAAAAATCAAAATTTTAATGCATGCAAACATTTGTGAATTTACAATATTCATATTCAATGTAGTCGTTGTTATTTGTATTATCTAAGCTCTAGAATTTTTGTGTGCACATGTCTTCAATAATAAATTTCCATTTTCAGAATGCATACATTACAATCCAGCCATACTTCACGGTCACTACCTGCAATGGTAACAGGGGTGACAGGAGACATTAATTCTCCGTACATGAAACAGTTTGTCCATTCCAAATCTCAGCAGTATAGAAGGTTAAAGACAGAATGGAAAATTAATGTCTTTCTAGGCAGATCTAGAATTCAGGTAAGATTGATTTAATCGTTATCTGCACAGTTACAGGAACAATGACAAAATGGATCCCCAAAGGTTTATTTGGAGTAAACTTTAGTTGTTTGCTGAAATCTGCTGTAGATTACAGTCGGGGATTCAGCAATCAAAAGCATCTACAGGGGAATAACTTAAGTTAAGAATAAGTGATAGGATATTTGGTCCAAGGACACAGTCATCGTCCTTTGGTTTTCGTTGTCTACAAATATAGTTAATAGTGTAAACAGTGTTTAACTTGCATGTTTTATTTGATACACTTTCCGAATTTATTTCTTGATATTAAATGCATGAAATATTAAGTAGGGGGATGAAATTACATGTCAAAAAAATTTTGGTGCTGAATCTTTATGTTAAGTAGTGAATTGGTCCAGTTCTAAAAGGTCAAATTTTATCACGTCTGAAGCTGTCGAACTGAATTTTACACCCACTTAACACAGAATTGTCAATATTTTGAGTTAGAGCTGGTAGAAGTTTCTATAATTTTGATATTATTTGTCTCACTGGTAGTACACTACACTGTAAAAATCTTTTTGAGAAAGAGCAGGTGCGATTTTTTAATTTGAATTTATTGTTTAAAAGAAGTACACTACGAAATAACTGTGTTCTCGGGCCATTTGCATTAATACAAAACTGAAATATGTTAAGATATATATAACAAATCATTTCAGAGTTATTTCCCTTAGTACATTATATTTCAAATATCCGATGAATACTGTAAATTCAGAAATTATTGTGATGTTTTTATTAATGGGAAAAATGTGACAGGGTTATAATAGCAATAATTTCAACTCGTATTTCGTATTTTTTTACATGAATTAAGCAGGATTTTTCTCAATTTAGCAAAAAAATAAAATCAAATTTTACTCATAAATGCACACAATGATTTCTGAATTGACAGTAGTCACCAAAGTGTGCTGAAGAATTTGATACATGCTTACATATTAAAACTTGTATGATGAAAGAAAAAGTCAAAGAAGGCAATCAAAAACAGGCAATAACACCAATAGAAATAAAAGATAAGCAAAATCAGGCAATAACACCAATAGAAACAAACAACAGTCCACAAAACACTTCATAGTAATGATCGAGGAACAATTGTGACACTGATAACAAGATGGTAATATTAAGTGATCCGAAAAGCAAGCATTCCCTGCTCTCCTAATATGTGACATGTATTCCTGCAGATCCTGTGAATTTTCAGTTAAATAGATATAGGAAGATGTGTGAGTGCCAATGAGACAACTCTCCATCTCTCAGCGTATCAGTCAAGTACAAATCAGGGTTCATACTCACATCACATTGAACTGTCTTGCCCTGATTGTGCATTTAATTGTCTCTGGATAATAAACATCCGTACATTAAATCATTTTGAGTAATAACCTTATATTTAAATATGATATATGTTTTTGTACAGGGACTAGGGTTATTTGCTGCCCGAGATCTAGAGAAACACACCATGGTGATAGAATATATAGGCTACCTTATACGGAATGAAGTAGCCAACAGGTTGGAAGTAGTCTATGATGAACAGGTATTTTATTTTAGTTTTGTAAAATGAGTGAAAGATGTATTAAGGACTATATCTCTCTATAAGATTAATAGGGAAAAATTTGATGGGCTGCTTAAATCATTCTTTAACCTTTTTTCAATAGAATTGTTTTTCTTTTCACTGAAACGTTGAATCTCTTACAACTAAATACTAAATTTTTTCATTAATATAGTTGAGGGTAAATTTTGAAATATGACTTTGGTCCCAAATATATTGTTTATTCTCTCAGAACAGATTTTAACCTGCTTTTAATAAGTCAGGGAATGGAAATTAGATAATTATAAAAGTAGTTCCTGAGACAAGAAGATAATTGTCCTTTGACATATTGATTTAAATTATAGTTAGTTTTAAAGTCTGTGATTATGGATTTCATCCCTTCAGGATTTTGAATAATCAACAAGACTCTAAAAAAATCAAGCAGAAAACAGACATCATTAAAAAAAAAACAACGAAAAAGCACATGACAGAAATAGATTTTTTTTTAACTTTTTCTCTTGACAGATTTGCTAAGATGTGATTTTTTTATCTAAAGAAAACCCTGCAATTGAATACATAAACATTTATAAAAACTAATAACTTAACTATTTTAAATTTTATAGAATCGTGGTGTATATATGTTCCGTATAGACTCTGATATTGTTGTTGATGCCACCATGGCTGGAGGACCTGCTCGGTATATTAATCATTCATGTGATCCTAATTGTGTAGCTGAAGTCGTTCCATTCGACAAAGAAAGTAAAATTATTATTATTACTAATCGGAGGATACCTAAAGGAGAGGAGGTTAGTATTTATAATAAGGTTACGAGAATATGTCATGTATTTCTGGTTAGTATTGATAATAAGGTTATGAGAATATGTCATGTATTTCTGGTTAGTATTGATAATAAGGTTATGAGAATATGTCATGTATTTCTGGTTAGTATTGATAATAAGGTTATGAGAATATGTCATGTATTTCTGGTTAGTATTGATAATAAGGTTGTGAGAATATGTCATGTATTGCTGGTTAGTATTGATAATAAGGTTATGAGAATATGTCATGTATTTCTGGTTAGTATTGATAATAAGGTTATGAGAATATGTCATGTATTTCTGGTTAGTATTGATAATAAGGTTATGAGAATATGTCATGTATTTCTGGTTAGTATTGATAATAAGGTTATGAGAATATGTCATGTATTTCTGGTTAGCATTGATAATAAGGTTATGAGAATATGTCATGTATTTCTGGTTAGTATTGATAATTAGGTTACGAGAATATGTCATGTATTTCTGGTTAGTATCAGGAAAATTGATTTCATCGTATCAATCTAACTTACTATATAAAAATAAGAAGATGTGGTATAATTGTCAATGAGACAACTCTCTCCAAGAGACCAAATGACACAGAAATTAACATCTATATGTCAGTGTACAGCCTTCAACATTGAGCACAGCCCATACCCCATAGTCAGCTATAAAAGGCCCTCAAAGGACAAATGTAAAACAATTGAAACGAGAAATGTTTGCTACACATATTACATGTATTAGTCTACTACTGTTGAATAAAATGGATTCTTATTATTTTAATTTTCAATCTCCTTTCACCTTACATGTCTGACTTTGAATAAAATAATGTGTGGTATACATCAGGGTGGAAGCAACCCCATTCTTGACAGAGAGCATACCGTACATACAATGCAATTTATTTTTCAACAATATACTTAAAATCAAAAAAGATGCACATACAAATACTGTTTTTTTTGTGTTTCATTTAATTTGATCTTTGTATTTCATTACCAATGTTAAAACAAAAGGAACAAAAAACTTGATTGAAACAAATCTCATATAACATGAATAACGGGTTAAATCATCTGTCTAAATAAGATTCTGTCTGGGTGCAAATTTTGAGAATGAAGTATCATAAAATATGTGCTTCAGATATATATTAAAGCAGACGTAGTATGACTGCCAATGAGATAACTCTTCAAAAGAGACCCAATTAACACAGAAACTAACAACTAAAGGTCACCTTACCACAATGCTTTTAAACTGAATAAAACAATGAAAAAATTAATTACATTCTTTTATTTTAATGTGTTCAACAATTCAAGAGCCATACTAAAATAACAACTTTATTAAGTTTTTTAAATATATCATTTGATTCTTTTCGTTTCTTTTTTCAGCTAACTTATGATTATAAATTTGACTTTGAAGATGAACAACATAAAATTCCTTGTTGTTGTGGTGCTAAACGATGTCGAAAATGGATGAACTAAAATTTTCACAAAAGATGATAACTGCATTATAGGAATAGTCTTGAAAACTTTCAAGTAATTATGTGAATTAGTCATAGAAATTGTTCAAATAGTCAATTTACTATAAGATGAAGTTTTACTTCAAAGGACAAGTATTGACTTCAGTGACGAACTATACACAGGAGATCAGAATAAAGGAATATAACCAGAAAAGTGAGAAACAGATCTTCGAATAGTCAGGCATACAAACAATTATAGAGTAAAGAAAAAATAAGAGTGTAAAGAAATAATGAATTCTGACAAATATATTTATATGAATTACTTTTGTGTATGAATTTGTAGGATGGAGGAAAAACCTAAAATTGGATTTAGATGTCAAATGTTAGTTTTATAATATTATGTCTTGATAAATATATGTGAGAAGAAAGGAAAGATATGTAGAAGGAAAGGAAAAACTAAATTGTAAACTGAAATAAGGCCAAGTTTTTTTATACTCATGTAAGAGAAGGACTGCCACATACTTTGTGTCTATGCATTTTACTTTAACAACAGACTGTTTGATGCTAATGGTCTCGTAGATTTTGGTATTTCTAGAATATCATATTGTTTTCCATAAAATAATAGACAATAGTTCTTCTTTTTAGTTCAATGATAGATAAATATATATTGACCATGCATGTATAATACATGCATTTAAATACATAAAAGATGTTCAAATAAATGGTGATAACTTTAATTTAGATTTTTTAGTCAACTCTTTGCTTTTGTAAAATAGAAATAAAGGTATCACTGTACAATATTATATGAAAGTGCTAAAAAGATAAAGCACTAAAAATATTGGAGGAAAGAAATGGAATATTTACTTTTTATTTTTTCCCTATTGCCAAAATTTATTAAGGGGTCTACAGAATTATATAAGTACAGTTAAAAACACTAGGGTAACGCTGGTTGAATTTAACATCTGGTTTAGACAATTGGATATTGTTCTTAAAAGGGTCCAATAATTTTTGAAACCTTAATAATTAGAAAGAACATATTTCTTCTTGGATTGAGCTGAATCTAGTTTTATAGATTTTATCTTCTTTCTTAAGATTGAGAAAATTATGAACTAGCTGTTTTTCAGTCTTTACTTGAACTTACAGATGAATTGAAAGCAATAATGTCATATTTTCCATTGACTCAGATTTAAATCACATTTCAGCATTAATATTTATTTAAATTTAGCCCATCGTTGTAGTTAAATCAGTAGTTACAGAAGAGGCATTTTTGACCTAGATTCAACGGTTCATTGAATATTTATTCATTCATGAAATTTGTACAAAGTGCATGAATTATATCATGTATATATAGAGAGGATCTCATAGAATAAAATGACATCAATCATTTCAAGGTACAGAATGTGCTGGTTGAAGATGTTCATGTTGAAATCCACATTAAATCACTTTCAGTTTGATCCAAAAAAGAGAAAATTTCCATGTCACAAATTTTCCATAATTATTGAATTTTAGATTAGAATGGTGATTTTTGTACGTTTTTTTTTCTTTTTTATCTGATTGCAGTGTGAGTGTTTGGAATATTTAAGATAAAGGCCAGTGGTTGAAATAGATCATTTATTATTTTCAATTATGCAGTTTTCATTACTTTATGTTAAGACGAAGAAATGTGTCGAATGTGGAATATCATATAGCAAGACACTTATCACTGAATTTTCTGTCCATTCCTTATTTATTAAGGCTACATACCAGTGCTTTATTAAATGTCAAACTTTTTAGACAGAATTCTCTGTTTTTCTTTCCTTCAATGTTCTCTTTATTGTCATTTTTGTTTTTGATGTGTAAATTAGAATTATTCCTAACTTATGCGAGACTAAGGGAGGATTTTTTTAAATTATATATTTGTTTTACATATTTGTGCAATTAAAGATTGTTTGTGAACTTATTAATCAGATAATTATTGTTTAGATATTTCTTTATATTTTGTGGTTTGAATTTTGAACTTATATTGAGTGTGTGTTTTCATATCAGTTTCTGTAGGTTGTACTGTTGCATTTTAAATGAACCAACAAAATATATGATGTCTGTTTAATAAGGGTGATTCCATTATAATGAATGTGTGAGGGTAGGATTGGAAGATTTATTTTTGGACAGTTCCATTATTGTTGAAGGTTCATATTACAATTTACTAAAATGAGAGTAAATTTGTTGTACAGGGGATGTTTGAAATCCCATCCTTCTCTCCCACATTTTTTTTAATGGAATAACCCTAAAGTAAAACAAAAACATTAATAATTTTAAACTGAAAATTTCAAACAGGCAAACTATTTGGTGTTTAATAATAAAGAAAAAGTCAATTCTTTTCAGCAAAATTTTAATTTCAAGTAAAATTTTAACAAGTAGCTTTCTTAATTAGAATTTTATTGAAACACAATTGCTTATGGAATTGAAATAAATAACACATGATGTTTTTGTTAGTTGTCAATTGAAAACAGGTCTATTATTAAAACATGCATTACACTTGGTTTTCCCAATGATCTTGAGTAAAAGTAAATATGAAACAAAATCTAAGAGGGGAATGTTTGATTATTAACATTACTAATTAATGTCTAGAGTAAATGTTATTAATAACTGCAATCTGAGTCTTAAAATTAGGCAAGAATAATTTATTTATTATATATCATACATTTAAAACAAATAACCATGCTTAAATGCTTGTGTACATGGCTAACATGCCCTCACTTATAAACTACATTTGTACATATGAATATACTAACATAAATTTTGTACAAGTTAACCATTGAATGTCTTAATAGCTGTAAAATTTATATTCCATTATTTAATTCAATCATTATCTACATAAAACATTTCATTTTCACACATTCATATTTATAAATAATATGCAAACTTTATATTGTCGAATGTTATGTTTGGAAGCATAATAAATATTTAGCTACCTCAAGACAGTTGAAATTGATTTTTCTATAAATAACATTTTCAATGTATGTTTAATTTTTTACAGTCCAAACAGACCGTATATTTCCTATTAATCCCAAATATGATACTCATTTGATGAAGAAATATCTGTTCTTGCATAAATACTTACCAGAGAATCATTTGTTAATTATCTCCCTTTGATAGGTGGTGTTTGAGTTAACTCCCTTTAGAACATTTTGTGTTGGAGCATTATAATTTTCAGTGCTCAACATAATCCCTGACCAGAAGCTTTAGTGTGTTCATCATTAAATATTTAGGATCAGTATAAGTCCAATATATCAACCTTTCCAGTGGCGGATCCAGCCATTTGATAAAGGGGGGGGGGGGGGTTCTAACTATATGTCCCCATTCAAATGCATTGATCCTCCAAAAAAAGGGGGTTCCAACCCCGGGACTCTCCCCTGGATCCCCCACTGCTTTTACCTTTTTTCTTTGGGTTTTTAAACTTCTATGATTAGAAAAATCACAAAATATTTTTGAGAGATCATCACAGAGAAAAGTTTGAGTTTCATTGATATTTAATCAGTGTTAATTCATAAGAATTACATTTTTTTTTATCAAGTAATGTACAAATAGATTTAATATAGTGCACTTAAAAACTTATGGTTTCAATTATAATAATTGTTGCAAGTGAAGAAGCACCACAGGGTCATGTGATAAGAAATGTTGATTGCAAAGAGTACAACAACCTCTTCTTTGAAGAGTGGACAAAAGGGAGATTATAATTTTTATATGTAGCATGTTTAAAGGATGATAACTGACCAATGTATCTCACAATGAAACACAAAAATTAGATTAGAAACCACTGTCATATACACCAGCCTTTTAAAAACAAATTCACATCAGAGTTTTTCAATCATAAAAAGGGTCAACTTTTTATCTGATCAGTTGATCATTTACACATGTATCATACCATTATAGAGCTTTCGCTGAAGACTTAAGTTTGATTACAGCAATTTAGGTTTTAAGAAATTTCTACTGTTCCCTTAAAGGCCAAAAATGCCATTGCACAATGAAGAGCAAAGTAAAGTTGTGAGTTTTAGAATAGAATGTTCATCCCATTAACATTACAACTATGAATTATATTTAAAAAACTGAAAGGAAGTCATTTTAAATGCATTTTGTGTAACAGTTCCGAATTACTCCAATGTTTAAATTGTACTTCTCCTTGTACTTGCCCTTGAAGGAATCAGTAGAGACTGTATTTCACTTTGTGATTACTTTTTCATCAAATGCTCTATACATGTATTAAAGATATTTTGTTGCTTTACCAAAATATTTTATATTGATCAAAATATAGAACATACTTAATTTTTTATAGCCTGGCAGCTTGGTTACCATTATTTTGCTTAGCAGAGTTATTTGACAAACGATTTTATATAGAATTTAAAAGAGATGCCAAATGAAATTTAAGGGGTACTGACAATTTTTTTACCGTTTCCACTTTCTACATTATCAAGGCTCAGTGGAAACGAATTTTTATGGGTATTCATCATATTATACCCTTTAAACCAGAGCTTTTTTTCTCAGAATTTGGGCCACAACCGTACACAGTCCTGTAATATCTAAATTTTGACAAGAACGGTACAGTCCTGTAATATCTAAATTTGGACAAGAACTGTACAGTCCTGTAATATCTAAATTTGGACAAGAACCGTACAGTCCTGTAATATCTAAATTTGAACAAGAACCGTACAGTCCTGTAATATCTAAATTTGAACAAGAACCGTACAGTCCTGTAATATCTAAATTTGAACAAGAACCGTACAGTCCTGTAATATATAAATTTGGACAAGAACTGTACGTACAAGTCCTGTAATATCTAAATTTGGACAAGAACCGTACAGTCCTGTAATATCTGAATTTGGGCAAGAACCACAGTCCTGAAATATCTGAATTTGGGCAATATCCTTAGTCATTCTGATATCTGATTTTGGGCAAGAACCTTAGTTATGTGATATCTGAATTTGGGCAATATTCTTACAGTCCTTCTGATATCTGAATTTGGGCAATATTCTTACAGTCCTTCTGATATCTGAATTTGGGCAATATTCTTACAGTCCTTCTGATATCTGAATTTGGGCAATATTCTTACAGTCCTTCTGATATCTGAATTTGGGCAATATTCTTACAGTCCTTCTGATATCTGAATTTGGGCAAGAACCTGTCAATAACAGCACCATTATGTATATTAATCTGCACAGGTTTTTTGCTGTACAATGCTTGTGTGAGTATTTATTTCTGAGGAATGACAATTTGATATGTTTGCAGTTTTATTCCATTGCATAATTATATGAAGTATTGTACTCTGTTGTTTGTTTGAAATGTTTTGTGCTGGAATATCTATTGTGAATGTCTTATAGATTGATATAGTTGCTCAGTTTTAATAGAATTCCATATGTCATAGTACTAAGGACTCATTTATAGTTCATTGTTTTCACTTTTTTATATAGTTTGACATATGTTGGATGTTATATATGTTAACTTTGCCTGTGACTGGCTGAATTTTGGGACATGTAAACATTCAAGGTATATCAGACTAAAAAAATATAAAAATCTGAAAACTATTACAAGAAACTTTGTGCATTTATGCAAATTGTTTTGACAAATGAAAGTTATTATATAAATTTGTGTATTCTGCTGTCTTGTAGGAATTAGCAAGCTACCATTTTACTAGTCAAATTGTTGATTGAAATACATATTATAAAGTAAAAGTTAAAAATGTAGTTTCAAAACAAACCTGCTGTTGAATATTTGGTTCGTTTTGTAATTTTGAAGTGTTTGAAAAAAACATTTTTGGGTTTCAGAGAATCCTATTTGAAATTTATAGTAAATTTTAACTGTTATTAAGCCTGTTTGATTGTAAAAGTAGAAAAGGGGGGGGGGGTTGTGACACTGGATGACATTTTGTCCTCATTTTAAACTGAACTATAAATGAGTCTTCAGTGTTTTTAGCAAATAACATACCATAGTAGATAACATTTAGTAAAAATTATTAAAAATTTAACTTTAAGTTGTACAAAATCCTGTTTTATTTGTGAAATGTTTATTCAGTGTGTAAATAATGTACAATTTGTCTGTCAGATGATCTTTACATTATAAATATTTTATACCGACTTATATTAGATATTTGTTATTATGTGTCAAACATTAGTCAGTTGTTCTCAGATCATTTCATAGATGTTGTATGTTTTAAAGATTTTTCATATTCTAGATGTAGGTGAAAACATTTTGTTATTTTTTTCTGTTTGTAAATTATACATTGTATGTATTTCATTACCACATCAGTTCTACAGATCTTTTTCAAACATTTTAAGGAGTTGAACCATTTGAGATTTCTTGGAAATTCTTTTGGAATTTATTAAGGAAAATCAGCTTTATAATCTAAAAAAATTGTAGCTACTACTATTGTCATAAATTTTTGTTTGAGCTGTTGAAGTGATAATTTTCTGAATTAAGCTATGAGAGGTTAAATCAGAGAATGGATGACATCATAAGCTAATGCCAATGTCATGACCTTAGAAATTAGCATGAAACAGATTATCTATGGCCTTCTATTTAATAAATTAGTAAATGGTATGGAGCTGGTCATTAGCACAATAAAATGTAATCAAGAATCAACCAAGGAGATATTCAAAATAGTTTTCTGTCAAAGTTTCATAACCTTATAAACAGTTAACCTGTATTAAAGGCAATGAAATATTTTCAAGGGCTAGTTTTAACTTCTATTTTATATGTAGCTAACTTTTTTGACATGTTAACCAATAGGTACAGATCAATTTTTTTTATTTTTATTTTAAAAAATTGGCCAGAGGGTAAAATCAAAATGGCACTGTTATTTTTACCATCATACAACATGTATATAGAAAAATATTGCACATTTAACCACTTTTTGTCAAATATAAAGGAGATGGCTGTCTGGCACATCCAACCCTAATAAGGAATTTTAATTTGTGAATTGCTGATAACTAAACCAATTGATTGTTTGACGAATTACATAAAGGCAATAAATTTTATACAAAGATTTTGTATTTAGATATTGTTGAAATTTAAGTAGCTAACTTTTGTATAATTGTTGTTAGATCCCTACTTGTATTGTACAGACTATCACAAATTATTTAAGAATAACATATTTTGAAATTTTGAAATGCAATTGTAAACGCTGTAGTTCTGTGTGTGTCCCACTATTTCATGAGAGAGTTTTCAGAAGACTTTTTGTCCACACAACAAAAAGAAATCAAAAATAATCTTCATCTTTTATTTAAGACATTGATATTGGTCTTTTTTTTATTATTAAAAAAACAAACTTTTTGCAAATATCTTTTAGTATAATTTTTATTTTCCCAACATGTTATAATGTTGTTTCTTGTGCAATCATAGATAAAAGATGTCAGAACCAAAGTTACTGTTTCTAAATTTTCAAGATTAATGAAACTTAACTTATATAGAACTTCTGGATTTTAATATTTTCCACTAAGTACACTATCTGGATTGAGTTGGACCAGATTTGTTAAATTGAGTTGCACAAGAATGTAATACACAATGCTTAAAAATGCATATTCAAATAAAAACAAGTTGCATTTGTAATAAAATGTATAGTTAATAACTTCTGAATTTCAATTCTCTATTCTTCTTTTTCTTTTCTTCTGCTGTCACATTTTATAAGGTTTTTATATTTAGTGTAGAAGATAGAAATATTTTGTACAAAAAAATGTCTTGAATTTCCTTTCTTATTTTCTTATAAACTCAGGCCTGGATGCCTAATTGTAAATTATTATAATGTGAATAATTTATACAAATGAATTTTAATACTGATACTAAAACAGAGGATCATTAACACAGCAGAAATTGAAAACATGAATTGTAACTAAAATATTCATTTAACAGTCTAAATCCCTCATATTTTTTAGCTCTGGTTGTTTTCATGTAAATGTATATTAAATTCACAACGTTAAATTATGTAAAATTCATTTTTTAGTCCTTTTTTTTGTATGTAAATTTCACCCAATAAAATCATGTAAGTTTCATGTATTATCCATCTTAACATATAGTGCTATCAGCAGACGATTGTAATTATATCAGAATAAAATTTTATCACATGTTTATTTGTGTTTGTCCTGTCCCTGACAGTGTCAATAAAACTCATAATGTATACCAGGATTGAAATTTTATATTTTGACCAGACGCATGTTTTGTCTACAAAAGACTCATCAGTGACGCTCAATCAAAAAATGTTAAAAAGGCCAAATAAAGTATGAAGTTGAAGAGCATTGAGGACAAAAAATTCCTAAAAGTTTTGCCAAATACAGATAAGGTAATCTATTCCTGAGGTAGAAAAACCTTAGTATTTCAAAATTTCAAAGTTTTGTCAACAGTTAATTTATAATTAAGAACATATCTATGATAACATAGAAGTGCTGACTGTATTTGTAGAGAGCTGCATGTATGAAGCAATATATAAGGGATTCATCTGAGATAGTTGGTATTGGTAGCTTCTTCTCAATTCCTATGCCCATATGTTAACTTAGATATGTATGGTAGCTTCCTCTGCCCATATGATAACTTAGATATGTATTGTAGCTCCTATAGGTCATGGCATTGTCAGTTTGTTTTAGATTTATGAGTATGACTGTCCCTTTGGTATCTTTCGTCCCTCTTTTATAATTGTTTCATTCATATAAAATATGGCAAAGAAAAGATGATAAATTCTAAACACAAACTTGACAAAATAAAAACAAAACTCTCTTTGTGATCAGTAGGTTGTCTGTTGCAAGATAACATTGATTTGGAATGCAGTTAATTATTATTGAGAGACTATTGCTTGTTCAAGTGACAAATATTTCCGGTATAATGAAGACATAAACAAATTAACAATGTATACATCAGATTGGTTCTACATGGTTGGTTGACCTAAATGAAAGATTATAAATTTGGAGGTGAAATTGACGTTAAGATGTATATGGCAATAGACCCCCTATTAACCCAAAAGAGAGTCGTTGCAAGGGTGGTTGGTGTTCAGACACTTTCTTTACACAAGTATCAGATTTAATTACCTTATACCCAAATGACTTGACAACTTATCTAAGTTGTATTTGTCAAAACCGTTAGGAACTTTGGGTCCTCAAAGCTCTACACATTCATACATTTTTGGGGCTTTTTAACTTTTTAAATTATTTGCTTCTTGTTGAGAAGTCCTTGTGTCTTTGACATTACGATTGCAATAAAAGTGTTGTTTCTTTTGATTTGTTTTGTCAAGGCCTCCAATGAAAATTTTTGACAAATTATAGCATTTCTTTGTAATATTTTGAAAACCCTTACTTATCAATTGACAAAAACTGTTACAATGAAAAGAATAGCAATTCAAGACACTTTTTACTTGAGTTATTTCCATTAAAAGAAATTTTACAGTACATTTGATTAAGAAATAATTCATGGCAGCTGTAGATTTGTTTGCGGTTGCCATGCATTATTTCGATTCTAATAGGTCAAATTCGGTAATTTTGTTAACCGTGAAAGCCCTATACATACGATACTGATTTGGCTTTTCCATTTTACCTAATTTTGATAATATTAGTAGTATCATATAGTTCAATGATTATTTTTTTAGTTGCATTTTTCACTTGTATATTTTCTTCCAATGTAATTTTATTCGTTCTGAGGCATACGAGAAGCTTTAAAACTCTCGGTATTTACGTTTGATTTTTGTTTATGGAAACATACTTGTGACGTCACCTTTTTTCGTTGCCATGCCAGTACAGTAATATAACTTCACGGAATTTTCGTTTTATGAAATTTTACCATGAAAAATAAATTGAGATGGACTGATTTGTTTATTTTGGCTGTAGAATAGAGATAAATATATTGTATCTGAATCTTGGCCTACGTAAACTAGGGGTTTTGATGTCGAAAATTGAGAATATCTGGCAGTTCAAATATGTACTTCGTAGGCGGAACAGCCGTTTTTGTGTTTTACTGCGTTTGCGCTAAAGGTAGATGCATTGCGATTATACTGGTTGACGATAATAGGCCGTCATATTAGAATAGGAAATAATGCATCAGGTGCAAATAAATTCTTATAGTTTATGACAGGCTTAAAATTAGTATTCTGTGAAACAAGGTTCAGGAATTATTTTTGTACAAAAGTGACAATGAATAGGCCGGTGTATCAACAGATAAAATTTAAAAAAAAATCAATCCGAACAAATCCTTCTCAGTAGCGAACGTTTTATCATATGATAATATGTCTTTGTTCGACAAGTCCTCAGTGAATGCCAAACAAACTTGTGTCAGATTATAAACACGCACTTTATTATTATTTGTTTCATCATCTTGTTATTTATCTGATAACCAATTATTCGTGAGTTCACAACTTGATTTTTTTCTTGTTTGTTATTATCAAGTGATGTTGGCACTATTTTTGAATAACTACTGTCTCCTTCATTGTTTATAATCTTCTTTATGTTCTTGAACATTCAAAATAGTATGACAGAAATGTAATCGTGATTCCATTAGGAAACGGATTAATATACGATACTAACTTATTTCCGAATCCTATTGATAATTCAAATTTGTTTGTATCTCCTTATCAATGTCTACCCTTTCAATCCGGATGCATCATGTATGCATACGTCTACGCTAGCTTTCTGAAAGAATCTTTTCAACAATAACTTTTTGTGAGGTCTGTACATATCATGTTGCAATATAGTTGAATGCCATTATCGAACATTTCAAGTGCCAGAACAGATTTCATGTGTTGTATTCCGGTAAATTCTATTGGTAAATCTACCAACTGCATGGCTTGTTATTTGATCTCGCCTTGAATTTGCCGGTCAAATAAATTTTATATTTACGTGATTAAGTCTGATATCTTTGATGAGGTTTTATCGTTATATAACTCTTGACATATCCAGATATTTATAAATCATGGTCTAATCATAAATTAATGTTTAAGCGTGTCTACTTAATGTAAACCACGATCGAACCACATTCATTGATATTTTCATAATTTCTGTTCGGTTACTGTAACTTTGCTTATTTTCGCGACCTTCTCGAGAAGAAAAATAACACGAATATAAATCGTCGCCAAAAAATTCAAACATGGATATTTGAAAATCGTGAAATTGAAACGCCGCGAATTGGGATAGAAAAAACTAAAAAAAAATAAGTGGTTTACAGTATTTATTAGTAGATGTAAAATAACGAATGTATGCCGGATTGACAAATAGCTATCATCTGAAATTGTGAATACTAGTACTCAATCAAAGTATTTATATCACCAGTTCAATAGTTATCAAAAGAACCAGGATTATAATTTTATACGCCAGACGCGCGTTTCGTCTACATAAGACTCATCAGTGACGCTCAAATCAAAATAGTTAAAAAGCCAAACAAATACAAAGTTGAAGAGCATTGAGGACCCAAAATTCCAAAAAGTTGTGCCAAATACGGCTAAGGTAATCTACTCCTGGGGTAAGAAAATCCTTAGTTTTTCGAAAAATTCAAAGTTTTGTAAACAGAAAATTTATAAAATGACCATATAATTGATATTCATGTCAACACCGAAGTGCTGACTACTGGGCTGGTGATACCCTCGGGGACGAAACGTCCACCAGCAGTGGCATCGACCCAGTGGTGTAAATAGTTATCAAAAGTACCAGGATTATAATTTTATACGCCAGACGCGCGTTTCGTCTACATAAGACTCATCAGTGACGCTCAAATCAAAATAGTTAAAAAGCCAAACAAATACAAAGTTGAAGAGCATTGAGGACAAACCAGAAAACACCAAGTGATAAGAAAGAAGGAATATTTCATCGCTCTTATATCGACGCTGTCGGAATATGGACGGGAAAGTAGAGTAGCTTTACTTTCACACCAATCTGATTAAAATCCAGATCAACTGTACTCACTTACTTTTATACGCATAGTAAAATCAGCGATCTATATACTAAATAAACTCATCCTAGATACTAGGAC
Organism: Mytilus trossulus; assembly: GCF_036588685.1. Taxonomy (NCBI): domain Eukaryota; kingdom Metazoa; phylum Mollusca; class Bivalvia; order Mytilida; family Mytilidae; genus Mytilus; species Mytilus trossulus. The sequence continues at coordinate 21,859,252 of NC_086379.1, forward strand.
TAAATTTAGTATATACGCCAGACGCGCGTTTCTTCTACAAAAGACTCACCAGTGACGCCCGAATCCAAAAAAGTTAAAAAGGCCAAATACAGTACGAAGTTGAAGAGCATTGAGGACCAAAATTCCTAAGTAAGTTAGTTAGATTGCAATCGCCCATGATAAACATCAAACTAAGCAAGACTTTCAGGTTCAAGTACTGCAATTTGAAAATAATCTTTCTTATTAGTTTATAACTTATATAATTTAAACTCCCACAGTTATACTACAAACGGAAATAATTTTATATAGAATTTGGATTCAAGGCTTTCACAAACATAAAATGCAATGTTGTGTAAATTAAATTTTTAATCACAAATGACACCAATCCCCTTCAAACTGGGTGGGGGTAGATTTAAATGGGTACAAATTAATCGATTACACCGATTCAATTCATAAAAATGTATAAGGTTCATTGTATTGTATATTCATATAAGTATTTCTGCACTGCCATTGTATACGATTCTCTCCGTATATCTCACAGAAAAGTCGTATTGCCTCTGTACTAGGTGTACAATTGTTTCTGTTTGTACTGGGTGCACAATATTTCCAGTATGATCTCGAGGTTACATATGATTATCCAATTTGATCAAACTTTTAAATTAACGCAAGCTTTCAATAACAGCCTACATTATATCAATAGTTCAAACGAACAAAACAGAAATAAGATTGATTAAATATTTATTCTGGATTGCAACAAAAGTGACTTTTTTCTTAATCTGTAATCTCTTTCGGCAGTCCATCATCTTTTTGAAATATATCTAAAATTTTATAAATCCTGTTCCAAAATAACACATAATGAAGGTTATTTCGATTATTTTACACTATTCAGCGTTAAAATTTTGAAAGGGTTAGATTTATATAAACTTTGCTTGGTAAGAAAAATGAAGTCCATTTATTGATAGTCTAAAATGACAGTTGCGTTTTGATGATATCATTTTCGCGACATTTTTTTGAAGGTTCAACTTGATGTTATATAATCTATTTATTTTAAAAGAATGTATTGACAAAAAATGTACGGTTTGATATTGAATTACGTGTTATTGGTTTAATATTTATACCTAGGTTCAGAGTAATCATGATAGCAGCTATAGTTAAAATCCTGTTTTCAAAACAATACATTCGTTTCACCCAGTTCTATTCTGTTAACCGCAGACATTTATCGAGTGTCATGTCTATATCTTATTTTACACAAAATTAACCACTTCATGGAAACTTATTAAATTTTTCAAAACACTGTATACTTTGAAATTTAAAAAATCTTCATGTACATTTTACATTTACTAGTATATGAATAGCTCACCATGTCCTCCATGCAATATTAGTATAATATAGTTCAACGACAAAGTGTAACTATAGCTTGCAATTGTATTATAATTTAGTCACTTGTTCTGTAATGTTGACTGTAATCTGTTTATTTTAACAGAAAGAAGGATGTTATTCATATTCTTATTCATAAAAAAAACAGTTTCATAGTGCATAGACATATAAATCATCTTGAGATAGTTTGATTACATCGTCGTCGTCGTCGTCGTCATCATTATCATCGTCGTCGTGGTCCAACTTTATGTCGTGTTGTTGTCATACAGAAAATGCCAGTTTGTTTTGATAATCTGTTAATTTGGTTAAAGATGAATTAATTGAGGAAATCAATTTGACATGATATTCCAAGTATCGTTTTTGTATGTTATTATGTTGTCATTAAAGCATTCGATATCGCGAATTTGACCAATGCTTATGAGTATAAGACATCTTATTTTGATGTCGTGATAAAAAAAACATCACTTTCGATTGCATGCGTCCGACGCTCTTTTCTTAATAACGGTTTATAAAAGTAAAACAACGAAAATACTGAACACCGAGGAAAATTAAAAACGGAAAATGCCCTAATCAAATGACAAAATCAAAAGCTCAAACGCATCAAACACGTTGATAACAACTGTCACATCTTGACTTAGTACAGGCATGTATAGAAAAATGGTGAATCGAACCTGGTTTTATAGCTAGCTAAATCCATTATATTGACGACGATGCAGAAACAAAACAAACAGACATAATAAGTAGAAATGTCAAAAGTACAGCAGTCAACATTGTGTTATAATCTTAATCAAATAAATTGGTGTGTACCAATCGCTTTCAAAAAAGATTTACCTCAGTATGAAGTATCTAAGCTAGCAAATATGTTTTAAACGCAATGATGTATAAATACGTGAATTCGTGAGGAATTAATACATAGAAAAAAAACGTTAATATTGGCCGAAACTATTTGAATACTTTCTTGTTTTTCCTGAACATAATTAACTAAATTCAGCATCATCAGTCCTAATCTCGTAGTCATACAACATTCCTATATTTTCAGAAATGTTGCTTTAATTTTAGATAGAACGTATAGATACTATACACTTACATAATAACAATCAGTGCAATATAAGATTTAAAATATTATAACAGATTATAACAGATTGTACATATGAACGAAAAACACGGATTAAATATCTGTAAATCATGCTTCAAGAGTAACGCCTTTTGCAAAGTTTTGTAAAGCAACACACAAAAAATCCAGAGAGTTATCAAAGCGAAAATTTCTTTAGTTAGGAATCGTTTTTATACAAAAAGAACATGTATAATATTTCAATCTAATAATATGTATATTACATTAAAATCTTTTTTTTTTTATATGAATTTTAAACATAACAATCTTCCAATTCAGTGAAATAGGGAGACAGGATCATGGCTCTTTTAACTTTTTCTATATCATATTTCCTAGTGTGGTGACTGTAAACCCCGATATCTGCTAGAAATATAATACATATCCTTTCTTCGTAATCTGTAATCAGTATATTTTCATATTATGCAATATATATGTTGGGAAACTTTCTTTCGTAAAAGAATTTTTTTTGTTGTTGTATGAAACGATGATATTTCATTTTTAAATGTAATTGGACCATGCTTAAAAGGTGCATAAAATTCCATTGTATTGACACTCATGTGAGAAAACAAACTGACATAAAAATGTCTGTCAGAGATCAGTAGTTGAAATCTTGACCCCTAATCACAATATTGATACATCTAAAAAAAAATCAGATCACACATACGCGCCTGGAGAATTTAATTAAAGAGGGACGAAAGACACCAAAGGGACAGTCAAACTCGTAAATCTAAAACAAACTGACAACGCCATGGCTAAAAATGAAAAAGACAAACAGAAAAACAATAGTACACATGACACAACATAGAAAACTAAAGAATAAACAACACGAACCCCACCAAAAACTAGGGGTGATCTCAGGTGCTCCGGAAGGGTAAGCAGATCCTGCTCCACATGCGGCACCCGTCGTGTTGCTTATGTGATTACAAATCCGGTAAATAGTCTAATTCGGTAGGTCAAATTCATGAAAGGGAAGGGGATTGTAGTTACGACGTAAGGAACATATCCGATATCATTTGTGAAACGGTTATTCCATAACGGTCAACCAACTCGTGATGGCGTCCGTAAAATTTACGAAGGGATGATTTCAACTTCACCATTTGGAACTCTTGGTTTAATAGCTTCCTTGTGAGCAGTAACCCTCTATCAAGAAAATCATGATAGGAAATGCAAGCACGGGAATATCGTATCAATTGGGAGATATATACCCCGTATGCAGGTGCTGCTGGAATGTTGCTACTTAGAAATGGAAAGTTCACAATTGGAAAGCTGAAATCATCTCTTTTGTCGTAAAGTTTTGTCTTCAACCGACCCTCATTGTCAATTTCTAGATGTAAGTCAAGATATGAAGCCGACTTAACTGTATCTGTAGTATCCTTTATCTCCAATTCGATGGGATAGATGCGATCTACATAGTCACCAAATTTTGAATTGTTTAGTGAAAGAACGTCATCTATATAGCGGAAAGTAGAGTTAAAGGATATTGCTAACTTCTTATCTTTCTTCCTAAGAAGTTCCTGCATGAAGTCAGCCTCATAATAATAAAGAAACAAGTCAGCAAGTAGAGGGGCACAGTTTGTTCCCATTGGGATGCCGACAGTTTGTTGAAAAACACGTCCTCCGAACGTAACAAATATGTTGTCAATCAAGAAATCAAGCATCTTGATAATATCGGTTTCAGAGAATTTTTTGTTTGAATCAGAATGGTTCTTTACAAAGTATGATTTATCCCTCCCTAAGACAAGATACTTGTATCTACGTTGGCCATTCTTTTTTATGAAGCAAAGTAATACCAACTCTTTTAATTTGTCTTTTAGTTTGGAATGTGGAATACTTGTGTAAAGAGTAGAAAAGTCAAATGTTTTAATACTGTTACAAGATGAAAGAGAGTTAGATTGTATGTACTCTAAAAGATCTTTGGAATTTTTCAATATCCACATCTGATTCACGCCACCTCTAGAATAGTCAGTTTCACAATAACTTTGAAGCCCGTCTTTGATTGCTGATAAAATGAATGTTAATAATTTATAAAGGGGTTTCGTTGAGCACTTGGAAGACCCAGCAATATACCGTTGTTTGTAAGGACACTTATGTAGTTTAGGTATCCAATACAGTGATGGAAGATCCAGTTCTTCATCTTTGGTTGAAATACCAAAGGAACAAAGAACAGACCTATGATTATCCAGGATTTCCTCTTTGGTAAGTGTCGTGAGGGTATATGTTGGGTTTCCAAGTGAATTGTCTATACCTAATTCGTTTATCAAGCAATTAATGTAATGACTTTTACAGATAAAAACGATGTTATTTGGGGCTTTGTCTGCGGGGACAACAACATATTCATCATGGAGGTCAGATAGGTGTTTAGCAACATTTGGATCTTTGAAGATTGACGTAGCATGGGCATTGATGGACCCATTCAGTTTCTTAATTCTGATTTGTATTAACGACCTCACTGCCTTAATCCATTCGGATAGAGTGTCTACGTCTTCCTTCTCGCGCTTAGCCCATTGCCTGGCATAATCCTCGACTGAATCCATCAAAATTTTAAAGTTGTGTTTCCAATTGATGGATTTAGGCTCACGATATTTCGGACCTTTCGATAACACGTTTCGTAGAGAAGTGTTATTAACAATGTTAAGGTCACCGGTAATAACGTGGCCAGCAGGATTATATGTGAATTGGGAACTAGCACAAGTGCAATCAGGAGGTTTAGACTTGAAGTCGTCAATATCGAGATCCTGCAAAACGCGTTTGTAATTGAAAATTTTAGTTGCAATAGGTTTGGTATAGGTATAAGAAATTATTGGTACAGACTGGTCTTTGAAATAAGGAGGTATTTTCGATTGAACTAATTTATGATGAAGGATATTGCCTAGGTTGACGCCATCGAGACCTTTGTTGGCAAAGGAAAGATTTAGAAAAGATCTTTTCTCTTTTTCATCTTTTCCAATGCGAACTGGCTTGAAAAGTCTGTGACGAGCAATATCCGAAATTATAGCTTGTAGTTTGTATTGGTTTGAATGAGGGTTTGTTACAGTGGATTCCAAACATAAATTGAACAGAGAATGAAGTTTTAAAAGGGGTAATGAATAAAGTTTCGTGCGAATGTGATGAATACCTAACGGTTTTTGTATGCATGGCAGCAAGTCATTAATAGAGACATCATGCAGAGAGGGTGATGTATAATGACGATGGCCATGACTACGTCTACGTCGAGGAGTCGAGTTGAAAATATTCATCACATTCACCGAGTTACACGAAGGACTAGATAGAATACCTATACCATCAATTTTGTCATTGCAGCCATACGGTGTTGCAGTTCCCAATTGTCTAATCCAGTAGTCTTCTTTTTGTCTACGGAGAGTCGTTGAAAGATTAGGATTGTTCGAGCTATGGTATATTTTTTCAATAATTCGAACTGTCATAGAAACGATGGAATGATCGGGCTGGTTGAAATGCTGGTATAGAATGTCGTTAGCATTGAGGTTAATGTCTGATCTATGACCGCACATACGTTTGTTTAGCCTTCCTTTCGTTTCACCGACGTATACCAAGCCGCAAAGGTTGCACTCTAATCCGTAGACGACATTTATCGATTTACAATTCAGATCATCGTAACTTCTGGTAAAATATGACTTCTTGGTCAAATTGCTAGTGAATTCAGCATCTGTAATTAAAATAGCACAAGTTTTGCAGCCTTTAGTCTCACATTTTGAAATGCGACAGTGTTGTACTGTGTCATCAAAAACCAAAATGTCTTAAAGGAGAACTGAACAAGGCTGTATATGTGTAATATTGCTGTTGTCACTAGGACGATGATCTGAATGAGTCGTGTTTGGGTTATTTGTCATGTCTGGTGATGAGGGGACACCTGCCGTATCAGACGACACCGTGTCCATGGTGACGTCTGTTTCGGACCTTTTTATACTGGGCGACGTCCGAGCCAGTTTCCTGTTAGTTCTTCGTAAGTTCATGCAATTGTAGTTTTGCTACTGGGCGGATGATGTCCTCGGGGACAAAATGTCCACCAGCAGAGACATCGACCCAGTGGTAATAAAAGAGGGACGAAAGACACCAAAGGGACAGTCAAACTCGTAAATCTAAAACAAACTGACAACGCCATGGCTAAAAATGAAAAAGACAAACAGAAAAACAATAGTACACATGACACAACATAGAAAACTAAAGAATAAACAACACGAACCCCACCAAAAACTAGGGGTGATCTCAGGTGCTCCGGAAGGGTAAGCAGATCCTGCTCCACATGCGGCACCCGTCGTGTTGCTTATGTGATTACAAATCCGGTAAATAGTCTAATTCGGTAGGTCAAATTCATGAAAGGGAAGGGGATTGTAGTTACGACGTAAGGAACATATCCGATATCATTTGTGAAACGGTTATTCCATAACGGTCAACCAACTCGTGATGGCGTCCGTAAAATTTACGAAGGGATGATTTCAACTTCACCATTTGGAACTCTTGGTTTAATAGCTTCCTTGTGAGCAGTAACCCTCTATCAAGAAAATCATGATAGGAAATGCAAGCACGGGAATATCGTATCAATTGGGAGATATATACCCCGTATGTAGGTGCTGCTGGAATGCTTGTTTACATTAGGAAATGGATTACTATAAGTAATCAACTTGTATCCGAATCCTATCACGGATTTAAATTTTCTTTTATCTTCTCGTCAATTCGTCAATTCGTACATCTGATGCATTGTGTTGGGAGACGGATGTATGAGAGGTAATACTATTTTTTCTAGTCTTGCTATATTAACATTAAATAAGGGAACCATCTATTATATAACTTACTAGTCCTACATAAAACCAACAATTCTTAAAACCAAATTGAAGATATTTGCTACAGTGTAAAAACAAAGTAGAAATATATCTGTTCAGGTTTTTTTTTTATTTTGAGATCTGACTCGATTAAAATGTTCTTGTTTAACAGATGGAGTATTCGAATATTTCCGAATACTGTTTACATGCAATTCTATAATATAGCTATCACATTTATTTATCATAATCCATAAAGTAAAGATGTGTCCAGTTCTACATGTGTGATAAAACTGAAGACAAATAACATATAGTTCACGTTAAAAAGTTGAAATAAACGTTTCCATGTGCTATTCATGCTATTCGAACGTTTTCAGACTGAAAACCCTATGAAAATTCGGTCTGACGTCACATGGTCGGCCTTGTATAAAGTAGTACGCTCGTATCGGAAGTTTTTGATAAACAAACTCGATATAAATATGTGACATTTTCCCTTTCTACCAAGTGTAGTCCAGGCCTTGAAGGCATAAAACTTTGCTCAGTGATCGGAGCAAAAAAATCATGCTCAAAACATGAAATCTAGCAATTTGATTGGTTGATTTTTGAGTTTGAGTACAAAAATCATGCTCGAAAGTTTTATGACCGTAAGGCCTGCTTCTGTTTCTGACCTTCGGGTTGCGATTCGCTCTAATAACATTGTGCGTCACTGATGAGTCTTATGTAGACGAAACGCGCGTCTGGCGTATAAAATTATAATCCTGGTACTTTTGATAACTATATCAATAAATGATTTTTCCTTTCATATCAGTCCAGTAATCATGCTATATTAGCCAGAGGCACTAGTCGTGTTCCATTAATGAGTTGAGTGGAGATTACAAAGTCGATATGTAAAAGACATTGTTCTTTTTTTTTTCATTTCTGATACACCCAAACTTATAATGTATATAATCCTATAAAAGCCCGATCATTTGATGTGATTACGTTCGAATAAGACTTTGCAAAATGTTATCTTACCTCCTTGTCTTGATTAATGCCATTGATTTGTCAATTTTATTTCATATACAGAACTGGACATAGCCGACTATACAGTATGGATTTTTCTCATTGTTGAAGGGTGTATGGTAGCCTAAAATTGCGTAAATCCACTTCGTTTGAAATTTGGTGGATAGTTGTCTCATTGAGAGTGACATTCATACCACATTTCCCTATTTTAATATATATATTTGCTAAAAATATGATACGACACTAAACCAAATCAAGGCAGAACAGAATATTGTAAAGTTTTATCTTTTTTTTGGCCGCTGTCGGAATCTTATGAAATATGTTGTGGTGTAATTGTAAGGGAACCTATACAATTGCATCTGATAATCAAACATTATAACGAGACGTTCTCTTTAATAGTACTTGTACAATTTAAACTTCACTTTTATAATACAAGAGTAAATATTTTGATATATCTTGCATCCAAGGTATTCACAATATATAAATATGATCGAGTATAGAATAAATGTTTAAATATCAATTTCAAAACGGTTGAGTGGAAATTTAATGGGTACAAATTGGTCGTTAACATTAATATTATTCGTAAAAAGAATTTTTAGAGAAAATTCCATCGACATGGAACAATTCTTTCTCTGTGGTTCTTAAGAAAAAGTCGAATTTACGTATATAAAGGGCGCTCCGTATTTTCAGTCATGAACGTCTACTGGTGGGACTTCCCTTAGCAGGTTATTTATAATAAAGCATATTTCCTATAACTATAAAGCAAGCTTTCAATAAAGGCCTACCTTATATCCGTAGTTTGCACGGCAAAAAAACGACAAAAGACTTAATAAACAATTTGGGTTTGTTTGGCTGTCAACTAATTTATCGAACAAGAGAAACTCGAATTTACTTGCTGTACAAACTAGTCTAATATGTTAGGCACACAACTCTATACCCTAGACACGCGTTTAATCGTCTACATAAAATTCATCAATGACGTTAAAATGAAAACATTATTGAACACGTTTATCATAAAATGTATACACTGGCCTTTAAACAGTACTTTTAAACGCTAGTTTGAAGAAACAATACGAGGAGATATTTATGTTGATGATTTTGATCTTACATTTTCAGTTAAATCACTGTACTTTTTAATAAATGTTTGTAAAGGTTATGTACAATATTAACACAAATGACAGAAAATACTTTACTTTGGAAGTATCAGTGTATAAAAAATTGCGATAAGAGAAAAACAAATGTTTCCATCTATTGTGCCAATTTTAACTATAACGATTAGCAAAATTATAAGTCTACACCAGTCCTAAAGAGGTTAATTGTCTAAAGGTTACCCTAACGATAACATAATTCGGAAATTTGTGTGTAAACATGTTTCAAAAAAAACATACAAAGCCATATTATAAATAATGCTTTAAAAGCATAAAACGTTTTTCAAGCCTATTCTCAACAATATTTTTGGAAGATTCGATTTAAATGTTATATTCATTTATTTCAAAAATGTTATTTCATCAAAGGTTTAAACAAAAGTGTCATCATTTGTCTCTTTCTGTTTTTTTACTAAAGATATTTTCAAGTGTTGGTGTTGGGTTTTTTTCGTAATTGAAAAGCGGTATACTACTGTTGCCTTTAAACTTTTCTTATGACATTTTAAAATTTCCAAACACTTGTCGTAGATGGAGATTTTTCACAAAACGTAATCTTTTATCAATGTCCACAGTACATTCTTATCTTACATCTTATCTTTGAAGAGGGGCGAAAGATACCAGAGGGACTTTTTTGTTTTAGATTTTAACTTATTTGATATTGCTCATTGTTTTATTTTTCATATCTTGGCTTACAGAAAACTTTTACAATATGTTTATTTGTGGTCAGTTCTTCATTTTCATGGTTGTTAGTTCATTCAAAATAAGTATGAAGGCGTATGTATGTCTCATCTAAATTCCTTTTTTGTTTTTATACACAGATGTGCAATGTAAATTACAAAGTGTTTTTCTTGTCGCTAAAATCATCATCACCATAAGGAACACAATATCTAAAATCCCTTTCCTATGTTTAGCTTTATTTGATGATAATCACATAAAAATGTAGATTAATTACATAGGACATTTGAGATATTCACTTATCCGAATATATATATATTCATGTTTGGCACTGCGTGCAGGTTATGATAACGCATTAAATTTGAATACTCATGTATAACCTATCGTGACTGATTGGTACAACAAACTTCTATCAAGTTTCGGGAACAGTCGTCTTTCTTCTTCTTGTATATTTAGTTGGTAGTAATTTAAGTGTATATTAGTATCAGAGAAGCTATACAATTGCACTCGAATACCAATCAGTTACGCGATAGGTCTTTGTTTAAGTATTACATTATTGAAATATTCTTTCTTATTATTTATTCACTTGTACATTTAAACTCTCACAGTTGTAACACGGGAGGGGATGATTTGATATACATTTTGAATTCAAGGGTCGTTTACAAACTATAAATGAAAAGGTTGAATGTAATGAATCGTTAATTAGTACATGATATGCTAGTCCACTTCAAAATGGATGGGAAACAACCTAAATGGGTACAAATTGAACGATTACACCCATACAATTCGGGTAAACTTTAAGAGGTGCATTTTATTGAATATCTTTATTAATATATTTCTGCATTGCCATCATACAATTCCCTCTCCATAAAGTATTCACAATTTTTGTTTTGTACAGGGTGCACAATGTTTTCAGTCATAAACGTCTATGGTGTGTGCATTTCCTTAGCTGGCTATGTATAAAAAGGCATCAGACTTTAATGTAAGTTGTCAATAATAGCCTCCATTATATCCGTAGTTTGCACGTCCAAACCCGAAAGGAGATTGATAAAAATAATCGGGATGGGACCAATAGTTTGGTGGAGATCCACTTTGGCCTCTTCCATTTTTGCGCATTTTATTATCTCGTGGGTTATCTTTAGAATTTTGATGCTTGATCTTTCGAATGTCACTTAACTTCTTGATAACCTTTTCTGTCATCTTCTCTTTCTCTTTGGCTTTTTCTTCGAGTTCTTTCTTGTGAGTTCCAACAACAATTACCCTATAAAATAACATCATTATCATGAGGCAATTTTTAAGAGCGAAAAATATCACACCATAACTCAGTACCTTTTTCACAAATATTGCACACAACCGTATAGTTAAGTATGGACCGTCTTGTAACATGATTGCCACAAACAGACTCCATATTTCCATCTCCACCAATTTTGCGCAACATCTTGCCGGTGCTCTATTGGACGTTGTCCAGTCATCTTCGTCGTCCGGATCTTCCGCATCTGTTTGACCACCGCGCTGCTTCTTCGTGGAGGTTAAGACAAGCGTAAACTGTAGTAAGCTGATCGTCCAAACCGTTAAAATTGCATAACTGAATGTTTTATCGGCTCTAATTTCTTTTTCTTCGAAAATAATGAAAAGTTCCATGACGTCTGACCCGGAACCAATATATACAAATAATAGCTGTGACAGCTGATCACGAGTAAGTTTCCCTCGTGGCAACATCCATCGACCTAATATCAGGATGAACAGAAATCCTTGTTCTAATACTGACGCCCATGTATCTGCATCGAGCTTTACAGGAATGGTTAACTGAAATGAAAACAAACTCTATGATTATATACTGAGGTTATAAACTCAATGAAAAAAAACTATGAAAACGCGTTGATCATCAATCGTAAAGTCAGATACCTCAATGTAACTTCTAAACGCAGTGTATAAAAATGCACAACATACAATTGAAACTCGTTCTAACTAACTTTGAAATTGCACTCATGAAAATGCAACTTCCTTTAGAAGAAAAATAGGTGTATAAATGTGCGAACTTGCATGAACATAGTGTTTGTGCTTAAAGTTAGCTTCTAAATTGCGATTATTTTAAATTAAAACAAAATATATTTCAGAAAGGAAAATTTAACATTTCTTTGGATAATATCAAGTTGAAAGTGTTTATTTTACACTATTCATTGTATAAATGTAGAAGAATCCGTTTCATATAAACATGATTAGACTAATGAAGTACAATTAATTTACTTCAAACATTTTGTGCTTTTGTTAGATTATTCGCAACATTTGTTTTGGAAATGTCAATTTGATGTTATAAAATCAATTTGTTTAGGAAAACTGAAATAAAAAAAAGGTCATTGACTATTTAAATACTACGAGCAAATGCTAATTTATAAGTAATTATAGCAGCAGAAAGTTTAAACCCTGTTCAAATAAGAGTGTATATACTCGTGTGTCCTCTTTTCTGTAAACAGTAGATTATTTTTTTTTCGGGTGTTGGTGTTCTCTGTTTAATTTTCCGCTCAATTAACCCTTTGATATAAACCTATTAAAAATTTCAAAGCCTTGTTGTATATTTTTCAGTTTTTAAGTGCAACGTCATGTACATTTTACATATAAATGAAAAGCTCACCATGTCCTCCAAACGTTATTATTTCACAGTTCACCAACAAAGTGTATCTACATACAATTGCATTATGTTTCAGTTACTTGTTCGGTAATGTTGACTGTAATCCGTTTATTTATTTTTTTATAAGTTAACCGATTGTATATTGCATAGAAAAATGAATCACCGCATTATATTATGTTTTGAAAACTGAATATTGATTCGTGAAAAAAAAATCTATTCGTGATTATCGTGTGCTGTCATTATTAAATTCGTGATATCTCGAATTTATTAAGTTCTAATCGCGATATTCAGAGTATTGATCTTGAGTTTGACTAAGTTTTCATGGCAGCACTCGATATCAAGAATTGAGTTGAAGATTACGAATATTGATACCGTGGTTATGGTTTACATACCAAGAGATTTCGAAAACCCACTGCTTATCAATGTTCATCCCTTATTGTATACAAACTATATCTACAATATAGATTTACGCCAAACCTTTACTTCTTACAAAAATGACTTTACCCCTTCAATGGCGGACAATGCTTCTCCCTGTGAGTTGTCACTGGTATTTGTAGCTGGGGTTGTTACTGTGTTGTTGTTTACTATAGTCTTCGAACTTTCCAGACGATCGATCTCCAACAGCCAAATGGCGGGAACGGTGTTGCATAGGTGGATGAAAAAGCAAAGACAAAACCTGAAAAGTGCAAATAAAGATATAAAATGTTTCATAACCTATTTTGACTGGTATTCGTTTTAAAACGCTGAGAATAGGAAACGGTAAACACGGTGAGACAACAACCCAACAAAAGAGCAGAACAACCGAAAGCCATCAATTGGTCTTGAACACAGCGAGAAAATCCTGCACATGCCCGAAGGCGGGCTTTAGCTAGCCACTTAAAAAGATATATACCAATTCAATGAAACTGGTCGTCAAACTAAACTCTGAAACATATGAATGAACCACGATAAAAAAAAAAAAAAGAGAGGAAAACATGGCCCAGAGGTTCCTTACTTTGGACAGGCACTAACATTTTTGTGAAATTTCAACTCTCCATTTTACCTCTAGCCAATGTGGAATAAAACACACACATACATTTTATACACACAGTTTGTTTGCCTCTGTAGTTTGATAAGTACTTAGCTATATAGAGTATTACGTATTATTTTCTGAGAATTAATGGGCTTCTTCCTTTTTTCATTTACTTTGGAGTTCTGTGGTTTTGTTTATATTTTTTTATCTACATGCAGCCCATGCAAGTAACTAACTTGTGGTTAATCTGGCGTATTTGGCAATACGTTTGATACAGTTTGTTCCATACTACCTTTTGGTCTGTAATGGATAAGATATTTAATTAAGCAATAAATCCGGGCGATCTGTAACAAGACTCTGAAAACCAGCATGTTTATTTTTCAAAACCTTGAGGCCTTTTTCATAAATGTTTCGCTGATAGTTGAGCATGCGTTCGATCTCTTTACTGCCAGCATTTGTTATTTGATGCCAAACAGTTCACAAAAACGGACAGTGGACGTTGACATTTGAATGTCTCAAGTCTCGTCGACTCCGTCACATCTCTAAAAAGAGAAATATAAACTTGGGCGCTACTTGCTGGAAATGTATGTTGAAAAGATCCTCTTCTTATATCTGCTTTCACGGAAGTTTAATTTGAAAACATTTTGTTTGTAAATAATGTATAGAAACTTTTCCGTGGATATTTTATTTTCATTATGATTAATTCATCCCTAGTTAGCATGGAGGTGTGTAATGGTTCGCATAAAGTATTATAAGTTTTGTAAACAGAAGTAGAATGTAAATTGCCAATTACGTAACTTGTCATCTTAAAAAAAAAACTATATTTAAAAACTTTTTAATGTATTTAACTGTTGCCTTCATTGATGATAACGACATTAAAAAGGTAAAAAGATGATAAATTACCCAGGAAATTTGAGATAATCACTGCTTTGAAAGTTCTTTCTTTCCATTTTAAGTAGGTTACGCTTTTTTCTTGGTCATAATCTATTCTAACCGCTGTAACAAATAAACCAACAGGAGGGATGCACATAAAATTGAAATAAAGCATTTTAGAAATGACGGACTATATCTACTGTAGTCTGTATGCAAAGCTCTGATTCCTTTCCTGAATTTCCTTATCTTTAATGTCCTCTTTTTGTTAGGCCTGCAGCCTTTTACAGTTTGCACCAGGGTTTGGTTTGTCCATTATTTTGACCTCAAGCATTGCTGAGGAGAAGTTAACTGTCGAAATAGGCATCTGACGTAGTTAAACTTGGTGGCTGTTAATGTTATTGTTTCGCGGTAGGATTTTTTTTGCTTTAATTGACGATTTTATTCGTATATCCGTGTTTGGCAGTTATTTTTAATTTTTAAAGGTAGAGAGAAACTGTAAACAGCAAAACATTAATAACAAATATGTCAATTTGAATTTACAATCCACGTGTTATAGAACTGTTATATTCGAGTTGTTATAGTAAAATTGTGAATTGCCAAAGACAAAATTTTAATATAACAGAATTAATGATTTTTACACATTCTTGCATTTTTACAATACTCTCAAGATTGAAAATTATATCATATATAGATACAGAAGACTGTAATACGGATCAGGGAGATACGTTCTACTTTATAAGTCAACATGGACGAAATCGTCAAATTGGAAACATGGCCCTAAAATTTCATTTTCCCCCCAGTTTTGCCTTTTAAAATATTTTTGAAATTCATGCTAAAAAGTAACGTTTGTCAAGTCACGTAAGGTAAAAAAAAAAAGAATTATCATCTTACTTATCATAAAGATTTCTTTGTTATCAATAGTGTGCTTATATAAGAACAACATATATAATATTTCTTCTATGAAATATGAATACCATCTAAATCTATTTTTTTTAATTTAAAACCTAATCAGTCTTCCAATTCAGTGAGCTAATGAGACAGGATCATAGCTTCTTTTATCTGACACTATGTCACATACCCTAGTGTGATGTTAGTGAACGAACTACGATATCTGATATATCATGTATATATATTTATAAAACATTTCCTAGAAATCTGTTATCTGTAATCAGTATAATTTCATAATATGCAATGTATATGTTGGGAACTTTTCTTTTGTAAATTGACCAGAACACAGAATGCAATATACTGTCCATGTGACACTATTGTTTTTGAGGTATATTGTAATTTTATCCTTTAACTGTCATTGCACCACCCGCGAAGCTTATATAAATGTATTTGAGACCTCGATATCCTCATTTGAAATTACATTTCCCAGAGAAATTGTTTACCCCTGGTTAATTCACAAATGTCACGAGAGTGATATTTTCATTTGATGTCACACAAAAAAATACCTTGTTTTACTTATTTTGATTAATTTTACGGGAAATACTACTTTTTTGACACATCTTGGAATATATATAAGGGGTGCGTATCTCTCATACCAAAAGCTTATATTTAGAGTGTAACTTAAATTTGGTCTTCGATAGACAAATGTTCGCAAATAATTGAGAATTAAAAAATATTCCAATTTTTTGCAGTATAAGTATTTCCAGAGCTCTAAATTTATATAAAACGAACATGCAATACAACCATCTCAAAACAAAAATGAAGATGATGATGATAGATTGGTTTCTGATGTCCAGTGGCAAATATCAATTGCATATATAGAAGACAGTCACAGTATGACACACTGACATTATCAAAATTTCACTCCAATTTTTTTTTCTTGCTCCTAATGTGGCGATTTTTTAGATGCCGAGCAAATACAAATGTTCAAGTATTTGGTTTGACCCGTTCGAGGATGGACCCACAACCTCCATTACCCGTGATGAACACGCAACCAGGGAACCACCGAAACTGTTCTATAAAGGTAGATGTCTCAGTAAAAACACTTACCATTTGTCCTCTTGTCCTCTCTTCTTCAAAATTCTATGCTCAAGTTCTATTATGTGTAAAATATTTCCAAGTCCAAGACACCAAAACAAACTATTCCCCATAACATCAACCGTTCTCCAAATACACAAAAAACTATGAATAAATAGTAAAGATCGAACGAAAACAGCTTGTACTACACTCCAGATTATGACCATCTTTAGCCCTTCTTGTCAGATGTGATTGTCAGTAATTGTTTGTATGAATAGGCAAAATATACCTTCATATATGTACGCTTCACTTCATTCAAAATCACCATAAAATTTATGCATGTTGTCCTCAAAAAGTTCACTGCATTTAACTTTTTTTTGTCATACACCAATGAGATTAAAATGTCATTAAAATTAACTTGAGATCTTTTATTGTGTCATTAAATTACATTTAACAAAATATGATTACTTATTGAAGGTAAATGTTTAATTTATCCATCATCCACTTCTTCGAAAAAAAAATCTAGTTTATCAGTGTACACACGAAGACACTGGAAACCGTAGACCTCTCAATAGCCAAGACTGTATACTTATACATTGCAGATTATAAACACTTTGCATGACAAATATTTACCCCTTTTAAACACGACACGCTCAAACTGTACTTACGATTTTTAAAAGTCCAGTGGGCGTTTGAATTCCATTGAAAAAGAATATAAGGACATCTTTTTAACAGATTGAATAACTATGATAAAACGATAAGTGAAAACCATTGATATCTAAAATTTCGTACTCTCAGATGGAGACCGTGGGTCTTAGTTTTTAACAATATGAACGTTATATTTTAGCTATTGCAAACACATGAAACTTATTTTGAAAATAGCTATGGTTTGAGCGTGAGCATCTAACCGGATTTAGATTCGAAGGGTTAAGTAAATTGAAAAAAAGAAGATTGTTTCCATGAATTTGTTTCAAACATGGGGTAACAGTCCGAATGTTGATAAACCCGATTTTAATTGATATCTTTAAAAATATTAACATTTAAATATTATTCATGAAGTTCTAAACAATTTCTGTATTAGACATTTTTTTTTCATAATTACCGTGAAAGCTTTTGATCAGGATATTTTGCTGTAACTGCAGAAAACTTATTATAAACGGTATAGCACCTCCTAATATATTACGATGATGTTGAGAATAACGGCCTTATACTACATATATTGAGACTTTATATCTTTAATACCAGTCGCTGCACCTCAACATAGTTTTTTTTATGTAAATCATCAGGGGAGATGTGTTTATCTGTAATACCGGCCGCTGTACTTCGCCATAGTTTTTTTTTTTTTTTTTTTTATCTAGAATCATCAGAGGGAATGTGTTTCCTCGCAATACCGGCTGCTGTACTTCGCCATAGTTTTTATGTAGAATCATCAGGGGAGATGTGTTTCTCTGTAATACCGGCCGCTGTACTTCGCAATAGTTTTTTTGTATGTAGAATCAGCAGAGGAGATGTGCTTTCCTGCAATACCGGCTGCTGTACTTCGCCATAGTTTTTTTTATGTAGAATCAGCAGAGGAGATGTGTTTCCCAGCAATACCGGCTGCTGTATTTCGCCATATTTTTTATGTAGAATCATCAGGGGGGATGTGTTTCCCTGCAATGCCGGCTACTGTACTTCGACATAATTTTTATGTAGAATCATCAGGGGAGATGTGTTTCTCTGCAATACCGGCTACTGTACTTCGACATAGTTTTTATGTAGAATCATCAGGGGAGATGTGTTTCTCTGCAATACTGGCTGCTGTACTTCGACATAGTTTTTATGTAGAATCATCAGGGGAGATGTGTTTCCCTGCAATACCAGCTACTGTACTTCGACATAGTTTTTATGTAGAATCATCAGGGGAGAGGTGTTTCCCTGCAATACCGGCTGCTGTACTTCGACATAGTTTTTATGTAGATTCATCAGGGAAGATGTGTTTCTCCGTAATACCGGCCGCTGTACTTCGACATAGTTTTTATGTAGAATCATCAAGGGAGATGTGTTTCTCTGTAATACCGGCCGCTGTACTTCGACATAGTTTTTATGTAGAATCATCAGGGGAGATGTGTTTCTCTGTAATACCGGCCGCTGTACTTCGACATAGTTGTTATGTAGAATCATCAGGGGAGATGTGTTTCTCTGTAATACCGGCCGCTGTACCTCAACATAGTCAAGTTTTTATGTAGAATCATCAGAGGGAATGTGTTTCTCTGTAATACCGGCTGCTGTACTTCGACATAGTTTTTATGTAGAATAATCAGGGGAGATGTGTTTCTCTGTATTACCGGCTGCTGTACTTCGACATAGTTTTTATGTAGAATCATCAGGGGAGATGTGTTTCTCTGCAATACCGGCTGCTGTACTTCGACATAGTTTTTATGTAGAATCATCAGAGGGAATGTGTTTCCTTGCAATACCGGCTGCTGTACTTCGCCATGGTTTTTATGTAGAATCATCAGGGAAGATGTGTTTCCCTGCAATACTGGCTGCTGTACTTCGACATAGTTTTTATGTAGAATCATAAGGGAAGATGTGTTTCTCTGCAATACCGTCCGCTGTACTTCGACATTAAAATATTTAATTATATATATAACAACAAGTAACAAGAAAAATTTTTGGAATTTAATAATGTCACCAAAAACGTTGATTTTTGCTATATATATGAAGACTGTGTGCCGAGCTCTAGATGTCATTTGGTTCTTTATGTTTGCATTAGTGATGTCTGACAGTATTCTGAACAGTGTAAGATTATACGCATTTAACAATAATTGACAGTCTAAGGCAGTGCCAAATATTTGACATATTTACTTTAAATAAGTGAATAGTATGAAGGAAACAAGTTGTATATGCCCATAATATATTATCAGTCATATCAACCATGTCAATTTAAAAAATAATAATAGCTATCAAGCAATATTTTATTTATGTAAAAAGTTTAAATTTCTGTCGTTCGGTCAAAATAAAGGCAAAACGACGTCGCGTAACGTTACCATTACTAAAGTGGTTTTCCTGTTTGAATATATTGCTGTTCGGTGTGAACCAAGTCTCCGTGTAAAAGCCTTACTTTGACCTAGGATGACACTTGTACCACATCTTCTTATATCTATGAATACCGTGGGTATAACGTCTGTGCTACTGACACACATTACACATCTCCATTGATTCTTGTTTAAAAAACGATATAAAGTTAAAAATGAAAAATAGATATGAATATTTAATTCAAAATAAATTCAAAACATCGATGATAAAAACTTTAAAAAGATTACAAATTAGAATATTATCTAAATACATCTAATTTTCAGATAAGGAGATTAATCACTAAATTTAGAATAAGTGATCACTCCCTCTTGATTGAAAAGGGGAGATATTTTAAAATCCCCAGAGAGGAACTTCTTTGCCATAAATGTAAAATACTAGAGGATGAGAAACATTTTTTACTATATTGTGAGTATAATAAAACTCTAAGAAATGACTTTTTTCATCACATATGTGCAGAAAATAATAACTTTAATAATTTAAATGAAGAAGAAAAAAATCATTACTTACTAAATCCATCATCGCCTTTACAAACAAATAAGTTAGGATCCTTTTTGAAAAAGTCACTAGAACTGAGGGCAGGGGACTCTTAACAACTTGTTTGTTGTTATAAATTTTAATGCTGTTCATATTTTGTGTGTTTAATATGTATGTATATATGTTTATTGTGTTTATTGTATTAATATATGTTGGTCACAAACTGTAAAGTTTATATGACAATAAAATATTTGATTTGATTTGATTTGTTTAAAATAGATTAAATGATGATTATACTCTGTTTACTTTTATGCCTTCAAATCTATAATGGGATTATTATGAAGTCTATACTTAAAAAGAATATACGTTCATCGTTGGTGAAAACGGGGAATACCTAGTATATCCATCAATGATATATATGTTTCTGGTGATAATAACTATAATGCATTATATTTATTTTGTATATATACATGTATTAGCGAAACATAAACTGTAAAACTATTTTGTCTATATACTTATGCCAGTCAATTGCATATTATATTCTACTAGGTGAATTAAGTAGCTTTGAAATGAATTATTTACAAGACACTTCGGACTATTCATTCATGATCCTTTTCATGTTCATTGACATATTGACAAGCTGTCTCATACATGTAAATTGTCCATTCTACTTATATACATATAAAATGTCCAACGTCCATAAAACTGCCAGTGTATGCTAAACTTCCACTCTCCAGACTTTCCTTGCCGGCCCACTAATTATTGACATGTTATACATACAGTAAAGGATTTCAAATATTACATATTTGATGGATTATATTTTCTATGATTATAAAATTTAATAACATATAACAAGGAAAAATCCGTATGTATGAGGGTTTGGATGGGGTTAAATGATTAAAGAATAATGCCCTTAAAAATGAAGATTAGAGAATAACAGGCAAAAAAAATGAAGATTAAATAGAGAAAAAAGGGGTTTATTTTAAAGATTAGAGAAAATAGGGGTGAAAATTATTTTTTTACAGAATGACAGCCCCCCCCCCCTAATCCAGACCCTCATGTTTGCACGATTTGATTAAACATCTTAATAAACTTTAACGGGCCACACCAACCTATTTTAATTTGATATGACTAATATTCCATTACTAGTAAAGGAAGAGTAGACACAAATATGAATAAGCTACGCAATCTTATTCTTTTATCTTTAAAACAATGTTAAAGGATGTCTGAGTGCCCTAACTTGATATGGTGTAGGATTTATATTATAAGAGAATGCCGCCGACAATTTTGGCAACAGGGCCCGGGAGGGAGTAAAATTTTCCGTTTGCCATTTGTCCTGTCGATATTTGTGTATCAAAAAGATGTGTCAACCCAAACAAAATTTGAAAGAGGATTCGTTTTTCTCAAAATTCTAAAGCGATTGAGATATATATATAGTTTTAAAAATTGCCTAGTTACAGAATACAGAAATAAAAGTAATTGATAACAATGTGTGTCGTTTACTCTTATATCGAAACTTTTGAAACGACAACTTGATTTCCTGGAAAGGGGTAGATATTAGAAAAATAAATATCATGGCTTGGGAAGAACTTAATTACATGACATTGCGTTACAAGACATGATGAGAATGAATTTGGGTAGAGATTAGGAAAATAAATATCATGGCTTGAGAAGAACTTATAATTAATTACATGACATTGCGTTACAAGACATGATGAGAATTAATTATCTGCTTCACAGCAACACGCAGAAACCCTTTGAGTGCAAAAGTAAAACTACTTCATTTTGCACAGAAGACCCCACCCCTCTCCACAAGAGGTATAGGGGAGGGTTGGGATCGCGAAACACATGTTTTACCCAGCCGCATTTTTGTGTCTGTTCCAAGTCAGGAGGTTTTAGCATTTGTTAGCTCTTGTATGATTTTTAATTTTAGTTCATTTATATATTTCGGAGTTTATTATGACGTCCGTTTTCACCGGACTAGTACACATTTTGCCGAAAAAATGAAGTGCGTCCGTTTAGCTGTGTGGTGTACCAGTACGCAGCCATGTACAGTCATAATAGAAACAGTTACATTTGCTGTTTGCAATGAAATTGTCACTCGTACTCGCACTGGCAAACAGACGACCTACTTTAGTGAGTGACCAACGTTTTGAGGGGTTCAAAGGTGGACGGTTGCAAGACAAATTTTCTATCAACCTTTCCTGTTCAATATAACCTCATTTTCCAGTGGCAGTCAAAATTTACTGACCTTCGTCCCTTACTGCCTTTATTATAGGACATACCTTTACTATATTCATTGCTATTTGTCTCTCGTCCTGAAACATTTGCCACTGGATGTTATAAGCAACGAACAATAAATCAGTCTTATATTTACAGACTTGACGTTACATACAATTATAAAACGAATTTACGTCTTGCGTTTAATCGTAAAAGACATGACAAAATTCAGATTTCATTCGTAAATGTGACGCTCTAACCTAAAAGCTAGTCCTAGTAGATCCTATTATAATGTATAGCCTTGGTGGCATTTCTAATTTCTTTTTTTTTATTTCGGACATAATTTGTTTTTACTTTTTTTGCTATTCTTGTATTTGAATTTCTACTAGTATATTTTATGTAAACCTCAAATTTTCTTTTTCATTAAAAGAAAAGAATTCATGACGAATTGAAATTGCAGTACTTCACTTGAGACCAAAATAATTAGAAAAAGTAAATTAATAAAATGTGGAATTCCGAGGAAAATTCAAAACGGAAACTCTAAGTCCTTAATTATATGGCAAAATCAAAAGCTCTAACTAACACAAAAATGACATCCAACAGATGGATAACGAATATTTATAAAGGGTTCACGCCAAAAGCATCCATGTATAATATTTTAGCTTTGAACAGATATTAAATCAAAGGTAGAACATGTTTGCTCTAATAGGTGATAAAATAAAATGTTTGAATTAATCCGCGCTCAAACTAGAACCTTTTCCGGATCGGAACAAGCAGTTAGAATCGCCCAAAGGTTCCGTCAATATGAAAGACAAAAAGAAAAGAGTTGTAAGTGTAACATATGTGGCCTTCATATTTCTCTATCAGTTAAAAGTCTTAAAAAAACATCCACCATAAAATGTACACGATGAACACAAATGTATGAACCTAGAACAAATTTTCAGGTTATGAAGTTCAAGCTGAGACGTGCAGGTATGTCAGGTATGAGAAAGCCTGAACTGCATCAATTTCTGTTTTGATCAGTCTCCCTCAGAATACAAATTGGATATATTTCTTACAATTGTCGTATGTGTCACAGAGATACAGGCCCTACTTCATCTACAGGGTACGGATACAAGATCATAAAAAGTTTACTGATTGACTTTTCAATGAAAAGGTGTTTTTCTTCAGAAAACATAAAATCTCTAGGAACGGCATGGTCTAAAACGTGGAGTTGTAAAAATAAATGTATATATATTCCATAGTATTTTTATTTATCAAATTAGGGCCCCAGCTAGAGGACATATAGCATACAGACAATATATAATAAACAATAACATATGAAATACACAGACAATAAAAGATATATATGCAACAATACACCTTATCGCTATTTCCGCTTGACCCAAGAATCTGTTCCGCTTCAACTTTTGACGTCATACAACAATCTCTTTTCCATTGTGGCGTCAGATATTTTCTATTATGAGGTCAAAATTTTACGGGAACTTGTGTGATGTCCAGTAATGGCGGACAAATAGCGATAAGGTGTATTGTTACCTATATTACAACAGAAATTTACACATGTTAAAGCTCACATAATT
The DNA here is from genome assembly GCF_036588685.1 of Mytilus trossulus. Taxonomy (NCBI): domain Eukaryota; kingdom Metazoa; phylum Mollusca; class Bivalvia; order Mytilida; family Mytilidae; genus Mytilus; species Mytilus trossulus. The sequence goes on from NC_086379.1 coordinate 21,883,150, forward strand.
TTCTAAACACTGAACGTAAACTATTCAATTTTTACTGTTACACCAAATTCATCATTAAAAATTTCTCAGTTGGACTTGGGACCTGATTAAAAAAAAATGTTTACTTTCTTTAAATTAAAACATATTTTTTTCTATTTTATGAAGAAAAACATAGACCTAGATATGTTTTTTGAAATACAGAATAAATGATTATTTCCTCTATTTTTTTTTTAAGAAAACATAATGCCCCCCCCCCCCCTGAAATAATTATTACAAGAAAAAAATAATATGAAGAAATGAAGGCTGTGCCTGACCTCACAGTCACTAGAAAAACAATATTACAGAGAGGGGAAACCAGGGATGCACCACCACATTCATCATGCTCATGAAAATGGATTTAAAAATAAAATTACAGCCAAGGTTTGTGTAAAATAAAAGTCCTCTATTCTAAATCCCAATTCTCAGGAGTACCCCATATCCAAATAATTATGACGTCTGGCAAGGGTATTTTAATTTTGTTCGTGGACGCTCCCAGATAAAAAATTAAAATGAATTGTTTTACATTGTCTTATCGGGGCCTTTTATAGCTGACTATGCGGTATGGGCTTTGCTCATTGTTGAAGGTCGTACAGTGACCTATAGTTGTTAATGTTTGTGTCTTTTGTGTCTTTTGTGGATAGTAACTTCTCATTGGCAATCATACCAGATCTTCTTTTTTATATTGCCAGAATCATAATTATTTGGACTAGAGTTCCCCCTAACATCAAACGCTGGATTCACATATATGTTTTCGATGAAGGATTTTTTTTTTGCAAGGACCCCAGCCTCATCTTGTTTTTAATAAATCTTGTATGTACATTGTAACCTTACTTTAAGATTTATTTGAAAATTAATGGCATTGACCATTTTTAGGCAGTGAGGCATGGCCTTTTTTTTTCTTGTAATTTCCTGAAGACAATGGAAGATCTAAAAAAAACAGGATTTGTCCCTTGTGCAATGATGACCAGTGAAAAAGATATTGAACATGTTTAAATTTATATCAAAATGTAAGACATTAGAAAATACTAGGAAACATTTTATAAATAGCTTAAAAAAGTTTGTGGAACAAATGGACAGTCATCTGATCTATCAAGTCACATAAAGTGGAGTAGACTTTTTTTTACAGATGATAATTATAGACATCACATCTCCTTCAATGCCAGTGGTACTACAATCTGGTGAGGGGATCCTGCTGTGTCGGATACAGGAATTTTCATAAGTGGGGGCCCACTGACTGACCTAAGAGGGGGCCCGCTCCAGTTACGCTTCAGTGATTCCCTATATAAGCAACCAAATTTTTTCCCAAAAAGGGGGGGCCCGGACCCCCCTTAAATCCGCGTCTGTCCTGACTTGGAAAAACCATGATAATTTTACGAATTTCGTTTTCAATGTCAAAAAAAATTGTAAAAAAATCAAAAAAATCTGACCTACCAATAAAATTGAGAATGGAAATGAGGAATGTATCAAAGAGACAACAACCCGACCATAGAAAAAAACAACAGCAGAAGGTCACCAACAGGTCTTCAATGTAACGAGAAATTCCAGCACCAGGAGGCGTCCTTCAGCTGGCCCCTAAACAAATATATACTAGCTAGTTCAGTGATAATGAACGCCATACCAATTTCCAAACTGCACACAAGAAACCAAAACCAAAATAATACAAGACTAACAAAGACCAAAGGCTCCTGACTTGGGACAGGCGCAAAAATGCGGCGGGGTTAAACATGTTTATGAGATCTCAACCCTCCCCCTATACCTAAACCCTATTTTTCAAAATGATGTTACTGGAAACACAGATTTTTTTTTTAGGCCTGACATACCTCACTAGATAGAATTGCAATGTACAGAGGGTTGTGTTTTGCCTTTACACTGGGAAAGATGTTACAGGCTTGATATACACATGGGGTGAGGCTGGGGTTAATCCAAGGCCTAGGTGCGCTAGCAGTCAATTTGACCTTTCACTCCTTTTGTTAGCTCTCGATGGCCTGGATCTTCTCCTCAGAAACTACTTGGCCAAATACCTTCAAACCTTAACTAAATTTTCCTTCTTAAAGGGTATTTAGTTTATAAATTGTATCCAAAGTTTTGATCCATCCACAAACATGGCCACCATGGCTAAAAATAGAACATAGGGGTCAGATGCAGTTTTTGGCTAATATCTCAAAACCTAAAGCTTTTAGAGCAAATCTGACATGGGGTATGTTCAATTGGTCAAGATCAATCAGTCCTGAAATTTTCAGATGAATCGAACAACTCATTGTTGGGTTGCTGCCATTAAATTGGTAGTTTTAAGGAAATTTTGCAGTTTTTTTAATTTTTATCTTGAATATTATTATAGATAGGGCCACACCAATTTGATTCCTTGTTCGACGGACCCGCCCGCACCTATTTTTTTCAAAACAGATTTTTTTTATTTTTATTATATTCCCGCTTCCCGCATCTGGAAATTAAATCATGTCCATTTCCCGCACCGTTTTTTTGTAAATATTATATAAAGATTTCAATATTTGTTTTTTAAAATCACAGTCTGGCCTTTATAAAACGATTTTAAACCTATCAGCACCCCACAACACTGTAACTATCTGCGAGAATATTTGTTTCAGCATGAAACCAATTTATTCCAAACGGGAGTGCTCCGATATAAATAGAAATACCAGTACAGAACAAAACGTTGGTTTCTTTCCCCCTAACTTATATTCCCTATAAAAAAATGTTCGTTGTTAAAATAAAGTACACAGAACTTCTGAAGGATTTGCCTTCAACTGCAATTATAATGTATGGTGACAGTCATACCCGCTGCAGGTTTGTGCACCTGTCCTGGTTGATTCAGAGACCTGTCGTTCAGCAGTTATCGTTTGTTGATGTGGTTCATTTGTATTTTCCCGTTTGGAAATATAATTTAGATCGTTGGTTTTCCTGTTCGAATTGTGTACAATACTAAGTTGTGGTCTATTATAGCTTGTTGGTTGGTCTTGATCTAAGCACTGTGTAAAAGGCCGTGCTTTGACCTATGTTTGTAATTATCAGGTTGGGACCAACCCTCCCTCAGACGAGGAGGGCCTTGAAGGGGTCATTTTACCATGTTTACTGTTCAGTCTTGTAGAAAAGAAAATAGAAATACTAAGGATTTGTACAGTGCTACTATACAAAACCTTTGACATATTAGAATTTTTTAATCAAAAAGAGGAGAAGTACATTATATTTTAAACAATTTTTCTGAAAGAGGGATGGGTCCACTTATTTTGAATAATATTAAACTGTTAAAGTAAATGTGTTAACATGGTTTAATTCCAGGAATATTACAAAATTCTTGGACATGATTTGACCATTTAATACCAAATATTATAGTTCTTTGGGAAAATATCAGCCCTTTTGTACTTAAAGTGTTTTTACAAAAAAATTATATTATAACTTTAATATTTTGACACCTCATAAAAGGGATATTCATAACATTAAGGGGTTGTTCTGAACCTGATTATGACTTGGATGGAGAATTGTCTCATTGTCAGTCACACATACATAGACCAGATTTAATTATTCAATTATTTCTTGTTGAACAGGGAAAAATACTTCATAAATTAAAGAAATATGTCAAGGTACAAGTGATATATCAAGTTTTAATATAGTCAAAACCTACTATTTTATGTTTACAAAAAAAAATTATAATCGCTCGCCTTTACTTTTTAAGCTTCGCCTGAAAAATTTGCAAATTATATATTTTTTTATTAAAATTTTCAAATCGCTCGCTCGCCCCAATTTTTGGAGTCCAAAAATCCGTAGAACAAGAAATTAAATTGGTGTGGCCTAGATATCAACTGTAAGCATCATTAATGTTCAGCAAAGTAAGATCTACAAAAAAGCTAATATTGCAAAAATTGTCAATTGACCCCTTAAGGAGTTATTGATCTTTAAAGACGATTTTACACAATTTGTTCATCAAGTTTGCTAACCATGCAAACATTTAAAAATCTTCTCCTCTGAAATACAGGTGAAGGATTAAGGCTCTTGAGAGCCTCTTGTCTTAAAATTAGTAGCAAGTTAAAACTTACTATTCAGATTAAATGGATTTTACGTATAGAAATCCTGTGGCATTAAATTATTTAAATATCATATCTTAAAGGTTAACTAACTAATTTTAAGGATAAGTTTTAAGATTAAGATAATGACTATCTAATGTTGGATAATAAGCAGAGGTCATTTTATAACTTGGCAGCTTACAGAGACAGTTGTTGGACAGTAATTGGACATTTTAGTTCACATGAGGAGTAGATTTTTTAATTGTGAAGTCTTATGATTGTACAAGAAAGACTTTTAAATCTAGTAGTGTCCCTTTTATAGTTATGAGTACTGTAATTTATGTGTTTTTATAGGTGTTGGGTAAGATGTGCATTTTATTTCTTAATTGATGCTGTACAAACAAATTATACTGTGTATTCAATTCAATTCTTTTATTACTTTGAGCAAATGATGCTCATCAGTACAAATATAATATATATGCAAATACAATATATATCATAAATAAATTCACAAAACATACATAACTGATAAATGAATACATCCGAGAAGAGTAATAATCTATATTAAGTATTGGTAACTTATAACATGTCTGTTCTACGTTTACATGCATGGAAAAGATATTTACAAAGGTTACATATGTCTTTTACATTTTCTGTGCCCAACAACTGTATAAGTTTAAATGACGATGGACGCTTATAATAATATGGCTTAATATACTGCCTCCTAATTTCATTATAACAATCACACTGTAAAATAAAATGAAACTCGTCTTCTATCGTATTTAAAGAACAGAGAGTGCATTTTCTTTCTGATCTATTAACCCCGTGATATCGTCCTGTTTCAACAAATAAGTTATGTGAAGACAATCTTATTCTAGTGTAGTACGGACCGAAGATATAAACATAGGCCCACACATTTTATTTTTACATATATATTATATGTCTGTTTACCTTCTTTCACTTAATATTTAAAGCAAATTTAAACCGATGCAATTTCTTTGACAAAATTTTGTTAAATTTGAATTTCAGAACTGAGTTATTTTTAGCCAAGCCAGAAGGCTGTATTGTTAGATCCTGGCACTTTCCATATGATGCTAAAGATTCAATTCTTTATCATCATGATCATGTGTATTGTTTTAAACAATACAGTTTATCAGCATAATATGCATAAATATACAATTTACCAGTTGTATAGCACTAACAACAAAATGAACAAACAGATAAATAATAAATGTCAGAAAAGATGAAAAGTCAGTCAAAATATATACATCTGTTCTTTACCTGAAGCTTAATTAGAGCTGTCTGAAGCTAATTGCAATGTTGCCTGTATGACATGTATGATATGATTAAAAAATATGTCACTAATTAAAATGAGCAATAATGACACATATGAGCATTTGTAATTACTGTATACTATTTATATATCTTCATAATTTCAATAATTTACATGTTTTAATTGTCCTGTTTGTCTATATTTAGAAAAAGGTTTTAAGCAAAATGGTATTTGATGTTTTAAATTAAATAATCTCTTTTTAATTATATGCAAAACAATTTAATATGTTTTGAAAGGAAATTTCTGGTACATGAATATTTATACCTGCGAGTCATTTCCAGTTTTTTAATAATCAATGACCTGAGGAATATTATTGAGGTAACATATATTTAAGTATAAATATTGATATTATAGGTCATAAAAGGTTAGAAGAACTTTAGGTCAACATATGAAGTTATAATTACATTTGATGAATAGATGACAGAGGAAACTTTCACTTGTTAGCTGTAGATGATACTTGTCTGTATTTAAAGAATACCAGGTGAGAGTTGTAATCAAACAGTAACTTTTTTAGATTTTCAATATCAGTGGTTATCTTTTCATATTGATTGCATTTTTTATATAAAAAAAAAGATGATGTGGTATGTTCGGGATTATTGATCGTCAATTAGATAACTCTCCACAAGAGTCCAAATGACAGTGAAATTAACAACTATAATTCAACATATGGCCTTAAAAATGAGATACGTCTATAACACATAAGTCTGAGAGCTATAAAAGACCTGGAAATGACACATGTAAAACAATTCAAATGAGAGAGACAAGCGACCTTATTTTCATGTTTATATATATATACAAAATAATGAATGAGAAAACAAATATTAAACACAGCAACAAACGTCAACCACTGAATTACAGGCTCCTGACTTGGGACAGGCACATATGATACAGAATGTGGTGGGGTTAAACTCCTAACAAATGCATTTATTGTAAAATTTTCAGTAACTGTATTTCATTTTAACTTTATTCATATAAAACTTATTTTGTAGGTATCAAGGAAAATATTTCTATATTAAAAAAAAAACCCAGAAAGAACCACAGCTGCATAGTGTACATAAAAGGTAACATAAAATTAGGGGGACATTCATACTCATAGTAAAAAAAAATCAATCAAAAATTAAATGACAAGGCCATGGCTGAAAAGATAAAAAAAAAAAAACCAGACAGACAAACAACAGTACACAAAACACAACATACATTTTAGAAACTTAAAGAATGAAAGAAAAACTGTGGCTCATCTCATGTGCTTTGGAAGGATAAGCAGATCCTGCTCCACATGTGGCACCCATTGTGTTGCTCATGTTAGTACAAACACAATAATAAGTCTAATTCGGTAGGTCACATTAGGGGAAAAAGGGACTGGATTGTAGTTAGAACATTTGAAACATATCAGCTGTCATCTGTGGTATGGAAATTTCATAATGGCAAACTAGCTCACAATGGCAGCATTTACATTTATGAAGAGGAAATTTCAACTTCACCATTTCAAACTCTTGGTTTAATAGCTTGATTGTTAGCTGAGAACCTCATTCAAGGAAATCCTGATAGAAAACTGTTTGTAATTTTTATTTTTAACCGGATTTTTGTGACAAAAATGTCGGTTATTGATTTGGGGATGTATGGCGGCCGGGCAGCCGGGCTGTCGGGCGGCCAGCAATCAAATGTTGTCCGTGCATTAACTCATGAACCTTTCAACCAAAGCTTTTAGAATTTTAATGTGTTGTTACTGACACCTAAATGAAGGTCAAGTTCAATAATGGCGATTTTTACTTTTACTGTTCAGGAGATATGGTTCTTGAAAGATTGAAAAATGGAGTTTCCAGTCGTGTCCGTGCATTTACGCATGAACTGTTTTACCAAAGCTTCCCAAATTTTAATATATTGTTACTGATGACAAAATGGAGGTCAAGTTCAATAATGACGGTTTTGACTTTTACCGTTCAGGAGTTATGGTTCTTGAAAGATTGAAAATGGTGTTTCCAGTCATGTCCGTGCATTTTCTCATGAACCATTCAACCAAAGCTTTTGAAATTTTTATATGTTTTTATTGATGACAAAATAGAGGTCAAGTTCAATAATGACGATTTTGACTTTTACCGTTCAGGCCTCTCGGTCATAAAACTTTGCTCAGTGCTCGGAGCACAAAAATCATGCTCGAAACATGAAATCCAGCAATTTGATTGGTTGATTTTCGACTCTTGAGTACAAAAATCAGGCTTGAAAGTTTTATGACCGTGAGGCCAGGAGTTATGGTTCTTGAATGATCGTAAAATGGTGTTTCCATTCACTTTGTTGCATTTACTCATGAACCATTCAATCTAAGCTTTTCAAATTTTAATATGTTGATACTGACTACAAAATGGAGGTCAAATTTGATATTGACGATTTTCACTTTCACCATTCATCAGTAATGGTTCTTGTGATATTGCCAGGACACAAATAAATGTTTATAAATCCGGTTTGCTGTCGTTGTGACAGCCTCTTGTTAATTCATTGTTTTAAAAATGTTCATATTTTTCTCAGATCAAACCATGAATCTATCCAGTTGCAAATAGTCTTGGTCATGAATTTGTTTTGTTGAAATTTTGTTTAATTCATATAAACCAATAACTTTTAATTAATGCATAATAGGACACCTATGATGAAATATTATATAGATTAATATATTCACAGAAATGTTTGAAGTGTGATGTTATTATGGTATTAAATAAACTTTCATTTTGGTTTGATTGTTGTGTGAATAATATTTTGAAAAAAAAAATAAAAATATATAAACTAGAAAAACAAAGGATACACAGTATCCATCCATGACACAAAATCAATAGATTCACAGCAACAACAAAAAACAATAAAAAAGCAAAGTAACATTGAATTTATTGCTGTTCTTTATTTCATTTGCATTTTTAGAGAATAACGAAATATTTAGTGAAAATTACTAGGTACGGCAATAGAAATTGAATTGAGTACACAACAGTCAAGTATCTTAGCCAGTCTATCCATACTATCAGTCAATATTCTGGACTTGACTGTATCCTGATAATGTTCTCCTTCCTGTAAGGAAAAATAACATTCAGTCATTAGTAATGCTTTTAAATTTGTCTTCTGGATGTCAGACAACAGCACAGTTTAAAAAAAATGTTTGTACTAAATATGAATTGAATTTTCTTTATTAAAAATATATTGAGTTATAATTTTCTTTTTCTTTCAGGTTTTATGATGAAGAAGATAGAAGAAAATTCCTCCAGTTAAAGACATTTTTTATATGGCATAAGGAACAACAATTAGTATCATTGATAGAGATCAAAATTCAGGACAAGTTTAGCCAAATACCCTGGTCACATGATCACTATGAATAACCTAGGAATCAAAAAGTTTTCTTGTGACAAATGTGGTAAATTATTTCACCAGGAATGCACACTTACAATACATCGAAGATCACACAATGCAGGAAAAAAGTTTGTGTGCCATGTGTGTGGGAAATCCTTCACTTTAAAGTCAGTAATGTTAAAACATGCCATGTCTCATATGATGGAAAATATCGGTATAATGTATAAAGGAAAGAATTCTTATAAGAATCGTCAAAATGCCATGTCTGACTCAGGAAAAAAGAAATTTTATCAGTGTACCAACTGTCCAAAAAAATTTAGAAACCAGGAAAGTCTTGAGAGTCATGAAGATAAGAAACAGTGGAATTTATCTACACCTGATAACAAACTTAACAATTCTACAGATTTTCAAAATAATAAGGATGACAGTTCAGATGATAGTTCACAAGATCTATATATAGAAAAAGAATCTTACACATATATAATAAGTGACAATTCACTTGATAGCCATTCAGATGAAATAGAACCAACAACTTTTATTATTAGTGACAATTCACTTGATAGCCATTCAGAAGAAAAGAAACCAACATCTTTTCTTATTCAGACATCTGATGAAAGCTCTAGCTCAAATTCAGATGAACCCATCTTAACGAACTTGGATTTTAACTGTGTTTTATGTGGAAAATCATTCAAAACTGTTCCTTCTTTTATTCACCATGTTAACACCCATCAGCCTTCATACAATGATAAAGACAGTACAATAGAACAGAAAGCAAAAGACAGTTCTCAAGAAGATCCTTCTTCACCAGATAATAAGATTAAGACATCTGTAGACTCATCACAAATACAGGGAACCAGGAACGAAATTTCCAACAGGGATGCAGTAGAAACCAGCAAGAAAATTGCTAAACAGAATACAGATGACGCCCTGTTAGAAACTGATAGCAAATTCAAAAAATCAAAAGATGTTGGTAGTAAAAAAAATAAAACCAGCAATAGAATCAAGCTTCCTTCCCTTTTAAACAATATTGATACAGTGGAAAAACAATTTCACTCTGCGGGGTCAGATAAATTAGTTGAGGGAATGAAACAGAGGGTGAAAAATCAATTAGAAGCTGCGAAGTCAGATGAATTAGCTGAAGAAGATGACGGAATGAATAAGACACTGGCAAATCATTTCATAACTGTCAAGTCAAATGAATATGAGGTGAAAGATGAAGGGATGAAAAAGACACTTGTAAATCATTTCAAATTTGTTGAGGTGGAAGAATTAGCTGAGGGAAGGAATCGAACAGCAGAAAATCAATTTGAAGCTGCCACGTCAGATGAATTACCTGTTAAGGATGATGGGACAAAAGTCCGGGAAAAGGTTAAAACCATATTTATTTGCAGATGTTGTAATAAGAAGTTTGCTAGCAGACATTTTGTCAAGGAACATTTGAACATGTATTTTGAAATGACAGCTAACAGTGTTGATATAGAACATAAACAATTCATCGATCAATTAAATAAAGATACTGAGTTTGACAGGGTCGTTGATAAATTTATTTACTCTATTTCTACAGGGAAGTTAAAAAGTATTACTCAGGACTTGAAGAAATCTGAAGAAAAGCAAATTATTTATCAATGTGCAAAATGTCACAAAAGTTTTCAAAAACAACATCAAATCATTGATCATATAAAGGATTGTGAACCAAAACCCCAAAATACTGACAATTTCAAATGTCAAGACTGTATTAGAAGTTTTATGACGGCCATGATGCTGAAGAAACATATACTGTTGTGTCACAATCGTTCTCGAGAATCAAGGAAACAGGAAACAGAAAAGAAATCTGTGAAAGACCCAATTTACACAGAAAAAACAAAAGAACCAGAAGAAACAAGTATTACTCAAGACTGGAAGAAATCTGATGAAAACTTAATTATTTATCATTGTACAAAATGTCAGAAAAAATTTCGAGAAAAACAACATATCATTACTCATTTAAAGGATTGTAAGGGAAATTTCAAATGTCAAGACTGTATTGGAAGTTTTATGACGGCCATGATGCTGAAGAAACATATCCTGTTGTGTCACAATCGTTCACAAGAATCAATGAAACGGGAAACAGAAAAGAAATCTGTGGAAAACCCCATTACAGAAAAACTAAAAGAACCAGCAGAAGATGAGGTCAGAATCGGGAATGACACACAAAAAGAAGAAAAGAAACTGATTGAGAACATAATACCAAAGGTTAAGAAATTAACAGAGGTCACAACTGGAAAGGAAACTCCGAAATATGAAAAAAATTCAAAGGGAAACATAATCAGAAAGAAAACGGTGAATCGAAAAAAGAAATCTGAGAAGAAGAACACCAACAATCCAGGAAATAAAATTGAAATGACTTGCGAAAGATGTAAAAAAATTTGTGATTCTATGACAGAATATATGGATCACATAGAAACAAGTCATAATTCTAAGCCTAACAAAGTTAGTTCTGATGCTGAATTTATTTGTGCACATTGCAAAATGAGTTTTGATTCTCAGGCAAAGCTGTTTTCACATCTTAAAGGTCACAAAGAGTCGAATAGACAGCAGAGTACCTTTGAAAAATACAAAGATAAAATGACACACAATAGCGACACTGGACAATGGATATGTGGAATTTGTCAAAAGTCTTTATCAAACAAAACAAATTTATTAAGACACATTTCATTACATGATAAAGATCTTAACGAATCACATATATGTCCTTTCTGTAATCGTACATTTAACCACCATCGATATCTAATGCATCACATTAACTATATGCATAATGGAGTTAAAAAAGAAGAATGTCTCATTTGCCATGCCAAATTTACAAAAAAGGCAAGTCTTCAACGTCATATGGAACTCCATACGGGAGAATCACTTCAGAAAAAGATTTTGAAATGCGAAGAATGTGGAAAAAGATTTAGATGTAGTAAAGATTTGATGAACCACAGAAGAATACACACGGGTGAAAGGCCTTTCCCGTGTGATCTATGTCCTTATAGAGCAATCAACTTATGGAATTTGAAGCGACACTTACTGACACACGAAAATAGAAGGAAGAGAAAAAGAAGTAAAATAGATGCTATTGATGAAGACTCCCAAGAGGAAAACAATATAGAAAGAAAGATTAAAATGAGAATTACACATGGCAGAAGTTATCTTATGGAAGCAGAAAACACCATAAGTGAATAAGTTGAAGAAATGGTTTGAAAGATCAAAATTAAACTGATTTATTTAATCATATTTATAGGGAGAGTTAAAATTTTTGTGTTTTACAAAGAGAAGATAACTTGTGTTATCATGGTTATAGCAATAAATTAAAGGGAGAAATCAGTGCAGTTGATAAATTATAAAAAAATAAACAATTACCAGTTGAATGGTCTAGTCCTCTTTTATTTGCTACTTATGAATTTACTGACACACGAAAATAGAAGGAAGAGAAAAAGAAGTAAAATAGATGCTATTGATGAAGACTCCCAAGAGGAAAACAATATAGAAAGAAAGATTAAAATGAGAATTACACATGGCAGAAGTTATCTTATGGAAGCAGAAAACACCATAAGTGAATAAGTTGAAGAAATGGTTTGAAAGATCAAAATTAAACTGATTTATTTAATCATATTTATAGGGAGAGTTAAAATTTTTGTGTTTTACAAAGAGAAGATAACTTGTGTTATCATGGTTATAGCAATAAATTAAAGGGAGAAATCAGTGCAGTTGATAAATTATAAAAAAATAAACAATTACCAGTTGAATGGTCTAGTCCTCTTTTATTTGCTACTTATGAATTTAAATGTAGATTGTTTTTTGGTTAAATTGAAAACTTGATGGTTATGTAAACATGATAAAATGTAACTGGATTAAATGATCAAGGGGAGACAATTCACTACATTCCAAAAAGACAATTTATTGTTTTCTGAAGAGTGTTTAGATATGTATTTACTGATGATGATTTATTAATGTTAGAATGTGATTTACTATCCCTTAGACTACTTATTTTGACAATTTGTTAAAATTCTGGAAAGGAATTGAAATGTAAAATATTTATAAGTGATTAAGTCAAGCAGTCCTTCTCAATATCTCTTTTTTTTTTAAAGTGATTTGAAAAAAGTATTTTAAATATGACCAATACAAAGATGTATGTTTGTTATTTATTAATCTACATTTAATTGCTTAAATATATATATATATATATAGATCTAATTTAGGAAATCTTTTATGTTTCCAGATACGACCTTGAAAAATGTAAAAGTCACATCACTACCTCAATATTTATCTTGTGACATTTATATACCTTAAAAGAACATGTTACCAGTGAAGTTATATACATTCCATTTTCTAGTCATTCCAAATAAATTATTATTACAGGTCTGAAATATTATTAAGCTGCAGTATACATTTCATTTTTTAGTCATTCCAAATAAATTATTATTAGTTGAAATATTATTAAGCGGCAGTATACATTCCATTTTCTAGTCATTCCAAATAAATTATTATTACCTGAAATGTTATTAAGCTGCAGCCATATCACTGAACTATATTATGTAATTTGTATATATTTAAAAGGTTCATTTCTATTTTATTTTTACATTTTGTTTCTTGTCTTTTATGTTTTTGTGACAGTTTACATAAGTGTACATTCCTTTATATGATTTTATATCTAAATTGTTCAAATTTTAGTTTTTTCAGCCTTGCACTGTAATTTACATGTGTAAAAAAACTAATTTCGATAAGGGACCATAACCACCATACATAACCTTAATTCTAGAACTTGAGAAAGCTTGAAGTATATTTGAAGAATGCACCGCATTCTATTATTGTAAAAATCATGTACTGTGGATTTATATAATAATTCACTTATTTTCGTGGGTACCAATTTTCGTGGATTAAGAAAAACTTGCATATTGGTGGATATTTAATTTCGTGGTTTTGCTGAAGTCTGCATAAAAACCTATAGAAAAATTATCATTCGTTGAATATTTAATTTTGTGGTTTGAAGTGCTTGAACATGATCATTCCTAAGAAACAAACATATAACTGAATGTGTATTATCCACTAGTCAGATCTACCTCCTTATCAAGATATTCTATTTGTTTATTTTATTTTGTTATGTTGTTTTGTTTTTGCAATAGTTACTCTTTAAAGTTTAAGCAAGTTGAGAGCAAAATTCTGTTTATGTATTGATACAATGTACTTATTAGTTCCCAAAAGGTGTTTTGGAAATAAAATTATTTCATCATTGTTCATTTTATAGTTGCAAGAGTAAGTCACATTTAGCCATGCAGGTGGTATGCATGTTTGGTCAAGTAAACACCAACTTCTTTTATAACATTCATACAGTTTCATGTCATTAAGAACTGTATATGAACTTGTTTTCAGATTTAATTATGAATGTTTGCCTCTGGACTTCTAGGCATCTTTGCCTCTAAACCATTAGGCATATTTGTCTCAGCACGATTAGACATAAACCCTACTAACATACTGTAAACCAGTAGAACTCAAGTGTTCTGTGAGTATATAAAAAAGAAGATGTGGTATGATTGCCAATGAGACAACTATCCACAAAAGACCAAAATGACACAAACATTAACAATTATAGGTCACCGTACGGCCTTCAACAATGAGCAAAGCCCATACCACATATAGTCAGCTATAAAAGGCCCCGATAAGACAAGGTAAAACAATTCAAGCGAGAAAACTAACGGCCTTATTTATGTAAAAAAATGAATGAAAAACAAATATGTAACACATAAACAAACGACAACCACTGAAATACAGGCTCCTGACTTGGGACAGGCACATACATAAATAATGTGGTGGGGTTAAACATGTTAGCGGGATCCAAACCCTCCCCTAACCTGGGACAGTGGTATAACAGTACAACATAAGAATGAACTATAAAAATCAGTTGAAAAAGGCTTAACTCATCAGATAGACAAAAATTAAAAGTGGACGTGGCTGGGTACTTATACATCCCAACACAAAAAGACACAATGAACAGGTCTGAGAGTACTCGCAGTTATCTGACAGCTAGTTCAAAGCCATTAACAGCTAATAAAAAAATCATGCCTCTAAGACTAAGCAATCAATCCGTACACATCCAACATACAATTGATTTAGTGTAAAGACGTCATAAACAGCCAGAGAAAAACATGACCTTGTGCAATGCCAATTTACAGGTATCGACAGATTGTAGATCCATGAAAATGTGTATGTATATAACATACTAGTAATATTTAGTTAGCTTTTAATCTACTTATAACAAAGTCATTATTTATACCAATAAAAACAATATTCAATGATCTCATCACAGTGTTGAATAGGTAACCTTTAAGAATAAGTTTATTTAAAGGAGCAACAAGTTTACATGGATCATTTCTAAATTTCCGTGGGACGGTTAACAACATTTCCGTAAAAAAGGGGATGTGCTATCCCGTTTGAAATAAGTTTTCTACAGGTACAACCAAACTTCAAAACCAAATCTTTATATCTATGGAAAAGTTAAGTAAAGGTTTTAAGTAATTTATGGTATCGATATCCCTGGTTTAATGACGAGTGACATTTATAAGATGGGTATCATTTGGATTTCTAGGTTGAATTACTTCATTGTAAGTAGGATCATGAGCCAAACACAAACCCTTGTTTACCATGACAACTAATGAAATTATATATAGTCCCCATTTGCAGGTATTGCAAAATTGTTTTTCTACAGAGAGATAGAAAGTTCTGTCATAAGGGTAATTGAAAAGATCTCTCATGTCAAAAAGTCTAGTTTAAACTGACCCCGACTCGATTTTTAGAAGTCCATATACATCTGCGAGGTATCCTCTATTATTAAGATTAAGTTAATTGCTGTTATTCATGGTTTTTTTTGTTATGTTACTGTCTATAACATGTATTCCTCCATTCGAATACTTGAACATAGAATTCATTTTGTTTTGACTATCTATTTAAAAATGAAATCTTAGTTCCAAGATAATCATACTGTTTCATGGGTAACAAGATATGATATATGAAATGTTGTTGAAGTACAGTACCAGAATCTTGATAGTGTTGAGTGAAGTATTGATTCAGTTGTTTCACAAAATCTTTTTGTTTGCGAAATTTCTGGAAATTGCTTCAATTGCTGCAGAACCGCATGAACAAACAATGAAATGTCTTGCCTGTTTTACTGACCATAATTGATTTTATGTTGAAGGATATAAAGATGAAGGTTTTACTAAATTATCGAAATTTACCATTATCAATATTCAATGAGGTCAAGGTCAGATAAATCCTGCCAGACAAACATGTACACCTTAAAACCTGAATGCTGATCAATGAACAATGAAAATGATGTCATGTTATATAATACATTACAGTCACACATTACAATCATTCCATACACCAAATGTGGTCGACCTTTTGCTTAAAGTATCTTGTGACGAAGGCCAAATTATGGAAATTTGACTCTTTGATCATTGAACCATGAAAAAGAGATCATATATACACATTATACTTGACCAAAAGACCTGCACACTTAAAATTCATTCCAAAAACCAAATATTGTTGACCTATTACAGATAGAATTAGAAATGTATCACATTAATAGCTATGTACATTTATCAGGCAGTCAGTTTTCTTATTTGAATTGTTTTACTTTGTTGTAAAGGGGCCTTTAATAGCTTGCTATGTTAAGGGTTTTGTTCATTGTTGAAGCATGAATGGTGACCCACAATGTAGTTTCTAACTTCCTAATTCATTTAAGGCTGATGCAGTTGTCTCATTGATGATCAAACAATAAAATTGAGAAAGGAAATGGGGAATGTGTCAAAGCGACAACAACCCGACCATAGAGCAGAAAACAGCCTAAGGCTACCAATGTGTCTTCAATGTAGCAAGAATTCCCTCTCCCGTAGGTGTCCTTCAGTTGGCCCCTAGAAAAATATGTATACTAGTACAGTGATAATGGAAGTCATGTACTCCAAATTATACACAAGAAACTACAAATTTAAAATCATACAAGACTAACAAAGGCCAGAGGCTCTTGACTTGGGACAGGCGCAAAATTGAGTTGGGGTTAAACTTAAGTCTTAATTTTTTACACAAATGAAAAATTTACATTCACCAATGAACAATGAAAACAAGGTTAAAATCAGAAGAAACCTGCCAACTGACATGTTCATATTACAATCATTCCATACACCATAAAAAGCTGACCTATTGTATTTGAAGGTATGGTCGGGCACCTACAAAGATGTTGAAACACACCATAAATTGTTAGTTTCATAAGTCAAGAAACCTGTTATTCTAGGATAGTGATTTGTTGAAAATCAATTTGTTTTAACCATAAATGATGAAAATCAGGCAGTGAATTTTCTTGTTTCTCATTTGTCATTTTTGGGCCATTTATAGCTTGATATGCAGTATGGGTTTTCTCTATTGTTAAAGGCCATATGATGACCTATAGTTGCTAAGATCTTCAGATATTTGAGGTCTGATTGGAAGTTGTCTCATTTATTTGGCAATGCTAACATACTACATTCTTCCTATTTTCATGCAAAAAATGACAACATTCACAACTGAATCATGAAAATGAGGTAAAAATGAAAGACACCTGCTGACTGACATGTACATATTACAATCATTGATGTTCACTCTGGGTCAGAACTTCAATTGGCCATATCTTAATAATCACATTATAACAAACATGTGCCCACTATAAGTTTTCAACCTATGTAACCATGACATCCTGGTTATCTACATTAAACCAAATATTTAATCTGATACAGGATGGAAAAAATTACAAACAGATGAATGGACACACAAACTGGAAAACAATAACCTTCGTAATTCATAGACATGGAACAAAATGACATTCCAACCTATATAATCACCTCTACAGATACCAGTGGCGGATCCAGAGGGGGGGTTCCGGGGGTTCGCACCCCCCCTTTATTTTGGCCGATCAATGCATTTGTATCGGGGCATATGTTTTGCACCCCCCCCCCCTTTGCCCTGGGATAGCACCCCCCCCCCCCCCTTGAAAAATTCCTGCATCCGCCCCTGAATACTTGATTCCATAACTGGAGTTTTGAGATAAAGGCAGTTGCACACAATAACATGGAATAATCAAATACAAAATATATTTTATATAATAGCAACATAAACATGAAACAATTGTAACAACATATCTGCACATAATGGTAACAATTATGAACATTTGTATAAATTATAAAACAATTTCTTTAAAACACAAGTTTGAAAAATGTGATTCTTGTACCAGTACCAATATTAAAACCAACATCAGTTTTACATTATCATTTTACAAATGCTCTCAGTCTTCAAACTTTTACCACACTTTATATTCTTGTTACGTTTGACTAGGTCTGGCTTCCAAAACTTCACAAAAAAATGCATCTCTAAACCTTAAATTTCCAAAGAAAATCAATGTGAATTAAATAAAAGGGGAATGTTTCCATGGGACACAGATGATGCCTCCGCATGCTTATAAAGTTATAAAGGGACATAACTCAAGAACAATAAAAGTGATGCTACCCAAATTTATACTTGATCTGAGAGTTTTGGTATTGAGCATTGTGTATAAGTTTCATAATATTTGGTTTATAAGGAGAACAGAAAGGAAAAATTCAGCAATTTTTCCATTTGTAAAGGGCATAACACTTAAAGGGTGAAAGTAGTGCCTTCCAAAAATTTTATGTGTTTTTTGGTAAGGGAGCTTCCATTTGATTTTTATGGATGGGGGGGGGGCTAGGATGAAAATTTTTGTCCTGCCTTTTTATTTTTCACTCTTTCCGGTCCTGATTTCATAAATTGTCATCCTGACTTTTTTTTTGCAAGTGTCTCATCCTGCCTTTTTTTTTACTCAAAACTCCTGTCCTGCCTATTTTTTTCACATTTCATCCTAGCCCCCTCCCCCCCCTAAAAATCAAATGGTAGCTCCCTAATAAGTATTGTGAATGATTTTCAAATCAATTGGTTAATGCAAACTTAAGGTAGAGAAAGATAACTAATTTCCAGACATACAGAAGAAAGATAACTAATTTCCAGACATACAGACGGACAAAGGTAAAACTTCATGCCCCTCTGCTTTGGCATAAAAAAAAATTGGCATAAAAAAAATGTACAATACCGTATTTAGCTGAGCTACTGTAACATGTTGTTCCAAAAGAGAGTTTAAACTGACATGTCTTGCCTGCTTAACTGATCATTATTTCAGCTTAATAATAAGAATCTTTGAGATCAAGGTTCTACTACACACAATCACAAAACAATATAAAGTTCCATGAATTAAAATGTGGCAAAGGTCAGAAGAACTCTGTTACACAGATATGTATTCCTATTAATTACCCTATACAATGGATAAATAATTTAATGATATAGTCATGATAGTTGGGGCCAGCTGAAGGACGCCTCCGGGTGTGGGAATTTCTTGCTACATTGAAGACCTGTTGGTGACCTTCTGTTGTTTTTTATTTGGTCGGGTTGTTGTCTATTTGACACATTCCCCATTTCCATTCTCAATTTTAATATCTAATAGTGAAAACTTAATGTTGACCAAAGAGTCAGGGAAAGGTTCATACAAATAGCTAACCAGAGGCGTATTTAGGGGGGGGCAGGGCGCTGGGTCCTTCCTTTTTCGGAAAAGATTTGGTTGCTTATATAGGGAATCACTGAAGTTGGCCCCCTCTTAGGCAGTCAGTGGGCCCCCACTTACCAAAATTTCTGGATCCGCCCCTGCTAACGCTGCATGTCCATGCCAAATTAGTACTCAGTTGTGTTGTTTTAGCTTTAGTGAATATATTAATGCAGGCAGATCAGTAAATTCTCTTATTAATCCAATTAATTCATATTTTTAAAATGCTCTTAACTGACATGTACATTTTGTATATTTTAATTTCTGGAATATTGCAGTTCTTTGTTGGGTTGGTATAATCATAAGAAATGTATAGTCTGTCACTTCACTATGTTACATACATGACATTAATCTAGTACACTTCCTGAATAACATACTGTAAATTCAGAAATTATTGCAAGGTTTTTATTATTGCAAAAAATGTGAGAGTTGTAAACTCAATAATTTAAACTCACATTTTGAAATATTTTATAAGAATTAGTCATCAGGATTTTTCTCAAAATCGTAAAAATTAAAATCCCATTTAAGTCTAAAATGACAAAATCGCAATAATAAATGCACGCAATAATTTCTGAATTTACAGTAGTATATCATATCATACAAAGCAGTTGAAATATATTCCATGATACATTTGTAGTGGGCAATGTGTTTAAGGTTACGTACCCAACACTTTCACTAAAATTAATTTGGCTTGATTAATTTGGCTTGTTTAATTTTCATAAAATTTTGACAATGTATTTTACTTTGACCCTTTAACAAAAATATAGAAATTTCAAAAAGTTTGAACCAACCGTTTTGTCAGAAAAATTACACTGGTTATATAGCAGTTTGACAAACACAAATTTTGATCATTGAGAAGCTTAATATTCACTTTACAACACAACGTAATTAAAACGTTTAGCTGACTTTACAGAGTTATCTCCCTGTAGTGTTAGGTACCACCTTAAAAGATATATATTTTTCTATTTATCATAATTCTTTGTTCGCCTCATATATGTTTATACTGGATTCTGGAATATAAAAAAGAAAAAAACCCACTTATATTGGATTTCAACATTGTAAGCATTCTAAAAATTGTACACAATTATCATGATTATAGCTGTCACTTTCAATTTTATATATAATTTTGTATACAATCAAAATATCCGTTTTTACAATATGCATAAATGCACATATTTATATCTCTACTATATAATATATTTGCAAGAAGGAGATGAAACTAGAGGCTCTAAAGAGCCTGTGTCGCTCACCTTGGTTTTTGTGAATATTAAACAAAGGACGTAGATGGATTCATGACAAAATTGTGTTTTGGTGATGGTGATGTGTTTGTTCATCTTACTTTACTGAACATTCAAACTGCTTACAATTATCTCTATCTATAATTAACTTGGCCTAGTAGTTTCAGAGAAGATTTTTGTAAATGATTACTAAGATTAACGAAAAAATGGTTAAAACTTGACTATAAAGGGCAATAACTCTTAAAGGGGTCAACTGACAATTTCGGTCATGTTGACTTATTTATAGATCTTACTTTGCCAACATTTATTGTATTTTAAAGTTTATCTCTATCTATAATAATATTCAAGATAATAACCGAAAACAGCAAAATTTCCTTAAAATTACCATTTCAGGGGCAGCAACCCAACAACAGGTTGTCTGATTCATCTGAAAATTTTAGGGCAGATATATTTTTACTTACATAATAAACAATTTTACTTCATGTCAATAATTCTTGAAACATAGAAACTATATATGATATTAAAATCATATGTACATGTACGTAATCATTTTTGTGAAAATCTATCATGTTGCAAATATTTTAGAATTTACAGTAACATAATGGAATGAAATACTTGTCAACCCTTTTTCTTGATTTCACACTAAAATGATCTGGATTTTAAGTTAAACATGACATATTCGCATGATGATGACATTTATATTCAGTTCATATTTATCTGGCTAATATCTTTGATGCTGATGACATTAGTTAAAGCTCCTGAGATTGGAATCTGTGAGACAGTTATGATTGGGGTAACAGCTGAGTTAACATTGGGAGCTAGCAATGGCAAGTTTGTCATGGATACAGGTTGAACTGTTAATTTCTTCTTACTATTAGCTGCATTTGGTTCAGTTTTGACTGTTCCTGTTTGTTTAATTCTCATTGTTGGTTTAGAATCTTTTACCGGACTGTTTCCTGTATTTTTCATTGATCCCATATTTAACAGAAGCTTTCTCATTTCCGCAATGTCATGAGTTTCCACATGTTTTTGTAACTGGAGGCTTGTTTTAAATGTAGTTTCACAAACATTACATATGAAATTATCCTGATGAGTTTGCTGATGACGATGGAGCTTGTAGTTTGTCGGAAACTGTTTACCACAGACATCACATGTTGGAACACCACGTTCATGTTTACCTAAATGTCTCCTCAATAGTTCTTTATGTTTGAATTTCTTAGAACAGATATGGCATTGTTCCGATTTCTCTTTGAAATGAATTCCGCGATGTCGTTCCACATCTGGCTTGCTACGAAATGCTTTGTTACAGATATCACAAATGTACGGTTTCTCTCCACTGTGTATAAGTTTGTGCCGTTTCATATTTGTATTTGATGAAAAACTCATATTGCAAATTTCACATGTCACTTTGCACGGATTGGTGTGTATCTTTCTATGATCTATCAGGTATCGCTCAATTTTGAAAGCTTTTCCACAAATTTCACAAACATGAGATTTTGATTGCACATGTGTAGTCTGGTGACGGCGGAGGTTTGACATGGACATGAAACTTTTGGAACATGTTTCACAATAGAACGGTTTTTCACCAGTATGTGATCTCAAATGTATTTCCATATCACTATTAAATTCAAACCGCTTGTGACAAATTTCACATTCTAATTTCTTATTTTGATCGTTGGTTCCATAATGTAAATTAAGGTGACGGTTCAAGTTAGAATTTCCACTTAGCATTACTTTACAGATTGGACATTCACGTTTTCTCCTTCCCATTGAAGTATGAACATTTATAACATGCTCCTTCAAGTATCGTGGACAGACAAACCTTCGCTTACATTCAGGACATTCATACTTTTTCTCAACAGAATGAAGCTGCTTGTGTCTTCGTAAATTGGAGATCCTACTAAACTTCTTATTACAAAGATTACAAGGATACGGACGGATTGCTGAGTGAGATTTGATATGATCTTCTAATCTAGATTTCTGAGTAAATGATTTGTCGCAGAGGTTGCACTCATATTCTTTAGTATCTGTATGTGTAAGTTCATGCCGCATTAAGTTTGCACGGAAGCTAAACTTCTTGTCACAGTAACTGCATTTGTACGGAATATCATTATGGAACTTGATATGCCTAGTCAGGGCCCTTTCGGTGAAGAAGTAGTTTCCACACATGTCACATAGGTACGTCTTAGATGTCTCTTCTCCTTGTGGATCTCCTTCATTGTTATATATAGAGTTATTGTCCTCATCACTTTCGATCATTTCTAGAAAATCATCAATGTCCAAATCATTACTTTCCCTGTACTTTTCAATAACTTTTATATGTCCCGCAACAGTCTGGCCGAGAGCAAATTTTGCAATGTACCACTGAAGGTGATTCTGCAAATAATCCCTGGAAACAAACCTTTTCTTACATTCAGTACACTGGTATCTTTTTGGGCCATGGAGTTGTATATGCTGTTGAAATCCAACAACAGAAGTAAATGACTTCATACAGACATTACATTTCAGACCTTCTCCACTGATGTTTTCAGGTGTGGTCAAGATCTTTGATTTAAGCAGATCTCTTTCACGGGTTTTCCCTTTAATAGAATGTGATTTGACATGTCTCCAATAGTTAGGATAATTTGTGTAGACTTTAGTGCATTGTGAACAATTATACACCTTTTTCTCATTCAAATGTGACATGAGATGTTCTTCCAGATGCCAAGGAGACCTAAACATTTCTTCACACGTCTGGCATTTATATCTGACATCAGACCCATGAGATTTCACATGTTTGTACATTGATGGTTTCAGAGTGAAGGTTTTTGAACAAAGACCACAAGTGTAAGGTTTGATACCTTTATGTCCCCGCTTATGTACAAACAAGGTACCAATGTTTCCGAAGCTCTTCTGGCAGATATCACATTCAAACCGCATACCTTTCATTTCTTGTAGTGGTCGGCTGTATTTACATTTGTGCTTGTCAAACAGTTTACTATTCAGGAAGGATTTTTCACACAATTTACATGTAACTGGCTTCAAACCAGTATGTGTGTACAAATGTATATCTAAACCAACCTTATTGGTGAATTTACGTTGGCAGTTGCCATAATTGCATGCATACAAAACTTTTGATGATCTTGCATTTTTGGATACAATTAAAGGTTGTGTCTGTTCCCTTTCAAATATTTTCCTCCTCTTTTTAGGTTTCTCCTCGTGGTAATGATTTTTAACAGCATTTATAACATTAGCTGTGGCTTGAAGTAGACCGGATTCTTCAAAGGCGGTAGCTACAATATCACGAGTGTGAAGATACTCAGTTGTCTGCTCTTGTGAAGAAGTAACTATACCATGACTTGGAATACAATCTCCTGACTGACCGCCTGCTACAAATTCACTCTCACTAGATTGTGCTAAAGAGTTCTGAAAGGAGCTTAGCAGCTCAGGATCGATTTTACTATCATTAATATCTGTGTACATGTGCCCTTCAGTCATAATTGAACCTGAAGTGTTGTAATAATTTTGGTTATTAAATTCTGATGTAGATGGTAACATTCCTTCATATTCCTGCGTGTTTTGAATAAATTCTAAGCCGCTTCCCTGAACAGACTCAGTTTGCATTGGCAGAACTTGCAATGATGGATTACTAAAATTAATATTTTCCATATAAGTATCAATTGTTTGCATTATCTGACTAGAATCATTGGCGGAGTTTTGCATGTCTAAGTTAACCGTATCATCCAATAACTGCGGTTCTTCTTTAAACGAGTCCTTTTTTGGCGACTCCGGTAAAACTATCTGCATGATCTTTTGACCATCGCGGTCACATACTCTTACCGGCAATATTCGGTCTCCGATTTTAATTCCTTGAATCTCTGATGAAGGACAACCAGCCTGTGACATCATCAGCTGTTGTAGAACTTCTGGATTGGATAAGACATTTTGAATGGCACTGTTGGACAAGGTGGTGTTATCTGAATTCACATCTAGCTCCATGTCTACTTCTGTCAATACAATTCAAACTAGTACTGTTGTATCACATCCTAAAAGAAGAAAAAATATCATTGGGTAAAATCTAGTGTTTATATAATTTATCAAATAGATAATCTAGACAACACAAATAAATGCAACACATTGTATTATATAAAGCAGTTTAACAATTTTTTTTTATTTGAAACAAATTTGTAGAAATATTGTTTGTTTTAAAACAAGGAATTATTTGATTCCGGAATAATTTTGAATTCTGGTAAATTGCAGATGAGAAATTTGATGAAAAATTAGCCACATAGCTTACGGGGTTAGTTAGTTCATAATGACATTCTGAAATGATAGTGAAAAATAAATTCTATTTAATCTGATTAGTTTTCATCATAATTTTCTAATCAATTTTCCAGATTTCAAAATTATTTCAGATTTAAATAATTCCTTGTTTTAAGCATAACCTTGAATTTAACATGTTTAATGCAGAGATATGTTCATTGTTACAATGGATATTTCAACCACACAATTAAAATAGCATGAGTATTGGAGAAGTGAAGTTTTTTCACAGAAAGGAACAATTTCAGTTCTACAAATTTGTTTCAAGTGCAAGAATTTGTTAAACTGCTTTATATAATATGATGTGTTTGTGATGCATAGTTTGTTGGCAATCATACCACATCTTCTTTTTTATAATTTAATTTTCATAAAATATTGTGTTTTTCAACTTTAAATTAAAATGAAATCATAAGTAAATGACCATTAGGTTTCCTCTGTTGCAGTCTCCCTTGTTCAGTTAAGAGGTTCTCAAGAGCCTGTGCCACTCACCTGTATCAACTGGCACTTACAGTGGTTTTGGATTCATGTAAAATAAGGTTTAAATAATAATATTAAATAGTATACGATACCCTAATAATGACTGAGGTCAAATTTGGTTTAATTTGGACCAGTAGTTAAATTAAAAGCAGGTCATCCTATTGTAGTCTTACATTTTATACATGTAGTTACCAAAGACCCCTTATCATTACATTGTATTTAAATTAGTTTTCAATTGTGACCATTTGAAATTGTTTTTTTACAATGTTCCCTAAGACTTGCAATTGTATAGTAAATTCCTATGTTCTATTTTTAGCCATGTTAGGCTAACATTGTTAGCCATGTTGATTGGAAGGCAGGATCATCACATATCTTTTTTCTATCAGAATACCCTAATGATGCGCGCTATGCATATGACTGTGGTCAAGTTTGGTTAAATTTGGCCCATTAGTTTCTGAGGATAAGATTTTTGTAAAAGATTATAAAAATCTATGAAAAATTGTCAAAAATTGACTGTAAAGGGCATCTCCCAAGGGGTCAATTGACAATTTTGATCATCCTTGTTTTCAAAATTCCAACAGGGAACATACAAATGTACTTTATATACAATTTTTCAAGACGTTTCGGCCATTGGCCTTCTTTAGTTCTTTATTTTTCCTCTCAACTACATGGCTGACATGACATTCCCTTTCAATCATTGATAAGATGTTATGTTGATTTATTTATTTTGCTTAACATTATTGCTGTTTACAGTTTTAAATATCTAGCATGTCTAGTATATATATCTATATTTATAATATTCAAGATAATAACCAACCAGATGCTCCGCAGAGAGCAGCTTTATACAACCACAGTCGAACCCTGAACGGTTCGGGCAAGTATGGACACAACATTCAAGCTGGATACAGCTCTGAATTTGGATTGTGATTAAATAGTTGACACAGCATAGGTTTCTGACACAGAATGAATGTGGTCTAATGAACTTATAATTTTGTTTTTGCTTTTGAGCAATTCACTATGCTGTTGAATATTAATCCTCTCAACAACAAAAATATTTGAAGAATTTTTTTTTAATTTCTGAAATCTGAATTATCCTCCCCCCCAAATTTTTTTTTTCTTCCCTGGAAATTGTTCCAAAAATATTCTCAATTCAGTTTTCTAATGTAGTTTAAAATAATAACTACTCATTTAAATACATCATAAAGTATTAAAATATAAAATGTCATACAGTCCTTGGTTAAAATTAAAATTAATTACTAGTAACTCAAAATAAAATAAAATAGGGAATGTGTTCAAAGGGACACAGATGATACCCCCGTTAGCATATAAGGTTCTTGAGGGACATAACTCAAAAACAGTTAAAGGAAAGCTGCCAAAAATTGAACTTAAACTGAGTTTAGAAGTAATATATTGTTATTGCATGAATATTTGGGAATATTGTCTCGAGTAGAATTTTATATTGCAGGAGCTTGTGAGTGCAATATATGTTCTAGTCTACGAGGGACGATATTCCCCAATATTCATGCAATAATCCATTTATTGTATAGCAATATAATATTTTAACATGTTTAACATGTTTAAAGTAAATATTGGTCTAAATGAATTTTGAAGATTTATTGCACTAGTGTTGGAACTTATTGCACGCTAACTTTTGGTTACTTTCTGTGGGAAATATTAGATTGCTATGCAATAATAAGCATTATATACACATTTCATAAAATTTAGTTGAGACAAACTTAAGTTAAGGGAACAGAAACCAAAAAAAATCTTCATTTTTTTCACTTTTAAAGGGGATTAACCCCAGAATGATTAGCACAGTATTAAAATTTTATTGATTTCTATTTACTTATACTAAAGTTATTATCAGGAAACCATCCGACCTCTGACAATGACCACGATACAGACGACGATGACACCAATATATGACAGCAAAAAATTATT
The DNA here is from genome assembly GCF_036588685.1 of Mytilus trossulus. NCBI lineage: Eukaryota > Metazoa > Mollusca > Bivalvia > Mytilida > Mytilidae > Mytilus > Mytilus trossulus. The sequence goes on from NC_086379.1 coordinate 21,910,447, forward strand.
GCATTTGTATAACCAGATGCTCCCCAGGGTGCAGCTTTATATGACCGCATAGTTCGAACCCTGAACATTGGGGCAAGTATGGACACAACATTCAAGCTTGATACAGCTCTGAATTTTGATTGTGATTAAATAGTTGACACAACACAGGTTTCTGACACATAATGAATGTGGTCTAAGAACTTAAACTTAAAAACTTTAAATTTTAAATTGGACATTACCTATTATGGTCCAATATCCAAATTCTAAATACATGGTTAGATTCAACATATCAAAGAACCCCAAGAATTCAATTTTTGATGAAATCAAATAAAGTTCAATTTTGGACCCTTTAGACCTCAATGTGGACCAATTTGATAACTGGGCCCAAACATAAAAAATGTCAATACATGGTTAGATTAAGCATATATCAAAGAACACCAAGAATTTATTTTTGTTGAAATCAAACAAGGTTTAATTTTGGACCCCGATTTGGACCAAAATGAAAACTGGGTCAAAAATCAAAAATCTAAGGACATGTTTAGATTCAGCATATTAAAGAACCCCAAGAATTTATTTTTTGTTGAATTAAATGAAATAAGGTTAAATTTTGGACCCCTATTTGGACCAACTTGAAAACTGGGCCAATAATAAAAAATCTAAGTACATGTTGTACATGTATAGATTCAGCATATCAAAGAACCCCAAGATTTTTGTTTCAATCAAGCTAAGTTTAATTTTGGACCCTTTGGACCTTAATGTAGACCAAGTTGAAAATGTGACCAAAAAATTAAAAATCTACATACACAGTTAGATTCAGCATATCAAAGAACCCCAATTATTCAAACTTAAACAATTTTTGATGAAATCAAACAAAGTTTATTTATGGACCCTTTGGGCCCCATATTCCTAAACTGTTGGGACCGAAACTCCCAAAATCATTCCAAACCTTCCTTTAACGGTCATAAACCGTGTGTTTAAATTTCATTGATTTCTATTTACTTAAACATTGTACTAAAGTTATGGTGCGAAAACCAAGAAAAAGGCTTATTTGATCCCTTTTTAGCCCTTAATTCCTAAACTGTTGGGACCTCAACTCCCAAAATAAATCCCAACCTTCCTTTTGAGTTCATTAACCTTGTGTTTAAATTTCATAGATTTCTATATACTCAAACTATAGTTATAGTGCAAAAACCAAGAAAATGCTTATTTCTGCCCTTTTTGGCCCCTAATTCCTAAACTGTTGGGACCAAAACTTCCAAAATCAATCCCAACCTTCCTTTTATGGTCTTCAGACGATGATGACGACGCCAACGTGAAATCAATATACGACTTTGATAGTTGATAGTGTATAGTTTAGAACTCTTTTTCGACATTCAAAATTAAAGACAAGTCAAATAAAAACTCTAACTGTATTGATTTAAAACCTTTTATTTCACTACACCAGAGACATATAATATTATAATTGTATTATATGTCTCTGAGACTCTGACTACACAAAATGATAGATTTAACACTTTCTATTCAATTTCGATGAAGTTCCATAAAGATCATTATTTTCATTTTATAAATTATAAGTTGTAATGATGTTTATTTTTACATGCATTTGAAAAAGAAATGTATTAGATTTGTATGTATCTAGAACACTAGGCCTTCAAAACTTTAGAGCCAGATGCAGAGGGTTTAATTTCTGTGCTTTGAGTAATTTTAATAACACTAATTTTAACTAACAGCACTAATTTTTTTGGATAGAACTTAATCATAATGAAGAATGTTTTAATCTGTATCTGCATGCAGGTTTTTTTTATATTAATGTTTATATCATGTATACCCAGTAAGGTTTGAATTGTAAATGCCAAGCCATTCTAAAACAGTAAACATTGGCTTCACGCTACTTTCGCTTTCATTTTGGAACTTCCCCTTCAAACGCATGCGCTATCTTCCGCGTTTGCAAATAATGTTTCCCTGAGATCACTATTTTTAAGTGACCGATAAAGAGTATGAACACTTATTAAATATTAAAGTTGAATTGACAGAAAATATGTTTTACCAGTAAACACACTATCTTGGTATAAAATGAAGAATAATTCTCGCTGTTAGTCTAAATCCGATGGGGAAGATCAGGATCGAACAGCACAAAATGGACGTCGTTCGGTAAAGGTCGGTTATAATCCGGACCCATAATCACGTGATCCCGATCCGTGTTTGATTACACGAAGTTCATAAAGCTAGTGTTTATTTCAAACTTTAATAGTATCTGAGGTCAGACTAACACATTGTGTTAAAATATAATTAACCAAACTAACATATACATGCATATGTTATAGTGACTATTGTTTTATTAAAGTGAATATGAGTTAGTAATTGTATTGTTACTGTATGCAGGAACATATATATTAACGGGACTTGACACTACCTAATTATCGCCGATTTCCTTGTCGTGAAGTTAATAATAAATGACACGATACGGAAACGGACATGGTATAAATTCGTATTCGCTATTATGGTCGATAATTAACGGCTCTACATTTCCTATTCGAAACAGCTCAAAAACTATTGGTTTGGAAACTTGTTTTTCTTCATTCATTGAAATAGGAATATAATGAATCACTATTATAAATATACAATATAATAAAAAAGAGTAATATTGGATTAAAAACGGCAAATTATTGTTATAATCGTCTTCTCTTTTCAAAATTAAATAAATAAAAAGTTTTTGGACACGTTTTTTTTTTTATGATAAAAACAAACCTCTACTAGAAAATCGTTTTATCTTGAGAAAATATAGGAATATAATGAATCACTATTATAAATATACAATATAATAAAAAAGAGAAATATTGGATTAAAAACGGCAAATTATTGTTATAATTGTCTTCTCTTTTCAAAATTAAATAAATAAAAAGTTTTTGGACAAGTTTTTTTTATATAAAATAAAAACAAACCTCTTCTAGAAAATCGTTTTATCTTGAGAAAATAACTTTTTTGTTCTTAAATGCTTTATTTTAGTTTCCATATTAAAATAGAAAGCCTTGGATAATTCTTTTAAATAAAGAAGCATAGTGAAATAATTACAAAATTACTTGTTTATACAAGTCCTCATTAAACTTAAGGTTCCAATATGAATAATTGTTTTTATTAAACTGCTTTTTAGCTGATTAAAATGTAATTTCGAATTTGATTGCGGATCAAAAGATTTGATTAACGCAATCAAAACAATTATCATCCTAATTAAAAATGATGAAAATATTATGAAAAACAACCCAAGCCGACCGAGAACACTTGCTTTGATCACGATTCCTCAACATTCATGACAAAACACACACAAGCCCACAACATGAGAATGAAGTTTGTAAATCCAAATTATTCATTTGCTAACCATGTACGACAAAGAGAACTTCTTATCTTGGTCTGATGATATCGACCTTGATGCTCTACTAGAATGCTACACAGAGTCTGAAACTGCAGAGTTTTCAGATGAAGATTTTGAGCCTTCACCTGCCAAAAAGTCTAAGACTGCAACAACAACACCATCTCAGCCTAGCCAACTCAACACGCCCTGTTACCAGTGTCCAGATTGTGATAAGACGTACAAGTCAATTGCTGGGTTCAGAGGTCATGTACGACAAAAGCATGGCATTACAAGTATAAAAGGTATAAATCTTTTTTCACATCTATATATACATATATTAATGCGTGTTATTGACTGAATGCTTTAAAAACCTAATGAGACAAGATGTGGTATGATTGCCCATGAGCTTACTTTTATTGTTTGACAAGTTTGTGCAAGGTTTTCACTTTTCACTTTCCTAAGGAATGTGTTGAACAATTTGTTTGGGTATCTCAGTTCCTTTATATATACATAAATTTCCGAAAGGCCGTAGATTTTGTTGTGCTTGATAGACAGATTTGCAATGCGAATGCTTATGAATGTTTTTTTGGGCCATTGAATATTTTACTATGGAAAATCTTAAACCTCAATCATGACAAGTTCTTTGGTATATATCTAAAGTCTTCATATCCAAGTTTAATAGATTCAATGACTAACAAGCAGGAGACTGTAATTCATTAGTTGTCGTTTGTTTATGTGTAACATATTTGTGTTTTATTCATTCATTCTTTGTACATAAAAAATACCATTTGTTTTTGTTTGAATTTTGACCTTTTATAGCTGACTATGCGGTAAGCACTTTGCTCCTCTTTGAAGCCCATACAATCCTATAGTTGATAATTTCTTTGTCATTTGGTTTCTTGTGGAGAGTTGTCTCGTGTGCAATCATACCACATCTCCTTTTATATTGCTAGCTTTTGTGAATGTGATAAATTTCAGCATAATGAGATAAATTTGCTTCTTCAAGTTGCAAACATAAATATTGGTTCTTTGATCTCTGTTGAATATGTCTCATTGGCAATCTTTTGTGTTTCAGGTTTTTATTTTATGCATAATTTTGACTGCTACATAATTCTTGCAATGATGTTTAAGCGTTTTCCATTTGTGCTGATACAAATTAGACTTTTTATTGGATATGAAGTAAATAACAAACTAACTGGTAAATTGGTATGCTCTCTTTAATACAGAAAGCAGTTATTAATACTGCAGTGTGTATATATAAATGTATAAAACATACCAATATAAAATAATATCATACATTACAGAAGTATTTACATGATTTATATACAAAAGAATAAAACTTTAGCATGAGAAACTTTTAATAAAATTATTTTTCTAAACATTCATTAATGAATATAATGAATACTGTAAAATGATATAAATAAACACAGCAGTTCTATGATATTTAATATTAGAATTAAAGGATCAAAAAGGCTAAATGTATAGGTTGACAATTGTAAGAGAAATTAAATTTGTCATCATTTCCTGGAACTATTAATATTCCATATTTGGTCAAGACTTTGGCCAAAATAAAATTCTTAGTAACAATACAACAGGAAATAAAAATCAGCAATTCTAATTATTTTTAGTGAAAAAAACTCAAAAACAAATTTAAAAACTATTTCAGTACATGCAATTAATAAATATATATATACATTGTTGTGTCTATAAGAACGGTTGATTAAATGTTCTTATTTTTAAAAGCTTCATATATACAAAAGTCAACATGGTCAATGCTGAAATAGCATGAAAATTGGTATGAAAATGTCTGAGAATGCCCGCGCATAAAGCACTATTTGAAACGGCTCAAACAAAAGCATCCCATTCATTATCATCACCATATTACTAATAAAAATTGTTTTGATAAAAGGTCAACGCTGAAATAGATTGAAAGTTAATATGAAAACTCCATATACTCGTATATAGAACAATTTCATGAATTTATGAGATATATTACAAATTTCATAGTAGTCTATATATAGCTATTGTACCAAATTTTTTATGAATCAGAATTCTGATTTGTATGTAAACATTAAACATCCAGATCTGATAAATGCACATTTGCTCCATACCTTTTTTAATATCATATATTGATTTCAACATTGACCTTTAAAATAAGGAATAAATAAAAATACAATTTCAATACTACATGTATTATCTAATAACCTTCACTCTTTTCTGTAGAAGCATAAACTACATGTACATTGTAATATGGATTATTTTATACATGTTATATCTATTTCTTTTCTTATAAACAAACATGTATGCAAAATGTTTAAATCTAAACCCAGTATTCCTGATTTATTCATTCACTCGTGCCAAAATAACAAAACTTCCCATAAAGGTAATATATACTTTTTCTAGTAGACCTATTTGAATTAATTAACTCCCAAACAGATAGAAAAAATAATTAAGGTGCTTGTGCTTTTCAAGATATAAATAATTTGGTTGATTGGGGGTATTTTATAAGACTTTTCATTACTTAAACACGTTAATAACTTAAAAGTTACAATATCTTATGACTTAAATGTATAAACTCAGATGATTTTGATTTTTTTTTTTACAATAACATCAAAACATGACCATCAAACATCCTTATGATACACTTTCAAAAAAATATGTCTATATTTGTACTATCTTTACAATGAGTGACGTGGACGCTTTGGAAGAGGATTATTGTCTATGACATGTGGATAGTTCAGTCTCCTTTTGGTATTACCCCTCACTGGTGCAATTGCATGCTGACCTACTGTCCTTATTTTGACCATAGCATGGTTAAACTGGTTCACAGTTGGATTGTTATTGCAACCTCCACTGGTCCTATGTATCCCAAAATGCTGTTCAATTGGGTCTTGGTTAAACCTTTCTGTTAACACAAATGGCATTCCTTTACGTAATAAAAGACGTGTACATTCCACAACAGAACGAACAGTTATCCGAAAGCCTTCTAATGTCTGGTAGCTTAACTGCATTTGATTTTTCTGTGTCTTGCTAAATTCTCCAGGTCTTGCTTCAACACTTTGCTTCCAATCATCAAAATACTTCAAAAAATCATCCGTCAGATAGTCCAACCTGGGATCATTTGGGTCTGTAAATGGTTTAAGATTGTCTTTTCTCTTCTGGTGACCTTCATTCAAGTTTCGGACATTAAGACAGTCAAAAAATTTGTCCATGTGGCGTATAAACTCTGTTGTAGCACTAGTTCTATCCCCATAAACCATTTCTAGAGCATTGGCCACAGTGGTACTTAAAACTTGGGCTGCCAGACTTACTTTCATTGCACCAAAGGATGTTATGTCAATGTGGGCCCTTGATAACTTTGGACACAATCTAAAGACTCCAGTACAGTGGTCCTTATATAGATCTACAATATGCATCCATGACACATCTTTACCTCCACACCACATCTTTCTGGTATTCTTGTGTGAGCCTGAATTTGAGAAACAATTCCTTGCTGTTTTGATCAGATGGGGTGGATCTGAAACAAAATATATGTATCGTTCATCTGCAGCAAATCTGTTTATAGCGCGGTACACAGTTGTCTGTTGTTCATCTGTTTTGTGAAGTTTTATGAATCTTCTATTGGGTGAGGCACCATCAGCAGTAATGTACAACACCTTAAGTCCTGCATCAATCTCAACTAACTCCACACATTCCCATAAAATTCCAAACAGTTGGTCCGATGGGTGGCGAAATGAGCAAGTGGGAACTTGAGGTCAACTGATATTCCGCGTACCATTACAACTAAAATGTGCGTAGCTAGCTTCTTTGCTTCTTCTTTAATGCATTCCTCCATATGGATTAGACTATTTGACATGCTGTCGAGATCTATGAAGCCAATCAATTCACCTGAATGTTTGTCATATACTAACTCACTCTTTACTTTTATTTCATCTTGTAGTAGTCCTACATATTGTTGCCATTCTTCTGTTGCACCTTTAGATTCCATTTCGTCTGCTAACATGTCAATAAGTTCAGGCTTAAATCCTACACCTTGCTTAATCACATGAGTGTAGTCGTAAAGCAATCTTTCACTAGGAAGCTTAATAAAACCTGAGTGTCTTAAACTGTCATAAGTTGATGTTGATTTACTTTTCAAATATATGCACCATTTAATTAGCATAGGATGCCACCGCATACCTCTTTTGTCAGCCAAATTGTTGAATTTTGCTTGCTGTGACCAAAATAGGCGCTGGAAGCAGTTTTCATCTGGAAATTGTTCATTGACGGTACTTTCACATGATGTCATCAAATTAAACATATCTACTAGATATACTGTTCCCAGCTGTATGTAAAAAATGTTTGTATCTATATATCTATCAAATTAATATTCTTTTTCCTTATTCATGTATGCTCTGTAATGCCCCTTGTGGGCCCTTAATTGGAAATAAAATATGTTCGTTCTATTGTCTCAGATTATCAGATTGTGTTTGTAATTTATAAAAGTTTGTTTTTTTTAGTTTTTTTTTTTTAGAACTTCACAACTTAAACCGTTGTCACTCTTTCGAAATTCAATTTTTTTTCAACATTTCATAATGGCAACACGAAAGGTTCCCCTAAACAAGGACGCTTAACTAATATATTCGGAAAAAAGCACTGATAGTTTTTCGACAGAAACACTTGGACATTTTCAACGGATTTATATAAATTCATCAAATTTTAATCATGGGCATAGGCGGATCCGTGGGAGTCCCGGGCCCTCCCTCTTGTGGGATCATACATTTGGCCCGGTTGATTGTATAGGGATCGCTGACGCATGACTGGAGCCTGTTATGAATCTTCCATAGTCCCTCTCTCTTACTGATTATCGTCAATCCTAAATTTATAATATATATATGTAACACTCCCAAACGTGTCCTTCCCCCCAAACGTGTCCGATTCTCCCAAACGTGTCTTTTCTCCCTAAACGTGTCCGAAATGCACAATATTCCCCAAACGTGTCCGATTTCATAACCCCCAAACGTGTCCGATAATTGTTATTCGCCTAAACGTGTCCAATATTTAACGTCAAAACGTCTCACGTCTTTTAGCACTAATACATGTATCTCCTAATTAAAAAGTCGCTGATAACGTTAACGGTAATTCTTTGATGGGAGATACACGTGATGAAGTTGTCATTTATCAGATTAAGTTAGTTCGATGTAGGTTTTTAACTTTTTATTGATTATAATAATTGCAAAATTAATCTGTTATTATTAAATAATTCTTATATCATTTGCATATCTATAAATACTTGAATTGGATTGGTCAAGTAGAATTTTTCTCTTGGTTTACACTTCGATAAACCATGTTTCCGAAACTAAATTTTTAGAAAGTCAAGATGGCGGCGTACTCCTTAGTTACGACAGTCCATTGTGCTTCAGATGGTACATATAGTAGCCATCAAAGTAATAATTTAAATTAATAATCGTGTATGTTTGGCGGAAGAATTATGAGGATTAAACACATTTTTTCTAGAGGTTATTGGTGTGTAAACCGGGGCGGTTAACTCACAAACTGAATAAAAGTGCTTATTGTCCAGTTGCAAGTATTTCATATTCATTTAGAGCGAACATACACATGGATTTGAATTAATCGTCAACTTTGTTAATTAGTTTGTACTTACATGAACTCCGATGATGCCTTTTATATTTATCCGAATATTGCAGGGCGGGCTTTTAACAGTATTTTTTTTCTCTCACTTCTGTCAATAGTCTTTGTGTATTTCAAAAGCCCATCAAATTATAAACTTGTTATCCGGTTTTTTTAATAAATTTTAGGTTTCCACCATCACTAAAGACACACCAGATAAGAACAATAACGTCTACTGCCAAATATTTCATGCATAAATTTTATAGATTCTTTTTTTTATGAATATGACTTTTATGTGATCAACTTTATTTTGTAGTGTATACATAAACTTTAGACTGTTGATTACGTATTGTCCAGTTGCAAGTACTTTATGTATATTTAGAGCGCACAATACACTGCATGAAATGATACGTTTACAAAATTTATTCATATATTAAATTTCTAGTTTTGAATTTAAGGTCTGATTTATGAAGAATTATTTTAGTAGTTTATTAAAGTTTCATAATTTTGTTAAATTTCTTATTTTCTTAAGTTTAATTTCGATTTATGGGTTATTAAATTTGTTATTTATTTGAAAAATAATACCAGTTTAAATTTGTTATTTAAAAGGTTTAAATCTAGTTTATCACCGTTAAAGTTTTCGTTTAAACATACGTTTATTTTTTAACAAACTACTAATATAAGACAATTTAACCGAAATTTAATTTGGAGTAAATAACAAGTTTAAACTAATAAACTTTCGTTCGGTAAATTTGTAATTTAATGCCAGTTTTCATAACGTGTTTAAGTATCTTGTTTTATTTCAATGATTACTTCTTTTTCTCAAGGGTCAACAAATTAAGGCTTCAATACTGTCAGATGAATACATGTTGTACAAAATAAAATGGAGAGTTAGTAAGAAAAAAAAAGACAAAAGTTACAATCGGGCTTATTATAATTGTCCAAAAAGAAAAAAAAATCTTTCGTTGCAAAAATATCAACAACTTACGTAAATAATTATTCAAATTTTGAAAATCCCCAAATCTTTAGAGATTGTCAACCATGTATATGTCTTCGTTAGATTTCCATGGACATTCTGGTTATCTTTCTATCTTTCTCAATAACAGAAAATACAAAACACAACAAATAACAAGAGCTCTATAAATAATGGCTAAATTTCATCGTTTGTTTTTATTGTTTTATAAGGAATAACTAAGAAATAAATAGTTTAAACAACATGTATTTATCGAAGTTCATAAACACAAATAGAAGATATTTTTAGAAACAAGCAGTTTTGGTTATCTCCCTTATTATAGACTAAATATATTTTGCATTTTGACATTCTTCTTCCATTCGATGATAGTTATTATAATCATATGTATACATACGAATATACAGTGCACTTTGTCAGATATTTCTTAAAGATCGTATTACTTTTTTAATAGTATTTATAATGGGATGTAACTCATTTTGTCATCAGTCATAACTGTCTCAGAGGAAAATATTTATTTTTAAAATAAGTTATCTCCCATTACATTTGAAAAGCGTAAATATTAAGATAACATTTTATAAAAAAAATCCTTTTCTTCTTTTTTTTATATTCAACACTGTTTTACAGATGGATGGGTAATCCTTAAAAAAAAAGTGCCGCATACTAGTATAAAAGGGCCCAATAAGAAAAAGTAAGAGCTGTTTTAGCGCAAATTTCAAAATATTCACGAAGTAAACAGTTTTTTTTCTTTTTTCCAACTTCAAGTTGTCGTAATTTGCTACTGACTCTTTCGCAAATAATGTTACCCGTTTGTACAACATAATTCGCTTTTCCGTAAGTGGAAGTTACGCGGGCGCATTTTATTTGTGCGCATTTTGTGATTACATTGGCGCGAACTAGTTTTTCAGAAACACTGTGACAGGTAAATTAAGATAATTCATATTTAAAATGACTGTAGTAATATTGAACTTGAACATGTTCAAAACTTGAATTATATCTTTTTTTCCTAATTCTGTATTTATTTGTTTATTTAAAGAAAACGAAAAGACTTAAAAGCAGACCGCAATAAGGACCTCAAATTGGATGTATTATTCATTTTATCTAAAAAAAATTATCGTAAACACAATCTTACGTTTTGGGCAGGTTACATGTGCCTTCCTCTTTCTCTTATTTCCTATGAGTTAAAAAAACGATGAACATTTAAAAAAAATGTGCATTTGACGACCTGATTTGAAAAAAATCAGTGAAGATCACTTCTAATCTCCCGATAGAACTGTAAAAATAATCTGTCCTAGGACAGTTCTAGATAGAACTGACCAAATCAGTTCTAGCAGGTAGAATTATCTGGATCAGTCTTAGGATTGAAACGTTCAAACCTATATATATATATATATAAATGCATATATAAACCAGTCTAAATTAAATATATTATTCTTTAGACTTATTTATATTTAAGACAAAGAGTTCTTAAAATTGTTCTATGGACAGAACTGACTAAATCAAATCTAGCAAAATCAGTTCTAATCGTAGAACTGTTCTAGTCGTAGAACTGTTTAAAACTGTTCTAGGATAGAACTGTCAAGAGCAGTTCTAGGTAGAACTATCTAAATCAGTGATTATAGGTTCGAACTGTTCTAGCTAGATATAGAACTGTCTAAAAGGTGTCAGGATGACAGTTCTACATAATATCCTAGAACAGTTCTCCTGACAGCTTCTGACAGTTTTGGTGAAAGGTTTGAAGTTATCTCAACTGCAGATGTCTACTGAAGCCAATAATCAATGGCCCGATTATGAAATTCACAGGTTAAACGTTTAAAAAAGAAAGAGCCATTTTTGCCCCTCCCCCTCTCCCCCCAAAATTCCTTAAGAATAGAAAAAAAATCTGAAAAAAATGTATACTCCGTATACTAGTATATGCGCAATGCAAGGCGGTGTTGTCATAGAAGTTAGAAATACAGCGGGGAGGAAGTTATAACCGAGGAAGTCACGAATCAGATCTACTCTAACATAGTAATTAGGTTGATTATGTAGGCACTTATATATATATCGACCTTATAGATCTACCAATATATTTCCAATGACGTCACATAATCTGTATATATCTGTGTGCACCTTATCTACTTTTGTCCCTATTTGATCAGGTGACAAACAATCCACTTTATATCCCAGTTGTAGGTTCGAGAATGCATTCTATTAAAGTAACTTTATAAATTTAGGTTAAAGTTAAAGATATCAATATACTAATAAATTCAGCAATTTTAAGGAAACCATTAATGAAATCCCCCTTTTTTTCTCCTAACTCCTAATTAAACGGTTTAAACAATAACCAACAGAGTCAATCCAATGTGGTATGCAAATTTGTAGTACTATTTCATAAAATTATAGTCAATACACTCAGTATACACAAGTTATTGTCCGGATACCAGAAAAAAACTTGTTTCCACTCCCTCTTTTTTGCCCTAATTCCAACATTGAACCTTTATCACAAAAGTCAATCACAACCTTTCTTGTATGGTATGGAAACTTGTGGTACAAATTCAGAGAGGTTCATTCACTTATATTTTCGAACTAGTCCTAGACATTGCTCATATCAATCTTTGATTTATGCTTCATAAATATCTGTCATTTTTTTGTACATGCGTATAAAAGAGCGCTTACAATGCAACATTCCCATAAAACTATTATTTCTGAAGCCTAACACATTTTAAAAACTAGATGTGTCAAAGCGACACAATTGGCCCCTTCTCAAAAAAGTTGAAAAATCAGCAATTTCAATGTGGACATTATGGACACATGTGGACATGTTCCGGACCATATGAGTATTTGGACCGTCATGACCATATGCGTATACTCATATGGTCCGACCATACGCGTATGGTCCGACCGTACGTATGAGTATAATACTCGTTTGGTTATTAACGGGCCGGACCATAGGAGAATTTGGACCATACAGGTATTTTTTTTGTAAATCACACAATAAAAGTTTCAATAATACAAAAACTTTATCTAAAAAACAATGTATTATTTTTTATAATTCAAATACTACGTAAAAAAGAATATTTATGCCATAGTAAGTTTTCATCGCTAATTACATTCTTGCATGTAGGCTTGGGGTGACATTTACTTCCACATTGATATTTATGTATTGCAAGTAGTGAGACTTTAATAAAATATTGAATCTGAATCTTGATAATAATTCTTGATTCCGTTAGCAAATATACAGCTCATAGGATTAAATACACTTACACAAATTATACAGTTTACATAAACATTTCACAGCATTAATATATAGCGGAGTTTGGCATACCATTTACATTTGTAATAAAGGTACAAAACAAAAATCAAGTGTTACGAATTTTCTCTGCCTCGTACAGATATTTACCCAGATTATTTAATTAATTAATATTTCTCACAGATAGTAATTGAACTAATTTGAAGGTAGATGGGTTTCTGTAATAATATATCTTTATACTATAATATGAAGATAAGATTAACTATATGATAGCGTCTTTTTAAAGAACGGTCATACCATATGAAGAGTTAAGAAGTATTTAAAGTAACCTGCAACAGATTGTTAATTGCCCCGACCATAAGCGTACGGTTGGACCATACGCGTATGGTCGGACCATATGCGTATATACATTTACCCATATGGTCATGACCATACGCGTATGGTCCAAATACTCATATGGTCTGGAACAGACACAAACATAATAGTAGTCCTACATATAAAAAAATCAGCTCAAAATTTAGAGACATATAGAAAAAAAGTCTGTATAACTGATTTCTAACAATTTCCAAAGTTGTAAAACCTTCATTTTGGCAAAAATAAGCGGAGCAAAACAATTTAAACAGGATCTGTAACTCATTGTGGTTAACTTACATACCAAGAATCAGCCCAATAAAGCATTGAAAGCATTAAGAAAAAAAGTCGGTATAAGTGAGATTTTCAAAAATTTATCAAATTCCTAAGCCCGAAATTAAACTAAGCAAAAATTAGCCGAATTGAACAAAACTTATTCTTGATCATCATGGGTAACTCGAGCTCGCATACCAAAAATCAGCCCAATATCTGAAAGCGTTTACAAAAAAGTAGTGTTGTCAAATCGTACACTTTTGCCTAACCGGTTACTCGGATAATTGTTCGACCGATTACCCGGTTAACCGGTAATTTAAGTTGGTGTTTGAAAGCCTTATCAAAAGAACCCTACACATATATATAAGATGTGGTATGAGTGTCAATTTGACAACCTTTCATCCAAGTCGTAAATACGCTTTTAGAATTGAAGTTTTTCCTTTAGCATTATAAGGCTTGTCTGTGAGGATTCCTTGCGAAGTTTGACTTTTGATAATCAAATACACCGTATCGTCTATGGCGTTATTACCAACTTCAGATTAAAAAATACAAAAAAAATCTTAATCTCGTAGAATTGAATATATATCATTTGTCTGAAACCGATTATTCTTTCATTTCTCTTGTTGTCTCCGAAAATAATGGGGTGTGTTTCAATTTGAAATGATTAATTATAAAACAAGAAGATGTGGTATGCTTGCCAATGAGACAATTTCTCACAAGAGACCAAAATGACACAGAAATTAACAACAATAGGTCATTGTACATGCTGTACAACCTGTTTCTTCACTGTGTTTGCTTTTTTCTTTAAGCATGTTATTCGTACTTTCACGTATACATTGAGTACATTCACATTGGTTAACATTTCCCATTTTTTTAATTTAAAGTAAGACTAACCCTTGCACTACGGAGGTTGCACATTTAAATGTGAGGTTTACACAATGTTAGATCGAAAACAAAATAATGAAGTAATTGGTAGACAATGGTAAAATAAAATCTCATTACTGATTTAAAGTTACTGTTACACAAACACGTTTACTAATTATGTTTCTGAAAGATCCTGCCCCGAACTCTAATTAATTGTATGTTTTTAGGATTAACAATATCAATCAATAAATATACTGGACAATTATTGATCTGTCAAACTAATTACCACGACGACAATTTTTAAATAAAACATAACTAATTACTGATTTAATTTTCAACACAAATTTATAGTAAATCCATCGAAATCGAAAAAAGTCCGGTTAACCGGTTAAGCTAGCGTTTTTGGTATTCGGTCGATCGACCGATTAACCGGTTAACCGTTGACAACACTACAAAAAAGGTATGTATAATTGTGCTTTTCAACAAATATCGAAGTCCAAAGACCGTAATTTCGGTAACAATTAGTAGAGCGGAACCAAACTTAAACTCGATCTGTAACTCATCATGGTTTACTCACATATATACAAAAAGCAGTCAAATGTCTGAAGACGTTTAGAAAAAAAAATCCGTTAAATGGTTTGTTGCGGAATTACGGAATTACGGAATTACGGACAAGGGCAAAACTATATGGCACCGACATCCTCGTACGAACCTTTGTTGATGATGTATCTCTGATATACATGTAAGTTTGATAAACATTTGGAAAGAATTATACATATGAGAGGGCTTTTAAACTGGGTGGCCGGACATATACACGGACACAACCGGACTCCTGGTAATTTTGTGTTGCCCATAATGCGGGATTCACACAGCTGAACATTGCTCCCGTTTGAGACCAGACACCGTTAGGACACGAAAGGTAAAAAAAGTCGGCCTACTATCCGCAATGTCCTTTAATGTCCTATTATTGCCCGATCGCTGTAGTATGCATTCGTAACATATTCCTACGGCTTAAAGAGGTCCAAGTGAGGTGACTTTTAGTAGCAATTGGGCAAACTCGATTTTGTCTAGTAGGATTTCAATCGTGATTATGTCGTGACAGATTCTGCTGTAACAGTTACAGTATCGGATCAAAATCGGAACAATGTTTTGTGTTTTCTGGACGGTGTCCTGTGGAACGAGCATGATCTGGATAAATTTGTCATTGGTGTTTTTTTTTTGCGAATTGAGTCAAGATTGCATCCCGAATACGAACCGTCTTTGACGAACCCGTTCCGAAGCAGTCCCGTAATTAATACGAAATTCGGCAATAATTCACTCTTCTGAGTCCGGACAATTACTGAACACGAAACGATTGAGTCTAAATTTTTGTTCTGTGACTTTCTGTCCGTTTACCTAAAATATTTGTATGATGACCTATCTTGATCTCTCTATATATATATTAACATTTCCCGACGAATATCTAGCGCATGGATTCTTCTTCTTGATCCCTATTCGAATTTTATTGACTTTCAAAAGTTATCGCATCGAAAGTTGAATCAGTGCCAAGCAAGATAGACATCCAAACATTTTCGTTAAACGAGTCAAATCCGTCTTCTGGTTGCTTAATCGATCTGTGATGATTGAGTCTGATCGACAATGTGAACCTTACTTTGCTAACTCGATACTTAAACATTTAACTTCTCTTTTCTTACTCGATGCTTGACTTTCATATCGACAAAAACTCGATGATGGGCTCTCTTTTATGTGAAACCTGCCTGGACTATATGTTTAGAACTTTTTTGGCAGTCAAATTGGCAATTTTTAAATAAAATGTAAGCCCAAATTAGCGACCCAAGAAACCCAAATTTAGTAGTTTGAATTAACCAAAAAGGTAAAAGAAATATTTATAATGATAATGTTTTTTGCAAAACATAATACCAAGACGGGCTATTAAAATGCAAACATGATTTACACAATTATGCATATACCTAAGATGTTATGTTATGGTATGCTACGGATCGATAACGAAGCCGTACAGCAACATGCATGTATATAGATACATGTAAAAAAGAAGATGTGGTATGATTGCCAATGAGACACTATCCACAAAAGACCAAATGACACAAACATTAACAACTATAGGTCACCGCACGGCCTTCAACAATGCCCATACCGCATAGTCAGCTATAATAGGCCCCGATAAGACAATGTAAAACAATTCAAATGAGAAAACTAACGGCCTTATTTATGTAAAAAAAAATGAACGAAAACAAATATGTAACACATAAACAAACGACAACCACTGAATTACAGGCTCCTGACTTGGGTCAGGCACATAAATAAATAATGTGGCGGGGTTAAACATGTTAGCGGGATCCCAACCCTCCCCCTAACCTGGGACAGTGGTATAACAGTACAACATAAGAACGAACTATAAAATTCAGTCCCCCCCCCCAAACGGATCCGCCTATGACCTGTCCCTTTTCAAATATTATTTTTTAAACATGATATATACCCATTTATATTTCCAGATATTTAAATAACAAAATGAAGACCTACACCTATTTAATGATCTGATATGCGCTACATTACCACTCCCTCTTAAAACAAAGCTTATCGACAATTGCAAATTCCTACATGTCAAATGGGTGCAAATTTCATAATAATGCCGGAAACATCTGACACATTTAAAAATGTGATTTTAACCGCAACACAATAAATACTAGCATCAGACACTTAATTAGAAATAACCCTGACCGTTTTAAATTTCCCACCCTTTTCATATATTAATGAAGCTTGAAAGACTTATTCAAGCTATTCCTATACATAGCCTTTCCCCATAGGGATTAATGGATTAATAAGTTCCATTTTAAGAATAGGGAATTTAACTAGCGGATCAAGAAATGTTATAAGTGGGGCCCACTGACTGCCTAAGACGGGTCCGCCCTGGTCATGCTACAGTGATAATCAACCAATTTTTTCCCAGAAACCCGGGGGGGGGGGGGGGGGGCTCCCTGGTCCCCCTTCTAAATCCGCCTCTGATCCTCTTTTATAATTTTGACGACTCCTCTCCCAAAAACTACAGTTAAATATGCTTTTCGAGCGTCTTTATTGTAGCAGGCTATTCTTAATACGACTAAACTTTCATCTTCCAAAGTTAATCATTCAATTTTTAACTGTTGACCTTGCTATAGAAATTTTATAATTTAAAAACACAAGTTGTGTACATTAACAACGCTCCAGTCTGAACAAACTGATAAGGCAACTTATCAGATGACAGTAACTACATAACTTCAAATTAACATGTCAAAACTCATTTATATCAACCACATACAACTAGGTACACAGCTGCATTCAATGAAACATGATCAGAGATAAAAAAAAAATAGATGTATATTCTGAATCAGATCCCTTCTTTTCGATACAACATATAAACGAGAAAAAAAGGGGGGTGTATCAGAAGAAAAATTATCTTTATTTTGAATAAACTGATGTATGCAAATTGCAAATTCCAATTAAACGCTATCAGTGATTACTGATCATTTGCATCGATCAGATCTGCATTTCTTTTGCACCGATTTTTTTATTACATTTTCGCCGAATTTGTGCATCATTGCCATGTGTTTGTGTACTTGTAAATTACAGGTTCATTTTGATCATTATCAATCTCTTCTGTAGTACAGAAGTTATGAATTGTCAATCATAACATGTATATAACTGTTGTAACATACTCACGGGGGGAGGGGAGTGAAAGTTGGCTTCCGAGCAGGATTATAAAAAAAAAGATGTGGTATGGTTGCCAATGAAACAACTCTCCACAAAAGACAAAAATGATACAGAAATTAACAACTATGGGTCACCGTACGGCCTTTAACAATGAGCATAATTAGCTATAAAAGGTCCCTATCTGACAATGTAAAACAATTCAAACGAGAAAACTAACGGCTTAATTTGTGTTCAAAAATGAACGAAAAAAATATGTAACATGAACAAACGACAACCACTGAATTTCAGACTCCTGACTTGGGACAGGCACATACATACATAATGTTTCGGGGTTAAACATGTTAGCGGGATCTCAACCCTCGCCCTAACCTGGGATAGTGGTATAGCTGTACAAAATAAGAACGAATTTTGTCAATTTAAAATAAAAATAAAAAATTAATATATATAAGTACAACATCTTAAAATGCATGAAATTGTCATCAGACGGATTCGAGCGTCAGACATAATGTCAAACGGCACTCCTCGATTTCATGGGGGGGAAGGAATGGTCACCGAAAAACTGCGATAGCCATTAACCAATTCCACTTGAGTTATCTCTATACTCTGTGCTTAGCCCATCAGACTGCCCCCCCCCCCACACACACACCAGTTATTTCTGCGCCAGATAAAAACCATAACAGCCTATTTGCAGGGAAGAACAATTTAAAACATATGCATATAAATGGCGAGCAGAAGAGGTTGATACTAATAATAAAAAAAAAATAACATCCACAAGAAATTTACATGAACACAATCGGCGCAAAAGAAAGATCGAACAACAAAAAGATACTAAGTGCAGATCTAATAGTACTCGCAGTTAACACTAACAACTAGTTCAAACGGCCAGTAACAACTAATTATCTAAGACTAAATATGGACTTGCACATCACTATTATGCGTATAAACATCCCAGTTGCGGAACTAGAAATATTCATATCTCACAAACATGTTTAACCCCGCCGCAATTTTGCGCCTGTCTCAAGTCAGGAGCCTCTGGCCTTTGTTAGTCTTGTATTATTTTAATTTTAGTTTCTTGTGTACAATTTGGAAATTAGTATGCCGTTCATTATCACTGAACTAGTATATATTTGTTTATGGTCCAGCTGAAGGACGCCTCCGGGTGCGGGAATTTCTCGCTACATTGAAGACCTGTGGGTGACCTTCTGCTGCATGTTGGTTTTTTTTCTATGGTTGGGTTGTTGTCTCTGTGACACATTCCCCATTTCCATTCTCAATTTTATAAGTGGGGCTCAGTGACTTCCGAGAAAGGGGCTTGTTCCAGTTATGTTTCGGTGCTTCTCTTTATAATAAACAACAACAAAAATCCCCAAAAGGCGGAGCAGGCCACCTGCCACCGGATTCCCTTGATTCGCCTCTTCATCCTACAAGATATCAAGGTCGTTGCTTAAAAAATGTAGAAGAAGCTCTAGATGCTTGTTATATACATAATTTTTAAGGTTCAACTCGGTCTTCCTGGCATTTAAGAATATTTGACAAAAATAAAAATGCCGAGGTATACATGCATGCATGGACATCTCAATTGTGTGTTCAGGCAACCTCTCGAGCTCTGAAATATTAAAACTGTAGTTCAACAAATCTCGGAAGAGAAAGCAGGACAAACCATGATCTCTCTCTTTGCATTTTATAATAAAATGTATCCAACTACCTTGCATTTTGAGGATATTTGACTTAAAATGTTTATGTTGCAACTCAAAAACTGGATAGTCAGACAAACCAATCTATAGCTGGACAAACAGACGAACGGGAAGACGAACGAACCTGTAAGCGATAAATTAATATACCCTACGATGAAAGTGGGGTCATAAAAATCAAAACCTCATAGTGCTCAATTTGCTTAAACAGTTCTCTTCAGTTTTATAACCATGAATTCTGTGGCTGCTTTCTGTTAAATTCGTTTGGTTTTTTTTTGTTCTCGTTTTCACATACTCTATGCTATTGTTTCACATTTTGTCACATCGGTACATTTTATAAATTATTACGTATATATTAGCACACTTCGCATGTGTTGGTTTATTGTCGAAGGTTGTACTTAGAGCTTTCCGATTGATTCGACGGGAGCATGGATAGTTACAACACATGTGTCAGATCGGCAATTATACAACATTTTCTGTTATTTCCGTATTTTGCGTGGAATTCTCGTCGCGTTGAAGACCCCTTAGATGCCTTCGGTTATTGCCTCGTTGTCTCTTCTACATATTCCCCACTTCCATTCTCAATTATGAATTCCAGATTTCAGCAGAACTGGAATCATGATAAGTTACTCTCGTTTTCCTATTTTATTTTCGTCTTAGTTTTTACCCGGCGCTGATTATAGTTGACTTTGTCATAGGCGAATCCAGTGTGTGGGGGGGGGGGGGGGGGTAGGAGGGGTTCCCCTTTCGTGGGATTTTTTTTTATTGATTATATAGTCTAGAGGGAATCACTGAAGCATGACTGGAGAGATCCCCAACTTTAGGTTAGTCGCCCCCCCCCCCTCCCCCCTACCTGTAGCATGGGTTCGAATCCCGGCGAGGGAAGAACCAAAAGTTTGCGAAAGCAAATTTACAGATCTAACATTGTTGGGTTGATGTTTAGACGTCTAACATCAACCCAACAATGTTAGATCTGTAAATTTGCTTTCGCAAATTTTTGGTTCTTCCCTCGCCGGGATTCGAACCCATGCTACTGTGATATCGTGACACCAAATCGCCTGCACTGCAGCCGTCCTGCTAGACCACACGACCACCTGGGCTCTCAAAAAAAGAGCTTTCGGTGGGCATATGTTACCTTTCCACGTAAGTTTTAATCTAGCGGCGTACTACAGTACATGATATATAAGGCATGAAGATGTTATTGTTACAGATCAGCTAAATTATCTATAGTAAAGGATCCTATATATATATATATATATACGAGTCTAAATTGAAAACTACGTTCAAACCTATGACTGCGTTGGATAAAAACCGCAATTTTTATACGTGTGCATGTCAAACAAATTTCGTTGTAGAAGGGTCTAAAAACAGCACAAACAACATTTTCCAAAAGACCAAAAGAGTGAAAAAGTATATTTAAACAAAACGCATTTGACTAACAGGTCGAAATATATATATATATATATATTGCCATTCATTCTAAAAACGAAACTTTTAAGAATCATTTTTACAATTTATTTTAAATGGCTGCAAATGTTAAATAACACCAAGATTAAAAGCGCCAACAGCTAGTGTACATGTATAGCTCCGTTGGTATATTTAATAGAAAGATAATATATATAGTTGTTAACTTGTTATATTTGCAAATGGGGCAAATAAACTCTTCATAAATACCAGGATTGAAATTTTACATTTACGACAGACCGTTATGTCGTCTACAAAAGACTCATCAGTGATGCTGAAGTAAAAAAAGTGTTAATAAGATAAAATGAAACTGACCATTTAACTTCAAAAAGGGCAAAGCGCAAACATTTTTTAATCAAAGTTTCAACGCTATCTTCATGACCACAATAAGTGTTTTCATCAAAATTAAAAATGATGATATTTTTCAAAGAAAAATCTTTACCTACGTCGCATTATACTAGTATACTATTAACAAATTCTAAATATACTGCTTAACAAAAAAGTTAAGCAACGGATACATTTAAGTCATATTTATCTTAATTTCTGTCAAGTTTTTCCATTTTCAAGTAAAGAAAATCACAAAATATGGTTAACTTTCTTTCCTGTATAATAATTAGATCACTTGTATACTTCTAACACACACACAGACAATAGGTGTTGTTTATTTGTTGAAATGTTTGATTAAAATATGCGCTGCTGAACTTATTTGACTCGGTATAGTATATAGACTTGCATTCCAAAGACAAATTTATATATTATTTAATTTTCTGTGTAGATAATGACCCAGTGACCTACAACTTTTATAATGAATAAACCACATGTTGTGCACATTGGCAACGCTTCTAAAAAGTATGAATTATTTGTTACTAGTGTAAAATGTGGTGTATAATAATTGGTAAAGTCAAAGATGACCCGATGAGCTAACATGCATGATGTTGAATTGATTTTGGAAATAATACACTTAATCCAAGTTTACAAGTTTTCATTATGTTTGTTTTGTATTTGCCGTAATCAAAATTGTCTTTGTTTGTTTTGCAAATAAAGAATTATTATGTTGAATATTTTAATGAGAGAACCTTACATAATCCATTATTATCATTTTATTTCTTATACTGAAAACAAAATATGGTATTACTAAATCCATCATAGCACAACCAAGTAAACAAGTGTCCATTTATACTAAAATCAAAAGATCATAGAACATTCATATTACGACAAAATGAAGATAAATAGAAAGGGGTATGCGTTGTTTATGTTGTGCAAATGGAATGAATAATTCCCCTATGCAATCCTTCTTCTGGCAAATTATTTGAAAAAAGGAGGGCTTTGATAACTGTTATCCTAGCTTGCCCCACAACATAATGCATCTCCAAAAAATATAGATTCCATATTCATATAAGTCTGAAAATTAAACCCAATAGAGTTACGGAATCAGATTTTTAGGCTGACAAATATTTTTTGTCATTTTACATTTGCACAAGTCTGTTTACATGTTCATCAGTTTTTCAATCATTTACTGGTCTGTTTTTACTTTAACAAGTCTCTCTTATAGACCCCTAGTTTCTTTGTCCATATGATTCTTAACAGTCTGACTATGTGTCCACAAGTCTATACGTTTTCACCGGTCTCTATGTGTCCGTCAGTCTGTCTCCGTGTCTACAAGTCTATCTACATGTTTTCCCGCCAGGTTACGTTTCTAACAGTTTGCCTTCATGTTCTACACGTTCACCAGTCTCCTTATGTATATACCATTCTGGCTACAAGTCTACAAGAATATCATTTCAAATCCTGAAGATGATGATATTTCTCATAGTAAAGTCGTTAATACAATGTACAAGTACTTTAGGGACGACATCAAAAAAGCAATGAAGGATAAAAAAAACTTAATTCAAATTGCTGCAAGTTTTGTATAAATTGACATCGATTTTTACATATATCGTTATTGGTCAATCAATTTTTCACAAATTAAGTTTAGAAGGGGGGAGGTAGGGGAGTCGGTGAAAAAACTATATGAATTAAGTTTTGTTTTTATCCTTCATTGAACTTTTGATGTCGTCCCTTAGTCTATAGCTATCAGTTTCCATCATCATGCAAGACTCGGGATCTGATGAAGGTTATTAACAGTTGAATATTCATCAAATCAGTCCTTTTGAAGTCAGTCTTCTCGGTCAGAAGCAAAGATATGCCCGATTATCGCTGCTTGATTTGCCCGGGGCATGTGGAGGACCAGTAGATATCGACACACCGATTTCAGTTATTCGACGAAGAATTTAAACACATATCTCATTTAACACCAACATTACACAATATATAATGTCACAATGGAGTCAGTAGCTGGGGCTCGGGGGGCCACTTCCTATGTAATGACTGGTAGGGATGAGCCGCTGGAATAGGTAACTATTTCATGCTTCATGATATATGAAAAGGGTGAGAAATTCAGATTAAATATATCAATAGGTTGATATTATCACTTGCTGGATATATATTATAAGTATCTGAAACTAATCAAATGTTCCTGTTTATTTTTAATGCGGTTAAACCGCAGTCTTAAATGCATCAGCTATTTGTCAAACCAATTAAACTCTATTTATTCAATGTGGTATTTCCACTGAGGTTAGATATAAGAGCAATAAATCCAATCATTTTGACATTTCCACCTCATTAACATTGAAAGGTTTACATGCATGAAACATTAGAAGAAATTCCATAGCATAGTGTCAGCGTCCTTCAAGAGGGAACGACAAATCAGTTTCTAATCAATGTAAACTCAGTAAAAGTGATACTATCTGAAGTGTTACTACAATTATCTGATAAAACATTATCTATTGTCTTTTCAAATTGAAATTTCTTCATAATTAAAGTTATAAAAGGGGCAAATAGCACTGGCAAAAAGAAGAGTGAAGAATTTATTGGTAAAGCAATGTGTGATTATTGCGACTGCGTTGCTTCTAAACAAATACGTAAAATGAGCGGGACCTCAAATTTTTTGTAAACTCCAATGTATCAGAAGATAAAAATATCCAAATATATCTATAGGTCTATTTTTTCTTCATTAATATATGATAAGGTATATATTTTTGATAAACAAAATATATGAAAAGGGTGGGGTACTTGATGTCTCAGCTGCTCACCGCTAGCCAAAAAAGTTTGAAGTGCCCCCCCCCCCCCCCCCCCCCCCCCGGGGAGCTGGGGTAACATAAAGTTAATTTAGAAGTCAATATCTTGGATAACTCTGATTTCTGTATACAGTTTAGAATGCATATATCACTGTCATGAATCTAGGATTTGTATAGTAAGAAGGTTCTTACTATCATCGGAACTTTGGGATAGGAGAATTGTTTTACCCTCCCCCTTTTTTTCAATATCCGTTATTCTTTCGTTTTCTTTTAATTCACTCTCTTTAGTAATATATATATGGATAGTAAACTTGGAATAGATAGTAAATAGCAAAACCAAGTATTTTGTAGTCTATTGTCTTACACTATAGAGTTTGTCTTAATCACCGATTTAGAACAAATTTAAGTATGGTATAAAGCTTGGCTTATTAATGTTTACCCTAATAAGACAAAGGCTATGATACTAGTATTCTCCTGCCATACTTCCCGAGATGATATTGAAATAGAATTTCAAAACCGATTAGTACAATTTGTCTCCTGTCATAAACACCTAGGGATTACTTTTCATTCCAATGGTAAAATGCATACACTTATAGAAAATATTTCAAAGTGTGCAAGCACAAGATTAAATGTTTTTAAAAAATTGAAAAATGTATTGAATAGAAATTATCTTGCTCGTATATATTTAACTTTATAAGACCCGTTATGGAATATGCATGTGAGTTCTGGGATGGTTGTACTCAACAGGGACCATATGGTATATAGATCTATATAAGTCCTTGTACGGGGCGCCGAATGGGACTCTTGTGGTTTTGTACAAAATTCAATTCTGTCATAACAAAATCATTTTTGTCTTACAAAACTATGTGATACAGACTTGTTTTGTGAGAACTTCAATTTTGTGATGACAAAATTCATGTATGTAGACAAAATTCATTTTTGTCATGACAAAATTCATTTTTGTAGACAAAATTAATATTTGTCATGACAAAAGTAAATTTTGTCTAAAAGGTATGCAAATATAAACATATTTGCATACATAATTGACTTTTGTTACCTGATATGGAAATTAAATCACAAAAGTCAATTGTGTGAGACAAAATTGACTTTTGTGAGACAAAATTGACTTTTGTGAGACAAAATTAACTTTTGTGAGACAAAATTAACTTTTGTGAGACAAAATTGACTTTTGTGAGACAAAATTCAAGTTTGTCAATTTTGTTGAGACAAAAGTCAATTTTGTCAATTTTGTTGAGACAAAAATCAATTTTGTCAATTTTGTTGAGACAAAAATCAATTTTGTCAATTTTGTTGAGACAAAAGTCAATTTTGTTAATTTTGTTGAGACAAAAGTCAATTTTGTTGAGACAAAAGTCAATTTTGTCAATTTTGTTGAGACAAAAGTCAATTTTGTCAATTTTGTTGAGACAAAAGTCAATTTTGTGATGACAAAATTCATTTTTGTGACGACAAAATTCACTTTTGTAACAACAAAATTTACTTTTATGAGACAAAATTGACTTTTATGAGACAAAATTGACTTTCGTGAGACAAAATTGACTTTCGTGAGACAAAAATCAATTTTGTTGAGACAAAATTCAATTTTGTTGAGACAAAATTCAATTTTGTTGAGACAAAATTCAATTTTGTCAATTTTGTTGATACAAAAGTGAATTTTGTCAATTTTGTTGAGACAAAAGTCAATTTTGTCAATTTTGTTGAGACAAAAGTGAATTTTGTCAATTTTGTTGAGACAAAAGTGAATTTTGTCAATTTTGTTGAGACAAAAGTGAATTTTGTCAATTTTGTTGAGACAAAAGTGAATTTTGTCAATTTTGTTGAGACAAAAGTCAATTTTGTCAATTTTGTTGAGACAAAAGTCAATTTTGTCTCACAAAAGTCAATTTTGTGTAACAAAAGTCAATTTTGTGTAACAAAAGTCGATTTTGTGTAACAAAAGTCGATTTTGTATGCAAATTAGTTCACAGAAACCAAACTAAACTAATTTGAATACAAAATTGACTTTTGTCGCCCAATTTTCAAATTAGGTAACAAAAGTCAAGTCTTTGTAACAAAAATGAATTTTGTCATGACAAAAGTGACTTTTGTCCGCTGATAGATAATTTTGTATGACAAAATTTTAAATTTGTAGTATGATACAAATTTTGTTAAACTGAACTTATTTTTGTTGAACAAAAGTCACTTTTGTCCGTACAAAATTGAATTTTGAGTACAAAACCACAAGAGTCCCATTCGGCGCCCCGTACCTTGTACTCAACCAGAAGCCGACAATTTAGAGCATGTTCAGTTAGAAGCAGGGAGGTTAGTAACTGGGTTGCCCGTGTTTGCTAGTCGGGAAGCTGTATTTTTTTAAACTGGCTGGCAATTGCTTGTGGACAAAAGAAAATCCAGAAATCTCAATATGTTATATTCTTTACATAATAGGACTGCCCCTGATTATCTCTGTGGTTTAATGCCCCCGCTTGTTGGTCAAGTATTTAACTACGATTTGCAAAACAGTAATAATCATGTAGTACCCGGTTATAGACTAGACATAACTAGAAAATCTTTTTCCCATCCACTACTATTGAATGGAATAGCCTTCCCTCCGACATACGTACGCCAAAAAATATATAAATATTTTTAAACGAAAGATGAAGTCCAAATTGATACAACTACCTTCCTATTTTAGTTGTGGGGATAGAAAACTTAATATCATTCATACACGTTTGAGAAATATGTGCAGTTCTTTAAATTCAGATTTACATCGTGTTAATATTAAACCAAGTCCAGCATTCAACTGTGGCTACCCTGTTGAGGATAGTATACACTATTTTTTTAGAGTGCGCTTTTCACAACGAAGCAAGAGAAATACTGTTTTCAAAATTAGAAAGTTACGCTATATCCATTAAGCTTCTGTTAGCTGGTGACGGTGACCTTTCAGCAAAACAAAGACATGTTTGAGTCCTTACAATCTTATATCAGAATACCACAAAGATTTAAAACAATCAATTAACATTCTAAATTTCTACTTTCAACAACCTTTCACTCCAGTCAAGTTGTTTTATTATTATTCCTTATTATATTGTATTTTTTTTTCTCTTTTTTTTCTAATTTTTGTTTGAAGTACTATGTTTTTTCCCCTTTTTCGCCATTATCTAATCAGTGTACTTTGTGTTTATATTTATATATATTGGGAGAGGACGGCTCTAATGTTGTTATTACTTGTGTCCAATCCCTTTTGCTACTTTTGCAAATAAAATATGTTTAAATTAAACTGTAGTGTATTTATGTTCAAATGACACAGACAGACGCAAAAAAATAATGATAGAAAACGAAAAAATAACAGATTTTGGAAAAAGGCCGGTAGGTTAAAAAAAATGTCCTGTCCCCAAGTACCTATGCTCACTATTAAAGCAATAATTTGAGAAATATATATTAAGTGTTATACAAATGTGTGAATATTATGAGTCAAATTGATTTTATATGTATGAAAAATTATATTTGTTATCTGGTCATGTCCCGCGGTTTTTTGTAATGTTGTTATAATAACAGTGTAAGTTAAGACCAAAAAGTATACCAGGAAAATACTTTATTATCTGTACATGTACTAGTTAATTTCTGAAGATCATATTTCAGTCATTTATTCTGTAATTCACATCCTTTAAACAATTATAACAGCATATATTATCTCAATCTATCAATTAGGATACATTATTTTATTTGGTTTAATAATATATTACTGGTATTTAGTGCGATCGTGCACCTTTCGGTTGCCTCGAGTGTTTTCTATGTAGCAATCTTTAACTCGTCATGTTGCGGGATTTTCAAATTCGAAAAGAAGAAGAACAGCATGATTTTCGACTTGGTGACTGTATTACTTATAGATAATTATACATAACATCACCTTACACAATCAATTTATTTTTTATGATTATTCTGATATACATGCCCCATATATTTTATTCCCAAAACCTAAATATAAAAAGGAGATGTCCGGGTCAGGTCGTGCAACCCAATAGGGATCATTCGTATTTTTTCTTCCTGTAGACGTCGCTGGTGTTCCATAAGTGGTTGTCGTAAGCGCTTTAATCACTTGGACGCTTGAATTGCATTACGCGGCATTTGTTTACATTAGAAACCAAAATGAACAGTCGATAAATTGACCATACTATGCCCCAATATTGTTGTGTGCCCGGCTGCAATAATTCCGAAGGCGGTCACAGATTTCCAAAAGACACTGAATTCAATTTGAAATGGAGAGTGGCCATAAAAAGACTTGATCCATCCAGCAAAAAGTTATGGAAACCAGGAAAATACGACCAAGTTTGTCACAATCATTTCACGCCAGGAGATTATAGAACCACTGGATTAGGTTATTATATTTATATTTTTCTTGAATTCAGTTATGTTTAAACTTATTTGTTTTGATTATTCTCGATTAAACAGTTGTTTTGACAGATTATTCACAAAAAGGGGGTATTTACGAGTGATGTAATTTTCTTTGAAATAATAAAATTTTGTCAGTTTTTTACCAGTCCCTTTTACATTTGTTTACAAGGTAAATCAGATTATTTCTAGGCAATAGGAGAATAAATTTGCAAGTGAAACATAAACATGAAAAAAAAATGCTTAAAAAGATGAGTAATCTTGATATATAATATTAGAAGTCGGACCATTTGAACTTCTGATAGAAGTCAATCCTTCATGGGGAAATTTGAAAAGCGTCAAACATAGACCCATATTTTTAAATATCGTCACATTATTTGAACACGGATGTGGATAAACCCACACATTTTTCCTTTGAAATTTATTTAATTTCTAAATGATATTGTATCAATAAAAATTGCTCTTAATTCTTTGTTTATTTTGTATTGCTTTGTTCAAAATTCAGAGACAGAGAAAAATAATTTTTCTTTGTCTTTATGATATCTTGTATTACAGAAACTTCAAAGTAAATTCAGAATTTTTGTTGTTGTCATGAACCAAATTGGAGATTTATTTTAAAAAATTGTTTGATGCAATTACATTTTATTTATGGCTTACAAATCATTCAATATTTGTAAGTGTAAATCATAAATGATAAACACAAAGTTTCATTTCTTATATAATTTAACAGGGAACAACCATTTAACTTTGAAAAAAAGTATGGATCTCTACTGTCAGAGCAAAAGCATAATGTTTTTTTGTATTTCTTACGTCACATATATAAAAGTCTTATTTTTAATATCTTTACATTAACAGTAAGATTTTTTTTTCCCTTTCCAAATTTGGAAATAATATAAAAACAACAACACAAAAACAAGCCCCGCATTAAATGGTTGTCCCTTAGGAACACTAAAAACAATTCTGAATTTACCTTTATTTAAATAGCATGATGCTTTGTGGTTTCTTGTTTTAATATTTCAGATGCCATCATGGAAAACAGACATTTTACTCAACCATGAAATGATGGATGGGATACATTATTATTTTTGTTATGAATTCATGGTTAAAATTCAAGACTGGCTACAACTGCTAGGATTAACATTGAGTCACTGGAGACACCTTAGCTGATAACAGAGGTTGACAGTTTTATTATAAAATTTTAAACGAAACTTGATTTGGTGCAGTGACAAGGGATATTTATGATAGGTATAGGAAGATGTGGTATGACCCTGGAAAAATAGAATTTATCCTTGTGATAAGGGACAACATCAAAAGCTCCATCTACATGTAGGATAAAAAAAAACTTAATTCACATAGTTTTTTACACATACCTTCCTCCTCTTAACTTAATTTGGGGGAAATTGATGGATTGCTACATGTAATTTGTTGTAAGAATTAAGCACAGAACTAGAATGATTGTGAACTTTCTGGTATGAATTTCAAGTGTTTATGAAAAAACAACTTACTATGTTTCAAACACAGACTGTTACAAGACAGTGAGACACTTATATCATGTATATCATTCACATGCAAATATAATTTCAGAATAAATAAGAATATTCAATGCATATTAATACATGTATATATGCATGATATGACATAATGTGTAGTTACCTACAAGTACATGTAAGCTAAATATAATTGCAAATAAGAGATGGCATCACAATGTCAATGTAGGATTAAATACTTAATTCAAATAACCCCCCCCCCCCCCATTTTACTTCATTTATAATAAAATTGATTAATTGCTATTTAAGCACAGAACTAGATTGTTTGTGTACTGCTTTTTCACAATCCAAGATAAAACACTTTATTTACCTTTACCTTCAGGGGATAATATATAAATAACACATAGCTGAGAGGGTGATAGAGCAGATTGGTACCCCGAGAAAACATTGTCAACCGCGGCGAAGCCAAGGTTGACAATGCCTTTTCAAGGGGTTCTAATCTGCTCTATCTTCCTCTCAGCTATGTGTTATTTAATTTATTATACTGAATGTCCTATAATTTTTGGCTTTTACAGATTAATTTTATTTTAAAAGTATTTTCTATGACGTCACGTTCATAACAACGTTACGGGTATTAGAAAAAAACAACTTCATTGTTCTTTGAATAATCGATTTCTGATTGGTCTAGACGAGAGGGTAACATTAAAAAAATTGTCACCCGCTCAGCCATGTGATAGAGTAAATTGACACCCTCGTCTTAGCCAATCAAAATATGGCATTTTAACGTGAAGTATAATAATATATTTTGTATAATGTTTGGTAAAACTTTTTTTTAGGTGAACGTTCACGGTTGAAGGCTGAAGCAATACCATCAATTTTTAATTTCGGACCATCTATAAAAGAAGAATCACCAAGAGCTAAACGTTTCAAACAGAGATCTGCAGATGAGCCAATTCTGATACTTAATAATTTTGATTATCAATATGAAGCAGAAGTAATTTCGTCTGAACCTAACAGTGAGAAGCCAATTATAACAGTAGATGATGTTTCCTCTAGATCTAAGAACCAAGGAATTCAATGTGATATTCCTTCATTTGGAACATTTAGCATAAAAAGCTTCAAGTTCAATGATAAATTGATAAATTATTACACTGGTTTTGATGATTATGATCATTTTATGATATTTTTTCATTGTCTTGGACAAGCCGCATATGAACTCCAGTACAAGTGCTCTTTATTACACCCAACAGATCAACTGTTTTTAACCTTGATAAAATTGAGGCAGGCAAAAGAGGATGTAGAACTGGCAATGTTGTTCAAAATTTCAGAGTCTACAGTTTCTAGAGTTATCATGACATGGATAAATTTTTTATACTTTCAATTGAAAGAATTAGATGTGTGGCCATCAAAAGAAATCATAGAAGAAACTATGCCAGTTGACTTCAAGAAAAAGTTTCCCAATACTCGTGTTATCTTAGATGCAACTGAGGTACCAATTGAAAAACCCACAAATGTGAGTTGCCAAAGCACCACTTGGTCAAACTATAAACATAGAAACACTCTGAAAACTATGATCAATTATTCCATT
The DNA here is from genome assembly GCF_036588685.1 of Mytilus trossulus. Lineage (NCBI taxonomy): Eukaryota > Metazoa > Mollusca > Bivalvia > Mytilida > Mytilidae > Mytilus > Mytilus trossulus. The sequence goes on from NC_086379.1 coordinate 21,942,518, forward strand.
CATTTATTGTTTATTGTGAATAATTACAAACTGCGCTGAAGTTTTAAAGATTATTGGATAATTGACTTGTTCTATAGGTACATGTACCTAACTTACCGGGTGACAATACAAGTTGAACCCTAATATTGCCTATTGGTATAAATTTAAATGCTTAGTGATATATAAAAAAGATGTGGTATGATTGCCATTATGGACTTTGCTCGTTGTTGAAGGGTTGTACACTGACCTATAGTTGTTAATGTCTGTGTCATTTAAGTCTCTTGTGGATAGTTGTCTCATTGGGCTAATGGGACAACTGTCCACAAGAGACCAAAATGGCCAATGAGACAAGAGACCAAAATGACTGGGACATTAAATAACAACTATATAGGTCACCATACAGCCTTCAACAATGAGCAAAGCCCATACCGCATAGTCAGCTATAACAGGCCCCGATAAGACAATGTAAAACAATTCAAAAGAGAAAACTTAAGATATGTGCATTGTTCATATTATTGTTTATATGAAGATTAATAAGATTAAAGTAAACAATGTGGTATGTTTCCAAAATAAAAGCTATCCAACAATGACAAACTGATGTCGATGCAATTACTAGCCATACAAATGATAGATACATTTTGGTCACCATACTTCCTTCATTTATATTATGACTTTTGAGTAAATTTTTGCAAACATTTCAAACCTGTACATGTACATGCTGTTTATGTACATAGTACTACAGTTCAGTGACTCAAGTTTAAAATGCATAAGCTAAAGGTCATAACAGAATTTAAACTTACTATCATATTTGTATAAACATCATGATGAATATTTACATTCTCTAAAAGAGTTTTAATTTTACTTAACTAATACAGAAGATGATGGATTCCCCAACAGAAATCTTGATGACGGATCAAGGTGAAAAAATTGAAGAATTGCATCAATAGTTACAGAGAATCGATTTGCACGCAGAAACAGGTGCTCAAAGATAAGGGAATACAACAGCCATCCATGCTCCTTCCGTGTAAAGGTATTATATTGTATATGATGTGTAATATATATATTGTCTACATTTTTCTGAATTTATGATTTTTAAAAATCTTTCAAAAGATATAAATGTATATAGTCATGTCAAATGTGTCATGTCATTCAAAAAGAGATGTGCCGTTGTCTTTGATAAAATACACATCATGCAGAGGTACATGTTTGCCTTTTTAGTGTTATCAGCCTATATACTTGCTTAGTCTTGTTAAAATCTATAAATGTACCTTATATGTACATGTATGTTGAAAATGTCTGTCAGAATATATACATGTACATATACACGTAATCATAAAGTTTCATAGAGCCAAACATTGTAATTAATTTTTGGGGCCCATTATAGCCTTTTGTTCAGTGTGAGCCAAGGCTCCATGTTGAAGGCCGTACATTGACCTATAATTGTTTAATTTTATAAATTGTCATTTGGATGGAGAGTTGTCTTATTGGCACTCACACCACATCTGCCGGTCTATATCTATAATATATATATATTAAGTATTGCAAAACCTGTACACCCTTTCCTTTGCTTAGACTAAGTTTAACAAATATAATATGCAATGTTCATGATATATACTAGACTTGCTTGAAATTTTTTAAATTCAACTAATTATCTCCTGGCAATGCACATTTAGTTACAGAATTTTTCTGTTTTATTTTGCAGTAAGCAGCTTTCCCTGATGCTTATAGGCATACACGATCTAGTCTGGGCATGTAAAACAGCAGCTGGTTCTATTTTGAAGTAAGCTATTTAGTAATTACATCAATTTGACATGATTAGACCAAGTCTTGGGATAAATTAATAGTCTCATTGTCATGATTGTACTAGCTTGTTATTGTTTATATATTTTATGGAAAATACTGTTACTGTTAGTTGAGGCCTGCAAAAATAAATTTATAAGGTGATGAAGTGTGGTTGCCAATGAGAGTACAGACATCTAACAAATAGCATGAATAGAGTCATGGGGATTGAATTCATACTCTTTTTACTATTAAGTGTCACAAAAAAAATTGCAGGAAAAAAAACAACAACAAAAAATAAAAATAATTGTGTATTTAGTACAATAAGCCAAATCAAACAATGACTGACTTAAATCTTGTTTGAAATTTTTCACATAAATTTCTATTGATTAAATATTACTTTATAAATCAAATAATAAATACATATAAGGTTAAGTTGAAAGGGCAGTAATCTAGTTTCTGATTTTTTTTGTTGGTTATATTGTATACAGCTGATTGTACTATTTACAAATACTTCTCATATGTCAAAAGAAAACAAAATTGCTGTACCTAATCTTGTGATTTATATTGAAATTGATAAAGACAACAAACTCAATAATGAGTTATTCCAATAACAATCTCCCAAGGGGAAAAGGGAGTAACAGTTACATTATTTTAGACCTCCATAGTGTGCCCAAAGACACATCAAACACTCACTAAAATATAAGTCTGAACCCCTCAGGGGATCACACATCAAATGATAAAAGTTGTATATATTGTACACATTAAGACCAAACAATGAAAGTAGGAGTTTTTAAATATAAACTGATACAAATCAATAAATGTTTTAATGTTGATGAATAAATCACAATGTGTAATAAATTGTAATGTCAGCCAACAATAGTAGAAGGGTTTTATGTTTAATGATTCATGCCTTTTTTTGTTCATCTTTATATCTTTTCTGGTCAGGAAAGTTGTTAATGAAGTTAATGACCAATCAACTCAAAAATAGATACACATGTGCCTTATGTTATAATCTTTCTAATGATAGATTAATGGTTTTGACCCCAATTTCATGGTCCATTGAAAATACAAAATTTATCACAACTTCTAGCTATTCTTTTAATAGAGTTATTCCACAAGATATTTTTGGGTCACTCTGACATTAGAATATTTTTAAATACAAATGTATATGATTTGATTACAACTGCATTAAGATAGAATAATTGCATGCAGAATATTATTTCTTTTGTCACATAGATATCACTAGTCAATTTAATAAAACTAAACATTTTTTAATTACTTTATTACAGAATCTACAAAATAGAGCTAAGGTCCTTTAAGCCAGGAAACTGCTAGTATCTGAAGAGGACAATTTAAGACAGGCCATGAAAATTGATTAAATGTCAAGTGGGAACAGTGATTTTGTAAATAAACTCGCCTGATCACAAAACTTCAGGTTTGACTGTCACAAGATTTTAAATCTTACATGGATAGACTAAAGTCATTTACTAGACTGTAAATACTAGAGACAGCTGAATGCACAAGGCAAAAAGCTGAGGTCTAAGTGAATCAGAGAGGCCTTGTCACAAGAAATGTACAGAACTTGCATGTTTTTTTTTCCTTAAGGGCATATGACAAAAAAATTGAGAGATGTCAATGAAAATTTCTTTGAATTTAAAAAAGGGCCAATTCAAAGGTACACTTTTGGAATTTGCAAGAACAAAAATACCTTCATGTTTACTTTTGAATTATAGTTGACAATCTTCACTTTGAGGGGAACCTCTGAAAATAAGTCAAATGGAGGGGTTTGCCAGGTTTATTGAAATCGATTATTTTTTAAAGTAAAACAGATGAATTATTGCTCTTTAATTTCAACATTTGCATTTTACTATAAATATTGCAGCATATGGGTGACATCAGATTATGGTATTGTGTTTGGTTAAGCTACATATTTCTTTTTACATAAACTTTCTGTTGCCTTTACTGGTTAATAAAATGCTGAATAATAATTTGAGTGTGGCTCATTTCAGTGTCTAGTATTTGCTGTCAATTTTTGTGATGATTTTACCATATTATTTATAATGGCTTGGCCAAAGGGAGATAACTTTTTATATTTTCACATTAAAATGCTGAATAATAATTTGAGTGTGGCTCATTTCAGTGTCCAGTATTTGCTGTCAATTTTTGTGATGATTTTACCATATCATTTATAATGGCTTGGCCAAAGGGAGATAACTTTTTATATTTTCACATTAAAATGCTGAATAATAATTTGAGTGTGGCTCATTTCAGTGTCTAGTATTTGCTGTCACTTTTTTCCTGTAAAATTTCACCATATTATTTATAATCGCTTGGTCAAAGGGAGATAACTTGTTATATTTTCACATTAAATCATCTGCGAAGAGGATTATGTAAAATGTGAATTTTATGGTTCAATAAAAGCAAAATAAGTTACTGCCATTCATTATCAATCAATTTCAATAAAAAATAAGGCTCAAAGAACTTTTTATATTACTTATATTAACAATAACAATGTACACATGTGTTGACGTGTTAATACACAACATCAGAGTGGGTGTGTCACCATAAAATGTAAACATTGTAAATAAAACTGATACTTTTAACTAATCAGGAAACAGTTAATACACCACATATATTTTTAAACCTATAAACTTATTATTTTTTTCAATTGTTTAAGTTCATTCAGTATTGATAAATTTTTGATTGACATTACATAATTTTGTTAATAAAAGTTTATTTGTGTGCTATTTTATTTAATTGTACATATTTGAAATATAACATTACACCTTATTATTTTTATTCTTGCATACAGCACTTGGAATGAAATCTCATACCATTTTAATTAAAATGTTCCAGCAGCAGGATTGTTTTTGAATTTAGCAATTATGTTAATTATGTAAATAACGTAATGTTTTTTGTTTTTTGCTTTTTGAAGTTTTTAAAATTGACAAATAATGCTAGCAAGGGACATTATTATTAATTTTTTTTTATGATGCCAAACTTGAAATTTTAAAGTGGCTATGTTTGCTATTTGTTATAACCCTATTGTTATGATTCTTAAACCATCTATACAAGTAAGCATTTTGATTTGTCACTTACCATTATTTTATTGATTAGTTTGAATTTGATGAGGTTCTTCGATGTAGAACTGGACTTATTTAAAAAAAAAAATTTTTTTTTTAATTGTTTGATAGTAAAATTGTATTTCAAACATTTGACATTTTATTTAATTTATCATCAAAACAACTCTTATTTGTCAGTATCTGAATAAAATTAATTTGTGAGATACTTAGTTTCTTTTATTGAAGTATATACAAAGGGAGATAATTCAAAATTGTTTTTTATTATTCTGACCTGATGAGAAGACATGAAAATAACTAGGCTCAAGACAGGATGACAATTAGAAAATGCTGGAAATTGTTGTGTATGGTTATGCTTTGTCCAAAAGTTTTTGTTATCTCCTGTATTATTTATTGCTGCAATTGTCAAAATCCAAATCACACATAGAGATAGTCTTGTCCTATAGTTTATATCTGGTGTTTGTGTTTTTTGTATGTCTTAGATTCTAACCCTTCAAGTTCTTATACACATTCAGATGCAGTGCCATTCTTTACATATAGGTAAAAGCATACTTACAAAATGGTATTGAGCTTTGCAAATGAATGACAGTCTTCAATGTTACTGACAAATTATACATTTGCACATTGCCATTTGAAACCACAAATATTATTCTACTGTAAATAAACAGATCAGCAATCCATGCCCTTTAAGTCTTATACTTTGTAAATATGGATCAGAAAAGTTGGAGGATCAATTTTATTTGTTCAGTAGCTACAAAGTTATATTTATTGACACTTCCTGTTTTTCCTAATTTTCGTTTTATGTTTAATTAGATATTTCTAAACCAGATATTTGGGTTAAATAAGAAAAAAATCCCCTACATCCCTTTTCCAAAAAAAAAGCAGAGGGAAAAATTCTTCCTTTTCTTCATTTTTCATTTGCACGATTGTTTTGTAAGTACATCAGTTATACAGGATTATATTGACTTTAAATTGCATTAAATTTGATGGAAGTTCTAATTTAAATAAGTCATAAACAAGAAATTTATTTGAATTTACATGAAATTAAATTACATAATTATTCAAATTTAGTTCATATTTAAATTTGAAATTTATTCAAATTTAATTTACGTTCAATGATCTTTAAATCTGAAATTTATTCAAATTTAAATTATATTAAAACTTCTCTAAATTTGAAATTTATTCAAATTTAATTTATATTAAAATTTCTTTAAATCTGAAATTTAATCAAATTTAATATACATAAAAAAATCTTTAAATTACAAATTTATTCAAATTTAGTTTATATTTAATTTTTTAAATTTGAAATTTATTTAGATTTAAAAATACCTTTAAACTAGGTTGAAATTTGGGAATTTATTTGCAATATTAAATTTAGTTTAAATCTATATTAAATTAGAAATTTTCCAGCGAAGTAAATGCATAATATTTTTTGTAATTTGAAATTTAATATGCATAATATATGCATTTAATTTTATATTAAATGCATCATTTCATGCAGTGATAGTTTTGCAAGTTTTAATGTTTTTAAAGTTGTACTGTACAAATTTACTTTAAACTAAACTTTAAACTGATGATCGCGTATTGTCCAGTTGCAAGTATGTCATGCATATTTAGAGAGAACATACAAGTTTTAATGTTTTTGCAGTTTTATTTAGAGAGAACATAGGCTACATGTTATTATTTTTTTACATTTGAACATAATGTTTTAATGTTCTATTGTTAAGATAAACTTTTTACTGATGGTTGCGTATTGTCCAGTTGCAAGTATTTCATGCAAATTAGAGAAAAAATGCAAGTTTTAATGTTTTTTCAGTTCTACTGAATAAATAACATTAGACTGTTGCGAATTGTCCAGTTGTCAATATTTCATGCATAATTAAAGAGAATATTAAAGTTTTAACACGCAGAGAAAGGGACACTTTGACCCGTTAACTGTACAGTTTAATTCAACATGTTTGCTTACAATTTACATATGATATACTAGTAGCCGAAATGACGCCCCCACTTTAACCCAATTTAATTCTTCCGTTTTGAAAAAAAGTATTAACATGCTTATGTATATTTTTAATGAAATGGTAAAATTAGTATACTTTAATGAAATAGCAATAACCAAATAACGCTTGATATGGACACGTTTTGGGAATTGGACACGTTTGGGGGTTAGTTTAGAAATGGACACGTTTGAGCGTTTATACAAATGACACGCTTTGACGCAGTTTTCAACTAGACATGTTTGGGGGAATCGGACACGTTTGGGGGGAAGGACACGTTTCTGAGTGTTACATATATAAAATGTGCATGTTTACTATCAAAGACATATAACACGTATCATATGTCTCTCTGTCAACGTGAAAATGCGACGCTCTTTAGAGCGAGAAAGATTGGTATGCTAGTGTAAATGATCGTTTTATTTTGTTATACCCGAAAGGGCCCTGTAATCATGGAATGAGATATTTGAATTTGAATTTGAATTTTAAATACATATAATATATCACTGACTCAGACGTACTTATAAATATAATTATTTTCTGTGATTGTATCTTACATTAATTTGTATAGGATCCTTTACTATAGATAATTTAGCTGATCTGTAAAAATAACATCTGAGATTCTCCATGCCTTATATATCATGTACTGTAGTACGCCGCTAGATTAAAACTGACGTGGAAAGGTAACAAATGACCAGCGAAAGCTCCATTTTTATGAAGCCAAGGTGGTCGTGTGGTCAAGCAGGACGGCTGCGGTGCAGGCGATTTGGTGTCACGATATCGCAGAAGCGTTGGTTCGAATCCCGGCGAGGGAAGAACAAAAAATTTGCGAAAGCAAATTTACAGGTCTAACATTGTTGGGTTGATGTTTAGACGAGTTATATTATTTATATTTATATATATATATATATGTAAACGCCTAAAAAGTGTACATAACAACACCAATAACATAAAAAGGAACTATAAATGTAATTATTTATAAATATTTCGGATAACAGATATCCTTCATCAGTATATATGATTGTGATGTTGAATGAATCAATTATCAGTCTACTTAGATTAAGCTGTTACAATCTTGAAGTATATATATATACAATAAAAACGGTCAAACCGAACATCAGGTAAGACGGTTGCAGTTCTTAAAATTTGTAAAACACGACATAGGTTATATGACTAATTACTTCAGAGAGTTCAAATATATGCTTTAAATAAGAAAAATAAAGTGCGATATGAACTAGCACAACTCCAAAGCTTTAACGGTATCGATAATTATGATGTTACAAGAAAGATAGTGTCAATAAGAATTCCAAATAAACAGCACTGAACGGTCTAAATTTGTTTATATTTCAGATTTGACAACGGTAGTATAGTTACACTAGAGTTTGCTATGTTTAAAACCAACGGCCGTTAAAATATAATAATAAATTTTGACTAATGTAAACTAGTTGAACGTGGCTTGGTACCAAGCTCTGAATTTTCTATAAAAATCTTGATTTAATTGCCACAAAGTCCTCATTTTCTATCAAATGCAATGAAACAGTAAAAAATAAAGCTTTGCATCAAGTTTCCCCTTGGAATATGTACTAAATGGCCTATCTCTATTATTTAATATATCTGTAGTTTTGATACAATTGAGGTTTGAAAAATTCGTACAAAAATGGCTATTGAAGGGTCAAAACATTAATGTGATGCCAAACCAACTTGAGGAATTGTATATTTTAAAATATAAACATACAACTTCTTGGCCAAACTTTATAGAAAAAGAAGAAATCAAGACATTGAAGGGCGTGAAATTGAAAAAAAAACCAACTAAGTACATGATAGTTTGATACACTTGGGGGGGGGGGGGCATGGTTCGACCCAGGGTTCGTAGAACGAGGTTTGGAGGGGGGAAATTGCTGCAAGTTTTGTTTATTTGACCCCGATTTTACATATAGTCATAATGGTCAATCAATTTTCCCCAAATTAAGTTATAAGATGAGTGTAAAAAGGGGGGGGGGCAGTAAAAAAAACTATTTTAAATAAATTTTGTATCCTACATTGAACTTTTAATGTCATCCCCAAGTCATTAGGGAAATTTTAAATGCAGTGGCCACGTTGCCGGCTCCGCGAGATTCAGGATTGGATCGGCCATTCCGCGCTCAGGCAAGTTTCCGGCAATGTTTCTTTGTTCGTTTTAATATCATTTTACAAATTACAAGAAATTACAGTGAAAAAGTCTGAAGCCTTTTTCCAAAACCTCTTTGTTGTTTGCCAATACCACATTTTTTATGTAATCATGGCTTTTTCCACTAATCAGGCTGTCTCTAGGGAAAAAAGAGAACTATTGATTTGTCTAAAGGAAATGATGGTTTGAAATCGTTAAGGTAAGAATAGATGCGTTATCGCTTTCGGATCTTCTTGAAGCTGTATTGTATTTTGTGTGCAGATATAGATGACGGTGAGTAATTCTATGGAGAGAGTCAGTCTTAATCGAATTCGTTTTTGAGTGAATGCTTTTTGTGGCGTACGTGCACGTGACGAGTGTTTAAAAACTGGTAGAGAAATTTGATCAGTGGAGTTTTACTGTTGGTAGCTTCTGGCAAATCTTATACCGAGTTCTCATGAAAAATGAGTCTGTGATGTTGCACCGGTCCATGTTAGAGTGCATTGAGCCAAAGTCCTGACCATGATAATGAATGTATTTAGGAAACAAATCATTTTCAGGTATTAAACAAAATGCTTTGAGTCTTTTTTTCGCTATTTCTAAAATTAAAAAGCTCAACTTATCAGCCTTAAAATGGCAAAATGAAATTTTCTTTATGTAAAACCAGAGGGCGCAGCTTTATACGACCGCAGGACCACTGAATTGAAAAATTAAGAATCTGAATACACGGCTAGATTTGGCATATAAAAAAAACCCAATAATTATTTTTTTGATGAAATTAAACAAAGTTTAATTTTGGACCCTTTTGGACCATAATTTGTTGGGACTAAAACTCACAAAATCAATCTCAACCTTCCTTTTGTAGTCCGGGACCTTATGTTAAAATTTCATAGATTTCTGATTAACTTATACTACAGTAATTTAGTTATTGTGTGAAAATAAAGAAAAATGCTTATTTGGGCCCATTGTTATATATCAGTATGTATGGTCAGATTATGTTTCTGTATGTGAGAGAGAGTTGTTCCCCTTTTGTCAGTATTTTGTATCTATGTTTGTGACGTCATCTTTGTCTGATTAAAATGTAGAAATGGAAGCTGACGTGTTTTTATGTGTCTGAATATAATCGCCTCCATCCATGCTACCAGAGCTATTCCCCTAGTCTGTAATATGGTGGAGTGACCTAAACGATCGTGAATAATGATTTATACATATTATTTTGGATTTTGTTTTTTTTATGGATTTTGGATATTTTTACTTGTGAAATTGACCGCCGACTGTTCCTGATGGATCCTGCCATTGCCGCCATGAAGCTGAACACTTTTTATTGATTTTAAATTTTTATACCCGAACTTTTATTATGATTCCAACATTTAAGTTTATTTTTGGAAAGAAGAAGAACAGACCATGTCTCGTCTTGTATACGTACTGTCTTTGTGATTTGTGATGAATGTCAACTACCTGTATCCCGTTTTAACCTGAAGCACGTGAGATTTATCTCGTTGCATCATGCATTTTATTTCTGTAACATTTGGATCCTGTTTATACATTTATTATATGCTATTTTCATTTGACATTATTTAATTTGTATCGGTGATAATTGTATCGCCATGCATACTCAAGTTCCGATTTCACCAGAAGCGCCAGTTTTACTGTTTATTGATGTTGACCCAGATTAACCCGTTGAACTACACGTGTGATGTGTATTGCGTAATGTTGACTGTATTGCTGTTGTGTCCATTCCGCCGTTACCTATATTAACTGTTATATTTACCGTATTTTGGTGATAATTGTATCGCCATGGTTTTGATTTTATGAATCCAGATACTTTTCATGTTAATTTTGATCTACGTTATTTTTTTACTTCGAATTTAAAGCTAATGTGAATGTGTTTATCATTTAGCGGTGTGATATTTATCATAAATAAAACCTTATTAAATTTAAGAGTTTAAGGTCTCTGATGATATTATCAAATGTGTATTCAGCTATTTATAATGATATATGTTTGTCTAGTAGGAAATGCCATTAATATGTGTGTATCACTGTAATTGTTTGTGTGAGAGTAATGCGTGCATAAGGTCATCCGAGGGAGGAGTCCGAGATGCCAGACTTTCGGTTTTGCAGCGTTGATACGTTTGTTTTAAAATGGTTACTAGAGTGTCGAGAGATTAACTTTATTCATGTAAACTTTCAATTTTGGAAATTAGTATATCTTGTATTTTTTTTAACACATATTGACCATTGTAAAAATTTAGTAAAATTTTTGTTTTGGGGGCGGGATGTTATATATCAGTATGTATGGTCAGATTATGTTTCTGTATGTGAGAGAGAGTTGTTCCCCTTTTGTCAGTATTTTGTATCTATGTTTGTGACGTCATCTTTGTCTGATTAAAATGTAGAAATGGAATCTGACGTGTTTATGTGTCTGAATATAATCGCCTCCATCCATGCTAACAGAGCTATTCCCCTAGTCTGTAATACCATTTTTTGCCCCTATAGTTCCTCAACTGTTGGGACCAAAACACCCTAAATCAATCCCAACCTTCCTTTTATGACTTTTATGGTCATAAACCTTGTGTCTAAATTTCATAGATTTCTTTTTACTTTTACTAAAGTTAGAGTGCGAAACCCAAATGTCTTCGGGCGACGACGACGACGACGCCAACGTGATACCAATATACGACCCAAAATGGCGCGTTTGGACTACAATTAACGTATCACGCCTGATGACGACCAAACCTGGGAACAGTATATATATGTTCCTGACCAAACTATTTGCAGATTTGATTTATTCCGAAGTTATGCCTTTACCCCTTGAGATACTAACTCTGACATAGTAAAAAAGTCCCTGTTCGATTGTATTATATATATTTGTTTGCTTTGTCACGATAGTTCCACCTTTTGTCCCTTTACTTAAACCCGAATGAATCAGAGACTATATATAACTCGAATAGTATAGTAGTTACTTCCATGAATGAATATACGTCATAATCCAAATATAGTATATTCTGATCGGCATTGTCCAATCAAAAGCCCCAGTTGTGGCACACCGCCAAGATATTTTTCTGATGCAATACACGACGTATTACAATATGCTTGCGCTAGAAAATATAAACCATGATTAAAACACAAGCAATTTGTAGTTTATTATATCAAAGTCTACAAATTTTATAATTTTAAAATATCTCTTACTCTTTAATAAATGATAGATAAAATATTGTAATATATTTTCAACCTCATTTGTTTTGAAACAGTTATGCGGAAGAAGATAACCTTGAGAAGGAAGTTTAGTCGCGCACCTTGCCCACTATCGTCCATTTTATGATATGCCAACGTAGACAACACAGCGATTAACACATTTCCGTGTGCCAACACGACGATATTTACGATGGATCTCTAGCGAGGACGTGCCCAACCACAGGAAAGCTTAGGCTTTCAGCTACACTTTATTTGTAATCATGGCGTAAGTACAGTTACATATTTTTGATAACAGAAGTTTACAGAACGATTTCCTTGTGACGATTTTTTTTTACCGCCACGTACATTTTGTAATATTATGAACAATGTGGGTAAAATATGTTAACAGTTTAATACAGAAAATGCAATTATGTATTGATACACTCGAAAAATCGAATTAATATCTTGTGATAAGCGTAATGATGGTATTCTGAAAAAAGGGGGGGGGGGGTAAATGTTAAATGCCATGTCAAAAGGGGGCGGGGGAGTTGGCAGATACCTCGGACACCAAACCTACATCACTATGTATTTGAGAATTCGTTTGATTGTTTTTTGTCTTTAATCGCAATAATTTGTCTATTTACTTGACTTTTTTTTGTCTGAGAAAAAAGGGGGGTGGGTAATACTGATATGGTAACTGTAGTGTATCAACTAGCTATGGTCAGTAAGTGAACAATTCATATTTGTTGACAAGAGTTTTTGTGGACATTTTCCAAAAAAAACATTATTTAGTTAAGATTGCTGACTTTGTAGAAATGGAGATTTCCAGGAGAAATTTATTATTAATATGATAATTATTTCATTTACAGGTTACCCAACATACTTTTCTTTGTTGCCCTATCAGTGGCTTACGATTCTGCAGAAATCACAAGTTCATTATCATCATTTGAAGATAAAAATGAGTTCATTATTCCAAGAGATGGAGGAGTTTACTCTTTTCGACGGGCTTGTCCCGTCCAGCAGCGGCTTCGGGCCGGGAGTTGAAGACCTTGACAAGTTTGATGTGGGATTTGGAATCCCTGGTGACAGTCTAGTCAAAGATGAATATGGTCCAGGAGAATTATTTGAGGAAGTTTTGTCCTCTGGATCACTGGAAGGTGTGTATAAGAATAAGATTAACGCATTTGTTGAAAGTTGAAAATTGACTCTAAAAAAGTTGAAAATTGACTCTAAAAAAAAAAAAGAAAAACACAAACTCTTATAAAAATGTTAGAATTAAAACCTGAAGTACATCAAAGGAATTGACAAGAAAGTGATAGTTATAATGGATTTATTTAGTAAAGACCATAAGGGAGACTTGACTGTAAGGAAACACCTATTAAAATTACAATGTGTTGCATTAATCCAGATGGTCTGAGATAGAACATCCATACTGAAAGAATCAAACTTAAGAAAAAATGTAACCGTCCTACTTTTCACTAGATTATCAAAATAACATATAGATTATAGATATGGCTACAGTTTATACAAATAATACATGTACATCTTTGCACACATGTTCATTTACATTTTGTAGATTTTAATGTTGTATTTTTCGTAATACATTGTATATTGACATGTAATTAAACTTTATATCATTTATTTTGACAGAAAATAATTGGATGGAAACAGTTGATCTCAGCTGTTTACTCGGGGACAATAGTTCCCTTCTATCCGAACAAGAGACAATTCCACATACCATCAAAAGTGGTCGACTCCTGGAAGAATTACTAACACAACCTATCAAAATTAAATCATCACCAACTGTTCCAAAAAACATACAATATGACGCAGTGAAAGTTATTAAAAACGATTCAGTTGAAAATGAACTGATTAACAACCAAACTGAAGTTTGGAGTCAGAAATTGGACCTTAGTATAAAATCTGGCAGTATTTTTGAAGAAGCAATGGGTGAAATTGAGGGAATAGACACTTTGTATTTACAACAGCAATTACAAGAGTTGTATGACTCCAGTATTTCACACACTGACAGTTCTATAAGTGACAGTGCTACCTCAAATGAAGTTTCCTTATTGGATAGCAGCAGTTCTAGTTTAATGGATGTGTCTATGAACGAATTCATTGCTTCTCCGTTGTCATCAGAAGATATTGACAGTATTTTATCTAGTCCGGAACCTGCTTCTCCAGCAAGTAGTATTCAAGAAGATCCGGATTATGTCCCTTACATATCTGACAGTAGCTCGAACAAAAAATCTAAAAAGAGTCCAAAAGAGGGCAAAAGTAAAACCAAGCCCTATGACAAACCTGTTGAAAAATTAGACAAAAAAGAGCGAAAAAGAATTCAAAACAGGAATGCTGCCATACGATATCGCGAGAAAAAGCGTCAAGAGCGTGGAACAATTCACACTGATGAAGATGTACTCAGTGATAAAAATAAAGAACTGAAAACTAAAGTGGAACAGTTGGTCAATGAAATCAGTTATATGAAAAATTTACTTACCGAAGTTTGTCAAGCAAGGGGGTTAAAAATTCAATTCAAATAAAAAATTAAGGGAGGAATGTAATTTATTTTCATTTGTAAATACTCATTGACAGGAATGTCACCAGGTTGTACATTTTGTTACATGATCATGATTAAAATTATTTCTGCTGTGTACTATATGTTTTTCTTAGTATTTTTTCTGACTAGTGATCAATTAAACATGTTCCAAAAAATGAATTGAGGTACATGTACACAAATGTACGGATGTATGATGCCAGGTTATATAAGTAATGAATAGAAACAGTAAAGTTGTCCCAACAATAAGATTTAAATCAAAAGATATCTGGGGAGGTCAACACAGTATGTCTGTACATTGTAGATATAAAAGATGTGGTTACATGTAGGTATGAGCGCCAATGAGACAACTCTCCATCGAAGTCGCAATTTGTAAAGTAAGCCATTTTAGTTCACTGTACGGTCTTCAACTCTGAGCCTTGGGTCGCTGAACAGCCAGCTATTATAAAAGGCCCCATAAATGACTAGCATAAAACAATTCAAATTGGAAAACTTACAGTAATCAATATAAATAACGAGAAATGAGAAACACCTGTATGAACCACATCAACAAACAACAACTAATTAACATCTGGAGTAGATTCCACAAAAAAACTTACGACTAAGATTGAGCTTAAATATAGTGAATTGTTCACGACTAAAGACCAGTCTTAGTTGTAAGTTTTTTTGTGAAATCGACTCCAGATTCCTGACTTAGGACATGTGTAAATGTTTTATTAGGCATGATTATCAACCTTTACTATATGATAGTATGTCATTGTGTACAGAAAATTATCAAAGCTGATATATATTAAAAATAGAGACGTAAACAAGTAATTTAAAAATCAAAGCTACATGCACATTAAATGCAATTTAAACAAAAATCACTTGTGGATAACCATTTGGGGGCAATGAGTGAACAAAAACCACCATAGTTGCAGAGCAGGATGAATGATATTGAGTTGTTAAAAAAACTTATTTTCTCTTCATCAATGGTAAATAAATGAAACCTCTATCATCTGTTAAAACATGGGAAGATAATACAACAAAAATACTTGTGAACACTTGAGAATGGTTTCTGGTTGATTCATTGAAGAAATCCTGCAAATTTACTCTCGAATACTGACCACTTAACATAGTAAATAATCAAAAAGGTTCGTTTTCATTGAGCTGATAAATTTTAGATGGATTTTTTGTTTTAAAATTTTCCAAGCACATTCATACAGACGAGAATTTATTCAGGCTAAAGATACATGTATGAAGGGGACATTCAAGCTCGCAAGTTGAAGATAAACTTGCAATGCCATGGCTAATAAAGAACAAAATTAAAACAACAGTATTCTAAATTAAACTCATAACAGAAAACTTAAGACTGAGCAACACAAACCCATCACTGTAG
Source organism: Mytilus trossulus (assembly GCF_036588685.1). Classification (NCBI taxonomy): domain Eukaryota; kingdom Metazoa; phylum Mollusca; class Bivalvia; order Mytilida; family Mytilidae; genus Mytilus; species Mytilus trossulus. The sequence goes on from NC_086379.1 coordinate 21,958,605, forward strand.
TGTTTGGTCTTAAAAAACAAATTGTAATTTGGTCAGAATTTTGAAAAATTAAGTACTTGTAATAATTACAAGTGCTACACTTACAATCAACATAATTTAGATGAAAAACCAACACCCAATTTATTACAAACAGAAAAGACAAACAACAATCTTTTCTGTGATATTTTAGATAAGGCTATTCCTAATGAAAGTTCATCAAACACACTGAAATTTATTTTCATCATTTTTGCCTATATATCATGTATATGGTCTCTGTGTCTAGAGAGAAAATAATTTGATCATCTTGTTTGCTTGAAATTCAAACATGGCAATTTCAAGTAGAAAAAATTCAGAAGAGTCCTAATATATATGGCAGCCATGTTCAAAAGAGCTATATAATCATCATAACCTGTAATGTTGAATATTATGTGGCCACATGAAGTACTGCTGGGTTTGTTCTGTTTAAACATGTTCAGTGGTGGATCCAGAACTTTTCATCAGGGGGGCCCACTCCAGTCATGCTTAAGTGATTCCCTTTATAATCAATCAAATTTTTCCCACCCAGATACTAGACAGATACAGCTCTACAGATATTGCTATGCTGTATCTGTATACCGGTACTATACAGATATCACTTTAAAGCTCTGCCCTCTGCCGGACTGAGTATTGTTTGAACCTGTGTGACCTCAGAATGTGTATTCCAGTTGCATTCCAATGACGATGACAATTGTCGATTTCAAAACTTGAATGTGTATGATTGTGTTACAAAATCAACCACTGTCAATTTCAGCATGCATGTTAAGTGAATGGCAAGTCTAAAGCGTAGGACAACTCGTACTCTTCTGTTTCAAATTTGACAATGTTTTGATATTTGTTTTTAATGTTGAAATTAGTTGTTATGTTACTGTCATTATCTCATCACCTTTGGGGTATTTAAATACCTATTGCCTGACCAGAATAAAAAATTGTCAACACAATTTGTCCATTTAAATTGTACAATAAGTATTGTGAGAGCTCATCAACAGGTGGTCATTTAACTACCCAGTAAAAAAATATTCACTATTTCTAAAAGGTAAAATTTATATGACCGATAGCTAGCTTGCTTTCCTCATGCATCATGACCAATGTCCTGAATAAGATATGGGACATTTTAAGCCATTTCTTTTTGTGTCTCTAAATAGTCAAGATAGAAATTTCAATCAGTGGATTTAGTTTATAAAAAAGGAGATATATGTTTGCTTCATGGTGTTTTTAATGTGGGATGTATTTTAAGTTTTTGATTCCTGAATGGAATTAAAGTGTTTGTGAAATGGATTTTTTTGGATATGTGAATAATTCTACAAGATGAATTATGTGTGGCGAAGTGTTTTCTAATGGGATATATTTTCATGTTATATTAAGATTCCTGAAATGGAATAGTAGTGATGCTGAGTTTCATTTAATATTCAGGATCTACTTCAATTGGAATTACTGTTAAAAATTTATTTTCAATATATCAAAAAAAGTACAAATGGCTTATAGTGAATAGAAATTTCAGTGCTTTATTCTTCATTATGAAAGTGGGATATACCAGCAATGATTTATTTGTGATTGTAAGCAAAATAAATAAATTTACAATAAATATCTTGATTAAAAAGAACAAATATTGTATTTAATGTAAAATGTCCCATACCTAAATAGAATAGTTCATTCAGGACATTAAACATGAGGAAAGCAAGCTAGCTACATGTATCATTCATTTAAATTAGCTCTGTCAAAAACAAACCAGGTAAATAAATCTACAGGTAGTTAAAAGACCACCTGTTGATAATAGCTCTCACAATACCTATTGTACAATTTAAATGGACAAATTGTATTGACAATTTTTTAAACTGGTCAGGCAATAGGTAATTCTCTACCACAAAGCTTATTGGATAGGCACAGTAAAATAGATAATTATTCACCTTGAGCGATGTATTATTGTTGACCATTCAAGATTCTTTTTTTTTGTGAACCCGTCTTCAGCGTAATGTGTGATTTTGATAGTACTACGCGGGCCTCAAGGGATTACAAATCGAAAATTAATGCTAAAAATGTTAGTTTTTGTATCTTTCAAAACACAAACAATATACAGAATTAATTGCAGGATAAAGACAATAACTGCTTAGTGTCTTTAAATATCAGCTGTATTTGTACCTGGCTCGAAACAGGTGTAAGGGCTCGCTACAAGCTTGCATACACCTTGTTCTCTAGCCTCGTACAAATACAGCTGATATTTAAAGACACTAAACAGTTAATGTCTTCAGAATCAGTAGTTTCAAATTGGTTAAAATGGTTAAACACATTTTAGATGATGCCCGTTTTCTATGCCAGTTCTTATGAGTACATTTTAAAGTCGAAGGGAAATAACTCAAAAATTTTATATGTAAAAGTAGACCATAACTTTAATTGTGTTTTTGGTACTTCTAACATCAGTTTCAGTTGCTTTGAGGAGGCTCTGTGGCCTAGTGGCATACATAATTTATCTACAAAGATAACTAGCTTGTCAATGCTGAGGGTGTGAGTTATAACCCCTCTCATGGCAAGTGTGTTTGACTTGTATCTTAATTGACTAGGTATACCAGTTTTCCTCACATAGGTCCTTGTTTTATCCAGGGAACTCCAGCTTTCTCCTACAACACAAACTGGCATCTATGTCTAGACTGTGATACACAGCCAAGTATGCTGAAAAGGACATTAAACACAAAATTTTTGCAAAGCTTTTAATGTGCATATGTTCTTCACATTCATCTTGTGTAAAATGTTCTCTCTAACAAAGTAGTATAGCACTAGAATTAGTTAAATGTTCTGGAATGAATTACTTCCGTCTTTAAGGCACTTCCTTGTCCTTCTTAGAACAGGGCAACAACTGCTCGAATGCTGAAATGAAAAAAAATAACATTTAGTTGGATGTACATATTGATTTTTATTAAGGTGTTACATTTCGCAACAGGGAGATAACTATGAAAAATCATCTGAACATTTTAATTACATCCTATCGCTAAGGAAATATTTAGCTTTTGACTAATCAAAATTAGTGTTTGTAAAACTGCTATATATCCAGTGAGAATTTTTTTCTGATAAAACGTGTAGTTCAAGTGTTTTAAAATTTTTAAATTTTGCTAAAGTAAATATTTTGTTAAAATTTTGTGATTATTCGTAGAGTCAAATTGATTTCAGTCCAGGTTTTTGGTACCACATTAAGCTATAAGTTCCCAAGTCTTTAATAGGTCTTTTATATAGTATGGTAAAAATGTGAAATTTTCAGAAGTATGACAACAAAATTTGAAATACCAGACTATATTTTCCAAGCTACATGTATCTTTCCCTTACATGCTTTATGGACCAAAACCAGTCAGGCAATGAAACATCACTAGGCGCTGTTAATTATGTGTGTTGGCATATACAATACTGTGGATTCATTTATTTTCATGGGTACCAATTTTCGTTGTTTGAGGAAATCTGCATATTTGTGGAAATTTTGATTGATTTAAAGGTATTCTGGCATCAGTACATAGAGTAAATTGCCTAAATTCTAGTCTTAAATATTCATCCCCAGAAGTAGACATACTGACCCTGTTGTCAATCAAAACAAAATTTTGCAACGGAATGCCTGTCATGAGGCATTGAGATTGTACTTAGACACTTTAAAACAAATGCCTGACATGAAGCAGAAGTCCCAAGGTGGCTATCAAAATTATTAATTGAACAGGATCCCATTTATTTACTATAATTTCAATGTGTTTCAATGGGGCAATTAATTGGGTCCCCGTTCCAACTTTTTTACTACCACACAGGGCTTCCAAAACAGTCATATATTCCAGTCATTTATATAATGTCCGGTAAAAGTCTGGCTGGGCAAAGCACGAAACAGTCATATACTTTTTAGTTTTCAAGGCTTTTTCGGTCATTTTTACATAATTCACGATCTATTTGACCCAACCTTTTGCCTTTAACATCAACACATTTCTGGTCATGAATGTGACATGATGATTAATTACTATCAAAACAACACCTACTTCAATACTTTCTAATTTTAATCAAGGCTAATTAGTAGTTGGACAGCTGAAATCTACCTGTTCAGGTGACAGGTGAACTATGTTCAGTACCGGACATCGTATAAATTGATCGGTATTATTTTCTTACATTTCAGTGGTTTGTATTTAATTGATTTAGTCGAAAAGATTAAAATTATTAGAAATTAGTTTATTAACATGATTTGATGAAAAAATTAAAAAGGTTTTAAATAAAAAATTGTCAGAACTACGTCGTATGAACTAGAACACTATGCGCATGTGCACAGGTGGAAAATTTAATAATGCATCCTACATTGCTTTAAAAATTCTAAAATTATCATTGATACCTGTATCTAACGTTCAATTCAAGTATTTTGTTGAAGAAATAAGGTGGAAAGAGCTTCTTCTCTCAGTTGTGCTTTGTAAACGTACACGGATCCAACGTATCCGTTTATGGTCCACATTTTACCATTGACAAGACAACATCCGGTTGAAAACGAAAGTAAATTTTTTTGACAATGCATTTTTCACAAATAAAAAGTCTAAGGCAAATAGGAGCAACACTTTGAATGATGCACTGCCAATTTAACAGTAACATCCAAACATCAAATTCATATCATATCAAAGTAAAGTTTAAAATCGTTTTTTTTTAATGTAATGTCAATCATTGGAATGGCCATCTGATTACCATAATTGCCTTTTGTGACTAAGTCTTAAGGGATTAAGGGATTAAAATCGGGATCAGACATGAAATGTCCAGCTGGCTCAAATATTTTTTGGAAGCCCTGCTACCACAGCATCTACTTGATATCACTTCCACACATAGAACTTTACTTACCTCTTCCCAGAATGCATCAAGTCAAACGCTTCGTTGATCTTGTCAAGTTTGACATTATGGGAAACAAATTCATCTACTTTCAATTCTTTGTTCAGGTACTCCTCCACTAGTTTTGGCACACTTTCCCTGCTCTTCCATCCTAAATAATACACAAAAAGGAATGTCATCAAAAAGTTCAATAACAAGCATTATGTAAGCACTGCATGGCAAGACATAGTCACCTACTGGTTCATTGTTTTGGAATACTGGTTAAAAATTCATTATATGGTGAATAAAGTGTTGAAAACTGATTATTTAAGTTGATTTTTTAAGTCTATGACTCTGCACAAGATCATCAGATCATAACAAAGTTCAAACCTGAACTGTAACTTGTTATGATGAAACCATACACCAAATCTCAAATAAATATCTTCAAGCATGAAGATAAAAAGGTGTGGAAACTGATAAGCCACGATGGATGGGCAGACAGACAGACAGACCTAAATTCCCCTTTGACTTTGTCGGTAGAGACTTGGTCATACTTGCTTAAAAGTCCACTTAGACTTCGTTATCTACAATTAATTCTTATAATTTAGTTCTATATTCCATTTTAAACTGGAGTAAACAATGAAAAAATGTTGATGACATCACAGTCACATGTCTAAATTATGTCTATAAGCTGATAAACGAAACAATGTCAGCCAATCAGAAGACATGTTACGTCCAAAATTAAATTATAAATAGATAAGATAAATATAGAAAAATAAAGTTTAGTTAATGTAACTTGATTTCATTTTACTTTTATGTGATACACCACACTGTTATTAATGACAAATGTCCCGTGGTTCCTACCACTTTGCCAGGCTTTTTTGACTTTAGAATTGATTTTCCATTAGGGGCAACCATAATCGTCCCATTGTTTCTTATGTGCCAGGAAGTAGTAACATCCAGCAACAGTCAGGTTGGAAGAGAAGCCTTACGAAGTGGTAGGAACCATGGGAAGTTTGTCCAATTAAGATACCAAGCCTTAAGAACAATGTCATGCATCATATAAAAGTAAAAGGAACTCAAGTTACATTGTAAACAAACTTTATTTTTCTATATTCATCTGGCAACCAAACTTAATTTTCGATATTTATCTGATCTATTTATAAATCTGTGTTGCTACTTTCACTTTTCATTGTTTCTCTCACCATGACAATGTCAAATTCAATGTACCACTTTGAGTACTTCACTAGTTCAGTAATAAATTTCTGTATGAAAATTGTCATGATGAAGCCTGCCTTGCAAGCAAAAAATGAAGATCATAGCAAATAAAATTGCAGACCATTTGAAGTTTTGTTGTCAAATTTGAGTATATTTTAAAGTCAAAACTTGTTTACCAAACATGAAAAATTCATAATAGGCACAAACATTTGCATAAACAAAATCCACATTCATAATGAAGCCTAAGGTAAACTATTTTACTATGTAATAATGTATGGAAGTTAACTTACGAATACAGAGGAAATGACATCATAAATACTTTAATACAAAAAAAAATCATTTTCTCTACCCACTACCTGACTACATTAAGTCGATCAAAATTACAAAATATGTACCTCCAAAAGCCGTTCCTTTCCAGACTCGTCCAGTGACCAGTTGGAATGGCCTGGTAGAAATCTCCTGTCCCCCTCCAGCCACCCCTATTATTGTGGACACACCCCATCCTTTATGACAGGCTTCTAAAGCTGCTCTCTAAGATAAGAATCATACATTTTATTAACAACAAAACCATCAACATTTTATTTTCAAAATTTTACTAGAAATAAAATATTTTCTTTATCAAATTATATAAAAGATTGCCTTGAACACATTCTTATGGGTACAATTCTTGCCATATCTATTATCAAAGATAACTACATCCAAACGTATGAAATCAGCACTATTTTTTATCAGGAGTTTTGTCCGTTAGCAATGTAAATTTGATAAAAAAAGTGGTCTCACACATACAAATTCTTTTCTAACATTTCTGAAATTTATATCAAAAGTTTATATCAGCAATATCTCGGACACATTTGAGGGCTGATGAATAATTCAAAAAAAGAATTTTGCCTTTTGGACATATATTGATTTTGTAGAAAATTGCATTGCCATTTGCAGGCACTTTCAAGCCTAAATTTCTCTTAAGATATTTATACATAGTTTTGGGCTCTGAAAGTGAAAGATCTTCATGAGTTGTCATGGTTGTTAAGAAAAACCCAACCTTATCTTCGTAAATAATTTGAAAGAACTAAAAACAATCTTATCTATAACAGATACAATATGTCCGAGACAGAGGGACATTGGAACTCTTCTATTACTAACCATTGTATGAATATTTCCAATACATTCAAATGTATAGTCTAGTCCACCATCAGTCAGTTCCACTAAAGCCTGTTGTGTAGTTTTATCTGGGTGGTCTTTAGGATTAAAAGACTCAGTCATACCAAACTCCTTGGCTATTAAGAAATAAGCACATGGAGTAGAAATGTGTGTGAATTGTGAAATGTATTATGAATGGCCTTTTCTCATGTGTATTTCTTGTCTGTTTCAACTTAGCTGGACAGTTGTCTCATCAGCAATCATACCATATCTTTTCATTTTTATATCTGAACTATTTTATTTTAGTACTGTGGATTTATTTATTTTTTTCGTTTACCAATGCATTTTCATGGATTGAGAGAAAATTGTATTTTTGTGGATATCAGATTTCATGTTTTTGCCAAAATATACATATAAGCCTAAATGAAATGTTTACTTTGTTTTTCATGTACACCTACAAAATCACAAAAAAAACTGGTATCCCACAAGAGAAAGACAAATTATTTCCTTCTGTGTATAAACTTTGCCACTCAGGGTTATAGAATTATACAGTCAAAACTACCAAATTAATCAATACTCCTTTTAGGCATATTAGTGAATTCATCAACTTAAATTAAAAAAAAAATCCCTAACTTTATCAATTTGAAAAATAAATAATGCCAATGCATCTTGTTAATATGAATAATTGATATGAAAATATAACAATTACTTATTATCTTTGATACCCATGTACAAAGTTGACTAAAATTTTATAAATATTTTGACATAATTAGCTATATGATTTGTTACAACTGATCTACTGGATTTATACTGCTTTCATCTCAATAGACAATTTATGACAATTTCTAGAGTCAAAAGTTTGATACTTTCAGAATCGATAAATATATTGTATTATCGAAAATTTGTAAATATAACATGTGAATGCTGTGTTGTGTTGATAATATTTCTTGCAAAATGAAAGAGACTCAAATTCTAAGCAAGAAGCACTTTCAATATTAACTAATAAGCCAATTTTCTTGCTAAATGTCTTCAGTTAATCTCTGATAATTGTCAATTACTGATAAATTAGAGATCAGTATAACAGTTTAATAGAAACAACTTATATTCTGTTCTTTATTTAGAATCTACTGTTCATTTTTTCTTTGAAAATATTTCATTTGGATTTGTGAATTTAAATATACAGTAGATACTACCCAAAGAACAACAACTCTTACACACATGGGAGACAACTAACCTTTCACTTATGGACCTTTAGTTTCATTCTTAAAGGTTCTTTTTGGTTTATTAATAAGGACAATTAACTGAAAAGTTTATTATAACTTAAAAATTATAGATATACCTATAGGAAATTTATCTGGGTTAATGTCCACGCCAATGATACGTGAGGCTCCAGCTTTTTTACATCCCATAATGACAGCTAATCCAACAGCTCCCAATCCCCACACAGCACATGTTGAGCCAGGTTCTACTCCTGCTGTATTTAATGCAGCACCATAACCAGTAGATATACCACATCCAAGTAAACACACCTTCTCTAAGGCTGCTTTAGGGTTGACCTATAAACAATATAGCAGAAATCATTATGCATTGCATTTAGTTTCACATGAGGATATAGATAATTTTATTCCTAATTATGTTTTTAGACATTTTTGTACCAAATAAGAATGTGTCAAATAGTACACAGATGCCCAATCCGCACTATCACTTTCTATGTTCAGTGGACCTTGAAAATGGAATAAAATCTCTTATTTGGCATTAAAATAAGAAAGATCATAAAATAGGGAACATGTGTACTAAGTTCAAGCAAACCACAACCAAATCTTTAACCTGGAGAGGGACTAACAGACGGACTGACGAACAAACGGACGAACAGTGGCACAGACCAGAAAACATAATGCCCATCAATTGGGTATAAAATAGATATTTCTTAATTAAATATTTTCATGCTTTTGAAGGTTGGTACTCGAGTGACAAGATTTATTTGATTTTTGATGTGCTACTAACTAGCTAATAAAAATTATTAACTAGATCACTTTCCACAGCAAAATATATTTTCTACATATATAGTTGGACAAAAATTCAATAACACAATTTATTATGATTTCAAGAAATATGTACACAAATAAAATGAGATTTTCATTTTTTTTAAATTATAACCCTTCACAATTTTAACAATAATAAAAGCCTTGCATATATATATTCCTGAATTTACAGTACTCAAATATTCAACTTTTCAAATCTATTTATACTACATTTTGTACATTGGAAATCAAATTTGCAACAGTAAAATAATAGACTGATGATGGCATGTATTCAAATATAATACAATCATCTGTTATCCCTACCTTGCTGACAGATATTTCAGCTACCACAGTGTACTGACTAAATGTACTACATCCCATAAAGTGGAACAAATCTTTACCCTTACAAGTGAACCGAGCTGTACCATCAGGCATTACACCTTGTCCCTGGGTTAACCTGTAATTTTATAGAAAGAATACTATCATCATTATGGATGACAGTAGAAAACAGAATCAAATACTACAAATATTTACTGCTATTTAAATGTAGGAACTACTATCATCATTATGGATGACAGAAGAAAACAGAATCAAATACTACAAATATTTACTGCTATTTAAATGTAGGAACTACTATCATCATTATGGATGACAGTAGAAAACAGAATAAATACTACAAATATTTACTGCTATTTAAATGTATGCAGAAAGAAGCCCTACAGTACCAACTTCAAAAGTTTCAACTTATATCTGTTTATAATCCTTATGCTTTGAGGGTTGTTACTCAAGGTAATTTGATAGTTCCTAAGCCAACAACTGAACTGTTTAAAAAATCTTTTGCTTATTCCAGATCAGTTTAATGGAAAGGACTACGGGTGCGGGAATTTCTCGCTACATTGAAGACCTGTTGGTGACCTTCTGCTGTTGTTTTTTACTATGGTCAGGTTGTTGTCTCTTTGACACATTCCCTATTTCCATTCTCAATCTTATTTACCATTAGAAATGTGTAAATTGCAAACAACTTTTTCTTTTAAACAAATTATAAAACAATACTTGAAACAGTCCCAATATTCAGTCTTGAAATGATAGCAACTATTACTTTTTCCTTTTTTTTGTTGTAATGTATTATTTTGATTTGTATATTAAATCCATTTACTACATGCAATCTGTAACTGTTTGATATGTTCTAATTATTGTACATGTACATTGAACTATCATGACTTTATGATTGTGTTAATATGTTGTATGTTTTCTTTTTCTCTCCTATTATTATTTTTTATTTGTATTGTATATCAGGACCTCAGGGAAGATAAGTAATTGTAACTAACTGTTATTACCCTCTTTAAATAAAGAATTTTTAATTACAATCTGGGGTTAATCTAGTTCAGTTTTTAACTGCAGATTCATTTATTTTTGTTGATTTCAAATTGTGTGAAATAATGAAAAATTTTAATAGATATAGGAAGATGTGGTGTGAGTGCCAATGAGACAACTCTCCATCCAAAATACAATTTAAAAAGTAAACCATTATAGGTTAAAGTACGGCCTTCAACACGGAGCCTTGGTTACCGGTAATACCCAACAACAAGCTATAAAGGGCCCCAAAATAATGTATATTCGACTTTTTTGTTTTGACAAAGTCTGCATACAAGTAATTGGGGAATGTGTCCATAAGGACATAGATAATGTCCCCACTAACATATAACATGATAAAGGGACATAACTCAAGAGCTGTAAAAGTGACAATACCAAAATTTGAATTTGAACTGAATTAATTAGTATTGAGTAGTAATGATTTTCCATTTGTAAGGAGCAAAACTCCAGAACAGTACCAATGACAGCACCAAAATTAATACTTGATCTGTGTTTTGTGGTATTAGGCATTTGTGTATAAGTTTCACAACATTTGGTTGAAGCAACTTAAGTTTAGAGAACCAAAAGGGTGGGAGCACAAATATTTACTTCAGTGTATTTCAAATGTGTAGAAATCTGCAAATAGAATGAATTCACAGAATACAACACAGCTGATGATACTTTAAATAGAATATTGTTTGTTTACATTTTGTATAGGAATTATTTACAGTGCTCTATTGATACAACTCATCATTGTCAAGCTGATGACCAAATATGTAGTCATTTTGTAGTGTAGTTTTTGAGAAAAATCATGATAAACATATTTGTTATACTGACAGACAAGGTAAGGTGATTACAATATAAACCCATCTCTCAGAATGTAAAAGATTGTACAAATCATTCTAATTTCTGCTTTTCTTCACACATAAAATATGTACAGAACAATTGGATATTTTCTTTCAGAAAAAACGTTTATCTTTTTACTGACCTGATTTTCTGACATAGATTTGTCTTTGGGTTCTTACAGAATTTACATTCATAGCACTGAGGTGTATACAGAGGAATGACATGGTCACCTGAAAAAAATATAAATCAAAAGTTTGAGTTATTTGCCCTTAGTCTAGTAGAATATACATGGTTTGATTGACTAATAACATCTAGTACATGTACATGTAATAATTTTTTTAATTATTAACCTATCTTCAAACAATAACTTTTTAGAGGTGTTTAAATCATTTAATCAGGAACACAGGTATAATTATATTAACCCTATCTTTTTATTGTAATAATATTATATTTTTCTCACCAGCAAAGGTTTTTATTGACTTATTAGCAGTCCAAATGGCAAAAAGAGCCAAGAACATGTCAATTTTACATTTATCATATTTTTCGCATTTATAGATATTTGTATACATAAGTTTATCCATTTGCCTTTTTCTATAGGAAGACTATTAATTTTGATTAATGAAATGTGCTTGCAAAATTTCACAAAAACCAGTCTATAAAAAAAAAGGTTATAAAATAAAATTCACTTGTCTTTGAATCATGCCACACAAATAATATAACATTTTTGTCCATGACCATACAACATTCTTACCTGCCTGAACAGATGTTACCCCTTCGCCTACACTTTCCACCACACCACCTCCTTCATGTCCGAGTACACATGGGAACTTTCCCTCTGGGTCATGGCCGTCTAATGTATAAGCATCTGTATGACATACTCCAGTGTATAAAACCTAGGATATAAATATTTATATATTTATAAATTTGTTTTCAAGTGCACTTGATTAGAACATACAGCATTTAATATACTTGATATAAGGAGTGTTGTGCAAAATTCCTAGTCCCCCCCAAAATTCCAATTCCTGATAAGTGTAAGTGTAGAAAATGTAACGATCAAATTCAAACCAGATACAGATGTTTTTTACCTAAAATATTTATTTGGAACAGTTGCAGTTTTAAGAGAACAACCATTCAATGTCTTGAGATATAATTTTTTGCTCAAAACAAGATAGAAATGCTAAGCGAAACCTTGTTTATATGTATACATTGTAGAATCTGTCAATCCATATCTATGGGCTTTATAACAATGCCTTCTATTTTTCACCTGTTTCTTAGCCCTGAATTTTTTTTTTGATTTAGAAACAATGGTTAGATATATTCTACATGCCATTTATTTCAAACTTGTACCGGTACTCATAGCAATAAACAAACGTACCTTAATTCTGACTTCACCAGCCCTAGGTGGCATTACTTCTATGGTTTCCATAGTCAGGGGCTTCTTTGCCTCCCATGCTACTGCTGCTAGACATTGAATGGGCTAAAAGTATAAATAAGTAAAATAAGGAGATGAGGTATAATTGCTAATGAGGCCGGTATCTACATTTTTGTACCAGAGTGGATGTAAGCAAAACAGTTTTTTAAAGTGTTCATGACAAGAAAACATGGCCATTATAAATGCAAACAATAGAAATGGAAATTTAATTTTCATGTGGTAGCCAATAAAATATTTCTTGTTGCCCAGTGTTAAATAATCAAGCAAAAATGTAGAAAAAGTAGTAGCCTGGGTCTAATATTAGGGGTCACATGCTACTGGGCCCTACAAATCTCCATCCGCGAGTCAACAAGTAGAACATAGGGCAAAGAAAAAATTTGTTGTTACAGAATGGCCTATTGCAATGTATTGGGTATTTTAATTCACTTATTCGAATTTTTGTTCAGTTCTTTCCCTCAAAGACAAAAGGCTGTATTAAAGACTTTGGAAAAGTAGATTAATTAATCAAACTAAAACCTATTTGCACAACTTAAATAACTACATGTATTAATGAAACTGATAAACAAACACATATTTTTTTCCTTGCCTAACTTTATGTACATTGTACCTTAATTTGATATTCTTTCTGTTGAACATTTTAAAAATGTGTAGTCAATCAATTTGTTTTTTCAGACATATTTTTCAAAAGGTGCATTGAAAAATCAATAGGGTCAGGAATATAAGTTTACTATCTTTCATATTAATAAGATTTAAGGCCCAACAAATTTAAAGGTTTGTTATCCCCTGTTTTAGCTTTTGATTAAATTTTCAATATTATGATGTAGAGCATCATCTTGATAATAAACAAATGCTGAATACACTGTTATTGAAATTTTCAAAAAAATCATGATTCCAAAAAATTCTTTGATTCAATTCTTTGAGCACCAAAAGATCATATTAACAAGAGAGTCCCAAACTTTCCAGACTTCTTATTTAACTTTTGAGCCAAACAAGGTTTAAATTTTTTAAAAAGGTTCTTACAAATTGAAGATTATTTTTGATAAGTCTGATATGATTCTAGCTGCATTGAAGACCTGTTGGTGAACTTCTGCTGTTGTCTGCTCTATGGACGGGTTGTTCTCTGTGACACATTCACCATTTCCATTCTCAATTTTATAACATGCATAAAGATAATTGATTTGGCCTTAAATTATTCAAGTTATCTGAAAACCTTTCTGTATGTTATAGATACAAAGGCCTTGAAAAGGTGAGTACAGTGTTTGAGGTAAATTATAGAAATGAGACAATAACCATGATAACCACAATAAAATCTGATGTGAAAAATATTCTCTTTTAAATTATGTAAACAGATGATCTTAAATTTATGCATCTCGGTCATTTTGATTCTGACAATATTTTCAAACATCTTTCAACTATAACCACTGTCATGACTGTGTACATAATTCATATGTTATTTGTACATGCAAACACGAAATATTGACCTTTGAAATACAAATATTTACACTTTTTGTAAACAAAATATTGAAATCATTGGAAATCAATTAAATATTTAATTTTGAAGTCTGCAAAGTTTTATCGCAACAAAAAATACTCAACATGCTCAAAGTGCATCTTGCAAGCATTAAAATTATAGTTCTATTTGAACTAAGTCTCTGGCTACATAGTTTTATTTAATTTTTTTTTTAAAGCAACACAAAAATGTATAAGAATTTGATAGAAACCAGGAAAAAGTACTTGAACTCTTTTAAAAAGATGCCATACAAATTCCTGTGTAAACATGCATGCAAATGACATGTATGATTATTTTTTACCAGTTTTGTAATCCTGCTTCTAAAATTTCCAGATTAATTGAATTCAGCAAAAATGTCTTCCTCTTACAAGTGTGACAAAAATGCAGTTTAGGCATAGGACAAAGTTTGTTAATCAATGTTGAATTGTTATCTATAAATTACCCATTTCAACAATGCGATAACAAAAATACATGTAAAATCATTCTTTTATCCTTTGTTGTTTGAGACATGTTAATTGTTCATTTATTGTTGCTAGTGTGCTCTCTTCGTGTTCAGCCCTCTTGGTATATAAAGCATCAATCCATTTGTGAGTTTGCTCATTTGTTACTTGGCTGTTGACAAAATGGTTGATGGTTAGGCCACACTTAAAAAAAACATTTTGGTTTGCCCTAACCCTACCCAAAGGGTGAGACAGTGGGTAGGTAGGTAGGCATTTTCTTTTTTTTTTTCAAAAAAAGAAATCGAAGTATCAGATGTTTATTAGTCTTCATGCCTATTTGATTAAAAAAAAACTTCTTCAAATCTGGACAATAAAAGAATTTGAGTAGGCAGCTTTTATCTGGGTAGGTAGCGTTTGGGCAAACAAATCTATTATTTATTTTGGCCTTAAGCATCACAAAGTGAATACAAGCAAATAAAGAAGTTAGAATTGAAAAGTTTGTAAACCTAGTTCATTTTGTTTTTGTAGTTTGAGTTGAAAGCTGGTGGTTAAATTTTGAAGCAAGTGGGTTAAAAACTGTAATTTCCCTTGGGAATGGTTGCAGTCCCTCGAATAGGTGGCTTGTGATAGTCTGGTGACTTTGGTGCTACGGAGACTAAGTATTTTATGATAATTGGAAGCTACCGGGTTGTTCTGAAACTGTAATTTCCCTGGAATAGGTAGTTTGTAATAATCTATTGACTTTGGTGCTCCAGAGACTAGGTGCTTCAAAACTAGTTGTAACAGGAACTAGGTGCTTCAGAAACTAGTTGTAACCGGAACTAGGTGCTTCAAAACTAGTTGTAACAGGAACTAGGTGCTTCAAAACTAGTTGTAACAGGAACTAGGTGCTTCAGAAACTAGTTGTAACAGGAACTAGGTGCTTCAAAACTAGTTGTAACAGGAACTAGGTGCTTCAAAACTAGTTGTAACAGGAACTAGGTGCTTCAAAACTAGTTGTTACAGGTACTAGGTGCTTCTGTAACAGGAACTAGGTGCTTCAGAGACTAGTTGTAACAGGAACTAGGTGCTTCAGAAACTAGTTGTAACAGGAACTAGGTGCTTCAAAACTAGTTGTAACAGGAACTAGGTGCTTCAAAACTAGTTGTAACAGGAACTAGGTGCTTCAAAACTAGTCGTTTCAGAACTAGGTGCTTCAAAACTAGTTGTAACAGGAACTAGGTGCTTCAGAAACAAGTTGTAACAGGAACTAGGTGCTTCAGAAATTAGTTGTAACAGGAACTAGGTGCTTCAAAACTAGGTAACAGGAACTAGGTGCTTCAAAACTAGTTGTAACAGGAACTAGGTGCTTCAGAAACTAGTTGTAACAGGAACTAGGTGCTTCAGAAACTAGTTGTAACAGGAACTAGGTGCTTCAGAAACTAGTTGTAACAGGAACTAGGTGCTTCAAAACTAGTTGTAACAGGAACTAGGTGCTTCAAAACTAGTCGTTTCAGAACTAGGTGTCTCAGAAACAAAGTGTCTTTGAGACTAGGTGTCTCAGAACTAGGTCATGTAGGTGTCTCAGAAGCTTATGGTTTTGAAGCTTTTTCTTATTTGATAGTTTTTGAGCAATTATAATTGTTGAGCATATAAGGTGGGACCTCGGAATCAGTGAAAGGAAGGCTGAGGATTAAGGATAAGTAGAGGTCATAGTTTTTAGACTACTTTTGGTTAAGTTTCAAATTTTTAAGGTTTGTCTTGTAGTTATAAGTAAGGCCTCCATGATGTAGTTAGGTTTTGAGTTAATTAAAATATTGATATTAGAGTATCTCAGATTCTGTGAAAACGGATACGAACATATAATTTATAAGCCAAACACGTTACACAAGATCAAAATGTAAACAAAGCCAAAAACTCAAATAAAGATTATATAGTGCCTTACTGGGTATATTAATAACTTCTGCTAAATGTGCATGCATATGATCTAAAGCTATAAAGATTCTACCACTGCATCAAGTGTCATATACATGTGCGAACAATTGTCTTGCAACTTAAAAACACTTCCGTTTAAATTGTTCTCTTTATGATGACTTGAGCATGTTGAAATGGCTTTTATTTTCTAAATGTTCAAATTATATTGCAAATTTTCCTATCTTAGACGATGATCATGATCAGAAATGAGTTTAAATGATGAATACTAATAAAATTCAAGCATTTTTAAGCAAGAGTATTCTTAACTTTTTTATGAGACGAAAGTTATTTTTAGATTGAGATAATAATTTTTATAGTTTTAGTAACCTTTAAACTTTACTACTTTTAAAGTCACTTGATATTTAAATGAAATATTTAAGGAATGACTGTAATATTTTTCTGTCTATGAAGAAATAACAAAATAAATGTGGTGCACACTGAATAATATGCGTAGCGGTTATTTAACAGTGTGCACCACATTTTTAATGTTATTTTGAATAGACAGAAAAAATATTACAGTCAGTTTTCATAATTTAATTATATATTCTATTTAAAACCGGAGTAAACCATGAAAAAACATTGATGACTAAATTATGTCTATGGGATGATAAACAAAACGACGTCAGCCAATCAGAGGACGTGTAACAAGTTACATCCAAAATTAAATTATTAAATAATAATTCATATCTATATAATTTATTATTTTAATTCATTAAATGAATTTTTAATTGAAATTGTAACTTTTTGAAATGGTACAAAAACAAATTTTAGGAAATGTTATATTTACATTACATTTAAACGTGAAATGTTTTGTAAATATGGTGAATGTGTCATGGGGAAACAGACGATGTCCCCACTTGCATGTCATATAAAGTTATAAAGAGACATAACTGGTGAACTGTTGATCCAAGTGATGGTACCAAATTTGTACTTGATCTGAGTGTTGTTGTATATGTATAATATTGTGCATAAGTTTCATAAAATTTGGTTGAGGCAAATGATTGAGCAATTTTTCAATTTGTAATGGCATGAATTGGGCACAAATCTAGTACTAGAACAGTAAAAGTGACACCAACAAATTTACTTGATCTGTATTTTGTGGTCAATAGCTATAGCATTGTGTATAAAGGACGACATCAAAATTTCAATGTAGGATAAAAAACTTAATTCACATAGTTTTTTCACTGACCCCCCCACCCCCCAGCTGATTGAGGGAAACTAATGTTAAAGAACAGAAACCAGACATTCAGCATTTTTTCCATTTGTAAAGAAGCATAACTTGAGAACAGTTAAAGTGACACCAACAAAATTCTAAGTTTTTCTGTGCTTTGTGTTATGTAAAAAAGAAGATGTGGTATGATTGCCAATGAGAGAACTGCCCACAAGAGACCAAAATGACACAGAAACTAACAACTATAGGTCACCACTATACGGCCTTCAAAAATGAGCAAATCCCATAATGCATAGTCAGCTATAAAAAGGCCCCGAAATGACAATGTAAAACAATTCAAACGAGAAAAATAACAGCCTTATTTATGTAAATAGATGGTAATGAAGAACTGAGATCATCCACAACACTAGTTCAAATAATTATGAGGTCTAAAAGGCTATTTCAAGTATTAAAGGAAGATATCCTAGCAAAAAAAATAAAAATATATACATCATTTCTAACAGCTAGCCTTTGTTGAGCTTCTTTTTGTCCCTTGTACTTGTTTAACACTGAAATGTAGCCGTTTTTTTCGAAGATAGTTTTATCAATTATAGCTTTTCTAATTTATTATTTGGACTTCCACACCACACATTGTCATTGATTGATTTGTTTCCCCAACATAATATAGGGATCAATTTGGAGTTGACGTGGGTGTGAAACTTATAGAAATCAAGTCACTTAAAATGAATAGTAGGTCACGATAAATGATACCACTTGAGTCGGCAAACGTGTGCTAAATTTTGAACTCGTCGATTAGTCGATTATATACTGACAGACACTGACACGTACGGTTCTTTGGAAACAATTACCTATTGACAACTATTTAGAGATCTTATTTTATAATGTGTTGATTGCATTTTTACCTTTCCTGCTGTTTCAGACATGCTTTTTCAATTTGATTGTCTGACTTTGACGTGTGCACACTGTTTCTCACCGGCAAAATGTTATCTGTTATTTGCACACGACACCCAAATTTCCGCACTACATCTAGATTTTTCTTCAAATGGTAGGAAGATTCATAGTGTATTCGGAACATTGTTTTGGTACTAGTTATTGCCACTAGACATTCTATAAACTTTAGAGACATTAATATGATACATTGTATTGATAAATCTATAGTGTGTAGAGTAAAATCTTACCAAAAAATACTTGTCAACTTTTTTATTGTCTAATTGAAATCCATACCAATTCCAGCCTGCAAATTAGCATATTTCAATAGAAAATGTTATTTGACCGACACCAGCAATATTATGAAATATATTGTGTTTTTTTCCACATCTTTGTAAAGAGTGAAATTATATATTTACTTCTGAAATGTATTATGAAAATGTGCACTGGCAACATAAAAAAAATCAAATAACTAATCAAGTATATATACCAGTAGTTTAAACATAGGAAAACATCTAACAATATATTTGAGATACATATACCAGTAATCGTTTAAAAACATCATAATAATAATTTATCAGTCAAAGTGTACTATTGAAAATTTTTAACATTTTTTTTACACGAGAATGGTTTACTTTTACAAATTGTGACTTGGATGGAGAGCTATGTCATTGGCAGTTATACCACGTCTTCTTATATCTATGTAGTTGAAATTAATTTCGAAAATATAATGCTTCATGTATGCATAAGAATAAATCGGTCTAATGCTACATGTATGCATAAGAATAAAGTCGGTCTAATGCTACATGTATGCATAAGAATAAAGTCAGTCTAATGCTACATGTATGCATAAGAATAAAAACTAATTTATGCAGATGATACTGTTTTATTTTTTGAAACTGCACTAGATCTTCAACAGCAGCTAAATACATTCCATGTATACTGTGATATATGAAAACTGAAAGTTAATCCAACCAAAACAAAAATTGACATATTTGGTAATGGTAGATTGTCAAACAAATTTCATATTTAGGTATTGTTTTTCTTTTTTCTTTCTAAATACGGGTAGTTTTACAAGTGCTCAAACCAAATTATTAGTAAAGCCACTAAAACTATGTATGAAATTCTAAATAAAAAGGCCGTTTACATAACCGACTTACGATCTTTTTGACTAGTAAAATTGTATGGCCAATATTGCTCATCTTCGCTAGCCAAGGGTTATGGTCCACTCAAGAGAACGGGAGTGGATCGTAACCCTTGGCCAGCGAAGATGAATATTGCTATACAGCTGTGAAATTTGGGGATTTAGTAATATTGATTCAATAGAAAGTGTGCATTTGAAGTTTTGTAAACTTTTGATGAATTTGATAAAAATATACCACAAGTTTTATGGTCTATGGAGAGCTAGGCGCTAATTATATGTCAGTGTATGTGGAACACACGTATGGTAACCTTTGGTCTAATATTGTATATATATATTGTGGCACAACATCCTGTCCACAAGTTAACATTTTTTTTTCTGTGACGTATTAAATTTATAATAAGATCCATTTTGTTACAACCTGTGATCAATTTTATTTGGCAATCGCCAATGGCAGTCAGCAGGGTTAAAGAACATCAGTTGTTCGACCTGTTAGTCAAATGCGTTTTGTTTAAATATACTTTTTCACTCTTTTGGAAAATGTTGTTTGTGCTGTTTTTAGACCCTTCTACAACGAAATTTGTTTGACATGCACACGTATAAAAATTGCGGTTTTTATCCAACGCAGTCATAGGTTTGAACGTAGTTTTCAATTTAGACTCGTTTATATTTTTTGTTTGGGCATGTATCATATTTTCCCTCCGGTTTATATGATCCGTTCATCCTATATATTGACTCTTAAAATTCAAGAGTTAATCTAAAAATGAGGGTACTTTCTCTAAAAATGAGGGTGCTTTTTATATGGCCTTTCAAATACCGTTTCGATCCCTAACATCACTGAAGAGACATTTATTGTCGAAATCCGGATATGGTGTACTAAAGAAATATTGACACCGAATGTTTGTGGCACAACATCCTGTCCACAAGTTAACATTTTTTTTTCTGTGACGTATTAAATTTATAATAAGATCCATTTTGTTACAACCTGTGATCAATTTTATTTGGCAATCGCCAATGGCAGTCAGCAGGGTTAAAGAACATCAGTTGTTCGACCTGTTAGTCAAATGCGTTTTGTTTAAATATACTTTTTTCACTCTTTTGGAAAATGTTGTTTGTGCTGTTTTTAGACCCTTCTACAACGAAATTTGTTTGACATGCACACGTATAAAAATTGCGGTTTTTATTCAACGCAGTCATAGGTTTGAACGTAGTTTTCAATTTAGACTCGTATATATATATATACAACTCGTCTAAACATCAACCCAACCATGTTAGATCTGTAAATTTGCTTTCGCAAATTTTTGGTTCTTCCCTCGCCGGGATTCGAACCCATGCTACTGTGATATCGTGACACCAAATCGCCTGCACTGCAGCCGTCCCGCTAGACCACACGACCACCTGGGCTCTCAAAAACAGAGCTTTCCATATATATATATACAACTCGTCTAAACATCAACCCAACAATGTTAGATCTGTAAATTTGCTTTCGCAAATTTTTGGTTCTTCCCTCGCCGGGATATATATAATTTTCTATCGGAAAGTTCCGATAGAAAATTGACAAATATTCTATAAACTCTATATTTATAAACTCAACGAAGATAGTGGATACCCTTTTGAATGGTTTATTTGTATAAAAAATATCTTGAATAAATATGAATTTTCAAAATTGGAAATCAGAAATGGAAAATTCTCAAAAAGCACCATGTTATAAACTGTTTAACAAATCTTTGAATTTGAAGAATATTTAGACTTATTAACTTATAAAGATTAAATAACGTTATGTAGATATAGAACTGGAAATCATCGGTTACCTAATAAACCGTTAGATGGCGTGGAATTATTAGACAGGGAAGGTACTGTGTACTTTGTAATTTACAAGAGATACTAGTAGGTAATGAATTCCACTATATTCTAAAATGTACAGCTCTAACAGAAAGTAGAAGAGCTTTTCTTAAACCTTTCTATGTAAGCCGAGTAAATGTTTTGAAATTCGACACTTTATTTATTTCAACAACAAAAATTGGGTATTGAAAAATTTGGGTAAATTAATCAGAATTATCAATAAAGAAGTATGTTCTCCAGGTTGATCACCAATCTCTCATCCTTGTTGCTCGGTTTGTACAAACTTGTCATGCACAGAATCTGTAAGTTATTATATGTAGAAATATCTTTCTTTATACTATTAATTTGGTTTTATAAGAAATAAAGAATCTGGAATCTGTCATACCAGGTGTAAAAGGCTATGTCAACACTCTTTGCATAACTGACAGAAAATGAACTGCATTTTGTTTTATAGTGCACTCTATAGTTCACCACGATTGGAAATCTTACAAAATTTATTTCAAAAGTTTCTTAGTTTCAGAAACATCAATCTTGAAAGTTTTGTTTATCTGGATAATAACAAATAAAGATTTCGATTTAAATACATATTTTAGTTTGTATCTAAATAAAAATGTCCCGTTGACACAGGAAGAAAAGGACACAAGTTGATAAACAAATAGAGTTATCCCTCTTTGTACTGGCTCCCTACTCTCGTGTATAAGTCTATATATTAATTTTGTCTCAGTCATTTTCAACCATCAACAATCAGTATGTATGTTAGATTGTATGTGCTGTTTGCGTGAATATTGTTTGAACTTTGTGATTTGTATTGATTATACTATTATATATATGGCCCCTTTAATTAGGAATATAGACATTTAATTTTATCTGATTTTATTTAAACCGTAGGCTCAGTCG
The DNA here is from genome assembly GCF_036588685.1 of Mytilus trossulus. Taxonomy (NCBI): domain Eukaryota; kingdom Metazoa; phylum Mollusca; class Bivalvia; order Mytilida; family Mytilidae; genus Mytilus; species Mytilus trossulus. Next base: position 21,981,311 of record NC_086379.1, read on the forward strand.
TATTTATCACTGGTACGCAAATACTTTTATGGATTTAGATGATCCAACAAGCCACAGATGTCCACATTCATCTACTATCATGTCAGTGGTATTAGAAATACCTTCATTTTCACTCAACAAATTTTTCTGAAAAACGCCATTTTCTGATAACATATAGACAAAACCATTTTTGCTGTCAGCCAGAAAAACATTTCCATAATTGTCCGTAGCGATAGCTTTAAATTCCGCTCCTGATTTTTTAAAAGTATTAAGAAATTTAAAGTGTTCATCTGTAAAAAGAACGACATCCTCGCAGAAAGAAATAACAAAATTTAAATGTTTTGATTGTTTCATAGCTACACGTGTGACTTTATGGTTTTTGTAATTCCTGTTGTATGGTATGTGCCTGAAGTTCGTATCTTTTCTACCTCTGATTATTTTCAAAAAATCCTCAATTTCAATTTTATTGTGGACGGAGTATTTTCCTGATAACTCATAAAATTGTGTTTCCGTTTCGTTATACACATATGCGTTGCCATTGCGAACTGCACAACAGAATAAAGCATTCTTAAATGGAACTTTGAAGCATTTTTCATACTCATGATACCTTGTTTGTGCCTTTTTGAAAATGGAATCTCCATCCCAAAGCCATATCTCATTTTCATATTTCCTAACAATACGTGTTGTGTGAGGAAGTGTGTTTGGTATATCTCTTTTTGTCTCTGATATACCTTTGCAGCTAAACAGACTGATACCGGTATCGGTTAATATCCAGGCATTGTCATTTTCGGCTGGAACAATGTCTAGGATTGCATTCTCAAGGCCGAATTCGGATAACTTCTCTGCTTTATGTACTGATATCTTACCTAGTTCAGGTAACGGTAAATTTGGATACGTTGGCGTTGTTTCAATTTTCTTTACTGTAGCAGTAACCTTTCCAAATATGTTTTCTATAATATCTTTAGCGACATCTTTCGTTTCAAAATTTAAATCGTGGATAGATGGAAAGTTACTTACAGCTTTAGACAACTCGTTATCAAGACGTTTTCCGATGTCGGAAAAGTCTGCAATGAAGTGTGTATCCGACGATTTATTAATAAAATCCTCTGCAACCATTGTTAAACCTGATAACGACATTTTTCCAGTTTCGATTTCATCTAAGTATTTTTCAAGTTCTTTTATATCTTTCGTCTTTATATCGTCGATAGTGTCTTAGTTTTTATTTGTAAGTTCATCGACGGAACTACAAAACCGACCTTTTAAACTTGTGGCATGTTCTTTTACATCTCGTTTCAGCACGAGACAGTGCTTGTCATAGTTACTTTCCTTTAATCGTACCATATCCGCAGTATTTTGTAGAAAAGAAACTCTGGCTTTGAAGCTAGCGATTCTGACTAATAACTTTTCCTTTTTACTTTGAAGTAACAAAGATAAGTTTTCAAGTTGATGGCGACGATGGTATCCTTTTGAACACTCGATGCACAAAAAGCAGTTACATGGTTTACAGAAAAAGATAAATTCCTTGCAATGGTCTTTGCATTTTTGTTTATCATTCGCACACGACTGATCTTCTTCCTCTGATTTATTTTTTTGCATAGGGTCAATTGTATGATTCTTCGATGCTTTCAATTTTCCATGGTAATTTTGACAGTTACTGCATAAATTGATTTTGCATTCTAAACATTTCGACACTGATATATTTTGTTCATCACATAGCTCGCATGAATCCATTTGTGCATTTACTTCGGTCGCATAATCTAATTTGTGAGGATAAGGTTTTATACCACTAACTCCATTATCCGGTAAAGATATATTTGTTTTACATAACGGACAAACTATCTTACTATCTCTCACATGTAGTTTCTAAAGACATGGTGAGCAGAAAGTATGATAACAGTCTAAAAGTTTAGGTTCTATAAAACAAGACTGACATATTCCGCACTTTGAATTACAGCCTTCCGCCATTCTTGATATTGTGCGGTTCGTTGGACAGACCAGGAAATTATTTAAGCAACAACCACGCATATCAATTATAAATGTTGAATACGTAATATAATTATCGTTTATAGTATTTTATTTCAATTTGTTTAGTAAAAGGATTATTTCTACTTATAAATCTAGCACTCTTATTGGTAATAATTTTGTTTGTTAAAGTATCTGACATATCGACATTTCCCCTTACATTATATATCGTGAATTACCGTCACCAGATATGTTGGAATTAATGATTTTCGGTACGTTCTAGATAGGTCATTTGTTTTAGTGAAATAAACTCATCATAGATAACAGGACTGAAAATGCATGGTGTTTATATAGAGAATTTTGTTTAGTTTAAACATATTTTATTGTTAAAAACAAATGGATTAGACACAAGTTTTTCAACTTAATACCGTCTTCTCCATAATATACATGAATATACATTATATTTATATAGCACATTACATAAATTTGTATTTTTCTAATAAGCATGAAGGCATGAAAAATAATTGAATAAATCACAACTATTGTTATTATTATATTTATACACAAAAAATAATAGAAACGGCTCAAAGGATATCAAACGTTCTTCTTTTGAATAATCAAACACACCCAAACGATCCGTCTAAAGGGAAAACACCTACTGTTACTAGTGTGTTTTTAAATGACTTTCTATAATATTTACCTGGATAAGTTGAAAAAGTAACATGCAATATTGTGAATATATATAATTGTGATACGGACATTAAATTCTGACGTTAAAAGTGCGGATAAAGGGATGACAAGAACATACATTTAATGTAAGTATCGTTTTTGTTTTAACTTCAATAATTGAAATCCATTGTCTAAGTTGTCATTACCAAACAATAACAAATCAATTGTAACAGGAATGTCTAAGTGGGTTAGTTCAGGAAGCATAACATTTCTTTGCGATGCAAAGTTATTACAATATAATAAATAGTGTTCAACACTTGCACTAGGGTACCCACATGCATAATATGCATCATGTACTAAATTGGCCTTGTTTAAATCTGCGCTAAGTGCACTGCACTTGTTACGTAGCCTTGCATGTAATACAGATAGCAGTCTATCTCCATAAAAATAGTACCTATAGGAGGTTTTACATTATGAAAATACAGTTGTTGCAATTGTAACTTGAAAGAAAAGAAAGTTTCGCAGGTTATAATTATTAGTATCTGATCTCTACATCTACATCTATACTATTGATCTGCAGTGGAAATCCATAACGCAGATACTGCTGTGCAAACGTCAACCTGCGTGCTCAGTATTTACAAGTGCAATTAAAATTGGATAAAAACAGGTGGTTTCAGTTTACAGCTGCAGTCTCCGAAGTTGCTCCTTGAAGCATTCCAGAGATGTGGCTTGGAAGGCTTCAGGAGGCAGACTGTTCCAGTCGGTGATGGTGCGTGGTATGTAGCTGTATTTGTAGGCATCTGTGGAAGTACTGATCTGAGTGAATTTTTCTGGATGGTATTGTCTTGTTGAGGTAGATGGTCTTCTCACGTAAGATGGTATATTGACTGCCGCCTTTCCGTGTGTTGCTTTGTAGAACATGCATAGTCTACTGGATTTCCGTCTAGTTTCTAATGTTTGCCATTCTAGGGTTTTCATGATGTTGGTGACTGTCCCTGGTTCTCGACTGTATGTTGATGTCGCAAATCTGGCAGCTCTTCTTTGGACCATTTCTAGGGAGTCTATGTGATGTTTTCGATACGGATCCCATACTGCAGAGGCGTACTCGAGATGTGGGCGCACTAGCGATGTATAGGCCTGCGCTTTGATGTCATGTGGACACTTCGAGATATTACGTCTTAGGAAACCTAGTACTCGATTTGATTTTGTGATTACTTCCTTGATGTGTGGATCCCAACTGAGGTCTTCTGACAACTCGACTCCGAGGTATGGATATTGGTGTACTGTGGTTAGTTGTTGTCCCATCATTTCATACTCTCTTATTGTTGGATTTTTCTTTCTTGTTACCCTCAGTGTGTAGCATTTAGCTGGGTGGAATGTCATTTGCCACTTCTCTGCCCATTTAGTCAGTTCTGTTAGATCTTTTTGTAGTTGTAAGCTGTCCTCACTACCCTTGATGGATCGATATAGTAGCGAGTCGTCAGCAAATAGACGTAGGGTTGATTTTGATGATATTGTTTCTCCCATATCGTTGATGTATATCAAGAAACAAAGTGGTCCTAATACTGTACCCTGTGGAACTCCTGATCGTACTGGTTTGTTCTCACTGGTTTCTCCATCTAGACATACTCTCTGGTGTCGGTGAGTGAGCCATGCAGAAATCCATAGTAGAGTGTTGTATGTTATCCCATAGTATGCCATTTTCTTCAGAAGTCTTTGGTGGGGAACTGTATCGAACGCTTTCGAAAAATCAAGGATAAGCATGTCTATTTGTCCTCGAATGTCCAGTTCTCTTGCCACTGTTTCTATGGTGTTAATGAGTTGTGTTTCGCATGATCGGTTACGTCTAAATCCGTGTTGAAAGTCGGATAGGACGAGATGTTCTTCAAGATGTTCCATGATGTGCTTGTAGATAATGTGTTCCATGACTTTACAACATATGGTGGTTAACGATACGGGGCGGTAGTTTACTGCTTGACTTCTGTCCCCCTTTTTGTAGATGGCTGTGATGTTTGCTTGTCGCCAATCTTCAGGAACTTCTCCTTTTTCATATGACTGTTCAAAGATTTTTGTGAGGAATGGTGCAATTTCACAGTGTGCTTCTTTCAAAACTCTAGTTGGTATTTTGTCAGGACCGTTTGCTTTTGTTGGGTCTAGGAGTTTAAGCTGTTTCTCAACCCCCTTCCGGTCTGATATGTAACTTTCTGATGTTTGGAGTTGTACTGGTTCCCATGTTTGGCATGTTTTCGCTATCCTCGGTCGTGAAGACACTATCATATTGAGTGTTCAATATTTCTGATTTGCCTTTGCTGTCAATAATATGTTCTCCTAGGTTGTTCTGGAGGGGGGATATTCCCATTGTGTCCTTTTTCCTTGATTTTATGTACTTCCAAAACTTTTTGCCGAGGCTTGGTTTAGGGTTTTCTTCGTCCTCTTGATTTAGGATTTGTGTAACATAGTTGTCGTGGGCCTCGTTCATTGTCTTCTTCACAAGGTCTCTCATCTGTTTGTACTTATTCCAGTTTTTCTTGGTGTTATGTTTTTTAGCAGCATTGTATCTTCGCTGTCTGCGTCGTATCAGTCTTTTAATATGTGTAGAGATCCATGGAACATGTTGTTTACTACCTATAGTCTTCTGTGGGATGAATTCTTTGGTTGATTGTAGTATGATCTTTTTAAAGTATGTCCAGTTTTCTTCTACGGTGTTTTCTTCCATGTTGTTCATTCTTGTTGTAAAGTTTTCTTGAATGTTTTCTTTGAGTCCGTTCATATCGCCCTTTTTAAATAGGTGCACCAGTCTGGGTTTCTTTTTTGATGTCTTTGCCTTCATATCTATATTTGCTATGACTACTTGGTGGTCACTCATTCCAGGATGTACTTCAATATTGGTTACAAGTCCTGGGTTGGTTGTCATGAGTAAGTCTAGTATGTTTTGTCCTCTAGTTGGCTCATTTACCATTTGGTTCATGTCGTTGTTGTTTGAGATTTCAATTAGTTTTTCATTTAGTGCTTTTCCGTACTGTGGGTTAGTGTTTACAGTGTTTGTTTGCCAGTTGATATGTGGCAGATTAAAATCTCCTCCTAGTATGACATTTGGTAGGTTTTGGCTTGTGTTCATTATGCAATTAATAGATTTTTCAAGTTCTTCAAGTTTGTCTATGTAACTGCATGGCTGTCTGTAGAAGGTACCTATGTATAGGGGTTGTCGTCCCTGTGTGTTGATCTTACACCATGCTGTTTCACAATCACTTCCAGTCAATATTTCTGTTGTGATGTAGTTGTTATCAACAGCTATAAATACTCCACCTTCTCCTAATTTTCTGTCTTTTCTGTATGGATTCTGGAATTGGTCTGGAAATACTTCACTACTGGCTATTGTGTTGTCCAAGTGAGATTCTGTCCCTAGTATAATGTCTGGTTTGTGTGTTTCGATCAGGTTTTGAAGTTCTACCTTTTTCTTGTCGCTAATTAGACTTCTGCAGTTTACAACCATGACTTTCATTTGGTTGTGATTAGAATTATTTATATTTTGGTGGTTGGTGTTTTCAGTTGGAGTTTCATTCTCATTCTCAGAGTCTGATAGTGTTTCGAACGAGTTGCTAGTACTCACTATGCTCGATTCATTCATGAAGAAAGAGCCTGTGAATGTCAGGAGTCTGCATTGTGGACATTGAAATACTAAGCTATGGATATTCTGGAATTTCTTGTAGTCGTCTTTAGTAAGACCATCACATTTTGCATGTACCCACGTATCGCATTCATCGCACTGCAATCCTTGGTGATTTTTTGCTACAGGTTTACTACAAATGGCGCATGGGTGCCGTATGGGTCCCGGGTTTTGTTGGATGTCCCCAGATAAAATAATCAATAAAAAGAGTCCAAATGACTGTGTTGATGTTTTCGAGATGCAGTATTTTAAGTTGTCTTTTTTATGAAGACCAATCGACATGTTCCATTCTAAAATAGGACCTTGATCTAGCCAAATATTCGTTGTCTGGAATAATGTTGACTCTATGTTTTTGACCTCATCGCTATATTGGTCATTTTGTCTTTTATATGTATTTATGATGAAGATGATGGTAAGTATTTTATAGCAGACCAATAAAAAGTGCAGACTTTTTAATCCGGTCATTATCTAGGTTGTTTATATGTTGCTATATATAATCAAACATGGCGGATGGTCAGCACAGCTGACCAGTGTTTACAAATGAAGAAATACCAGTTTTTGTCTATTTCTCGAGATCGATACTTTGAGATACTTCCTTGGTGTATATGCATGTAATTTACCACCTTTTGTAATTTTTAGAGATGTTAATACAATCATAGATAGCCGAAAATCTTCTTTTTGATCAGCTCATAAATTTTCCGTGCTCTCAGGTTGACGCATGCCAACTCGGATACATACGGAGGAACCAATACTTGTAAATAATCCGGTGTTTGGTTATTTACAATTTTATAAAACATGGTCAGTTTTTTAACTTCCCTTCTGACACTTAATTTCTCCCATCCCGTCTCTCTATAAATAGAGTTGATACTAGCATAACATGGTTAACCGGTAACTATACGTGCAGCTTCAATCTGAATCTTTTCTATGGAACGCCATGACTGCCTTATGTTAATGATCAGCATTATATCCAGTGCTCACAACATTATATGCAGTGCTCACACCATTATATGCAGTGCTCACAACATTATATAAAGTGCTCACAACATTATATTAAGTGCTCACACCATTATATGCAGTGCTCACACCATTATATGCAGTGCTCACACCATTATATGCAGTGCTCACAACATTATATTAAGTGCTCACAACATTATATCAAGTGCTCACACATTATATGCAGTGCTCACAACATTATATGCAGTGCTTACATCATTATATGCAGTGCTCACACCATTATATGCAGTGCTCACAACATTATATTAAGTGCTCACAACATTATATTAAGAGCTCACAACATTATACGCAGTGGTCCAAACATTATATGCAGTGGTCCCAACATTATATGAAGTGCTCAAAACATTATATGAAGTGCTCACAACATTATGCGAAGTGGTCACAACATTATACGATTTTTGTTGTATGATGAGATCGATGTATGATGACATCATTTGGTAAACTTCGTTTTTTTTGCGGAAATTACCGAATCCCCAATTGGTAAATTACGGTAAATTAATGCCCGGCAAACAAATTTAAACATTTATTATTATATATGTTATCATAAAGGCAGTATGCAATATTTAAAACTGATTGAAATAAGTAAGGAAAAGATGAAACTAAGAAGTGAATGATTGAAGTAGTTCTGTTCGTTGTATAAAGAAATACAAATGGCAAAATGTAAGTTAAATATTAAAAACTTTTTTTAATGAAATATCGAAGGAAAATTTGTACGATATATTCCTCGAGTTCATTTCCTACTGAAGAGCTTTAGCAAGGTGCCACTTTTTAGTCTGTACTCAGTTTTAAACAGCTTAATTACCTTTTAAATAAAACAGTCAGCTTTCTTTAACACATAAGTGCCATATTACGCTAGCTTATATATGTCATGATAGATAACATTGAGAATGGAAAAAGGGAATGTGTCAAAGAGACAACAAACCGACTATAGAAAAAACAACAGCAGAAGGTCTCTAACCGGTCTTCAATGTAGCGAGAAATTCCCGCACCCGGAGGCGTCCTTCAGCTGGCCCCTAAACAAATGTATACTAGTTCAGTGATAGTGAATGCTATACTTATTTCCAAATTGTACACAAGAAACTAATTTAAAAAAAAAGGCCAGAGGCTCCTGATTTGGGACAGGCACAAAAATACGGCGGGGTTAAACATGTTTATGAGTAATTTTTGGCATCGATTTTCAGAATTTGGCATTTTTACATGAATAAGTATCTAACAGATATGGAAAGTGCAAGTTAATTTAAAGCATTTCATTGTAGGTGTTTAACATAACTTTACATCGATTATTCCAATTTTTTTACAAGCTTTTTAGCACGCCAAGTAGTTTGTCTTCTAAATATGATCAGCAGTCTTATATAGAAATATAAACTTTCATAAGAAAAATTTACCCTTCATGACCCAGTTTAACATTTTCATTTAAAGTTATCATCTCTTATGAAAACTGAGTTTGTGGGGATGAATAAAACGTTTACTACGTTTGTTCGTCAGTTTGCACGGTTAATCTATATAAAAAAAAGAGGTATGCTTGCCAATGAAACAACTTTCCACAAGAGACAAAATGACATCATCACAGAAATTACAACTAAACGGCCCCACAGTACGGCCTTCAATAATGAGCAAAGCACATACCACATAGTCAGCTATAGAAGGGCCCGAAATGATAAACGTAAAACATTCCTAATTTATTTACAAACAAACGATCGAAAAACTAACATGTATATAACACATTAACAAACGACAACCACTGAAATATAGGCTCCTCCTGACTTGGGTCAGCCACATATATATACAGAATGTGTCGGGTTTTAACATGTTAGCGGGATACTAACCCTCCCTCTAACCTGGGACAGTGGCGTAACAGAACATATAAGAACGAACTATGAAAATCAGTTGTAAAAGGCTTAACTCATCAGATGGGTACAAATATAAATACATCTAACAAGAAAATAGAGTGGACGTGGGTGGGTACAAAAAAAAAACCAACAAAAAAACACTATACATAATTATCTGAGAGTACTCGCAGTTACTGACAGCTAGTTCAACACCACTAACAACTAATAAAGTAAACATGCATCGAAGTTTTGCATTTAGGTAAAGATTGAAACAAACTGTGAGTAAAAAAGAATGATTTACTATTATTGGATAGTAACGATTGTCCATGAAAAAAGGGAGTCATTTTCAATGCTTCTCAACTTTGTACTTGTTTGGATTTATAAATATTTTGATATGAGCGTCACTGATGAGTCTTATGTAGACGAAACGAGCATCTGGCGTACTAAATTATAATCCTGGTACCTTTGATAACTACTTGACCTAAATTAATACTGGTTAAGGTACATTAAGATACAAAATATAATCCACTACAAGTCATAGAAGATTAATATCTTTTAGATCGCACTTCTTTGATAACAATGGACCACGAAAAAAGATGCAAATTTGTGTTTAGGTCCAGATGATAGCAACAACACATAAAAGAGGAATGCTATTGGTTGCTGAGCACTTCTTTGATTTTATCTAAAGTCCACACAATTTTTTTTTTGTAACAGAAGCACAAAAAAAAACAACGATACTCGTTATTATGTCAATATATAATTGTAATATAATTATATTAATGGAGAACTTGTAGTATTGTTTTACTGTGAATTCTCTTCGTTGTTGTTATTGGCGTTCTAATTCTCCTCACATACAAGCTGGTCTAAAGTCTGGGGATTCGTTTTTTTTTTTGCTACAATTTTGATCAATGTAAAAGGTTGAAAATTTCAATCCTGAATGTTTTTTTCATTATCTGCAAAGTTACTTTTGACGACGGTTCTTGATTGTTTCTGTGGGGCTTCTTTCTCATGGATATGGATCACTCACGGGAAAAAAAAATGGAAAATTGTCGAAACTAATTTGACCTTCATGTATATTATAGTCCGAAATTTGAGGCCAAAATCGGCCCTTACCGGACCTACTCCTTTGTGTTAAATTGATCATACTTCTTAATTTACCTATTTCAATTAGTTTTAAATAGTGTATACTGCCTCAATGATAACATATATACTAATAACTGTTAAACTTTGTTTGCTCCAGCATTAATTTACCGTAATTTACCAATAATTGATTCGGTAATTTCCGCTCAAAACCGCGAAGTTTACCGAATGATCTCATCATTCATCAATCTCATCATACAACAAAAAACGTATAATGTTGTGAGCACTTCATATAATGTTGTGAGCACATCATATAATGTTTTGAGCACTTCATATAATGTTGTGACCACTGCATATAATGTTTGGACCACTGCGTATAATGTTGTGAGCACATAATATAATGTTGTGAGCACTTAATATAATGTTGTGAGCACTTAATATAATGTTGTGAGCACTGCATATAATGATGTGAGCACTGCATATAAAGTTGTGAGCACTGCATATAATGCTGATCATCATAATATACATGAATATACATTATATTTATATAGCACATTACATAAATTTGTATTTTTCTAATAAGCATGAAGGCATGAAAAATAATTAAATAAATCACAACTATTGTTATTATAATATTTATACACAAAAAAATAATAGAAACGGCTCAATGGATATCAAACGTTCTTCTTGAATAATCAAACACACCCAAACGATCCGTCTAAAGGGAAAACACCTACTGTTACTAGTGTGTTTTTAAATGACTTTCTATAATATTTACCTGGATAAGTTGAAAAAGTAACATGCAATATTGTGAATATATATAATTGTGATACGGACATTAAATTCTGACGTTAAAAGTGCGGATAAAGGGATGACAAGAACATACATTTAATGTAAGTATCGTTTTTGTTTTAACTTCAATAATTGAAATCCATTGTCTAAGTTGTCATTACCAAACAATAACAAATCAATTGTAACAGGAATGTCTAAGTGGGTTAGTTCAGGAAGCATAACATTTCTTTGCGATGCAAAGTTATTACAATATAATAAATAGTGTTCAACACTTGCACTAGGGTACCCACATGCATAATATGCATCATGTACTAAATTGGCCTTGTTTAAATCTGCGCTAAGTGCACGGCACTTGTTGCGTAGCCTTGCATGTAATACAGATAGCAGATCTCCATAAAAAATAGTACCTATAGGAGGTTTTACATTATGAAAATACAGTTGTTGCAATTGTAACTTGAAAGAAAAGAAAGTTTCGCAGGTTATAATTATTAGTATCTGATACATACGGAGGAACCAATACTTGTAAATAATCCGGTGTTTGGTTATTTACAATTTTATAAAACATGGTCAGTTTTTTAACTTCCCTTCTGACACTTAATTTCTCCCATCCCGTCTCTCTATAAATAGAGTTGATACTAGCATAACATGGTTAACCGGTAACTATACGTGCAGCTTCAATCTGAATCTTTTCTATGGAACGCCATGACTGCCTTATGTTAATGATCAGCATTATATCCAGTGCTCACAACATTATATGCAGTGCTCACACCATTATATGCAGTGCTCACAACATTACATAAAGTGCTCACAACATTATATTAAGTGCTCACACCATTATATGCAGTGCTCACACCATTATATGCAGTGCTCACACCATTATATGCAGTGCTCACAACATTATATTAAGTGCTCACAACATTATATCAAGTGCTCACACATTATATGCAGTGCTCACAACATTATATGCAGTGCTTACATCATTATATGCAGTGCTCACACCATTATATGCAGTGCTCACAACATTATATTAAGTGCTCACAACATTATATTAAGAGCTCACAACATTATACGCAGTGGTCCAAACATTATATGCAGTGGTCACAACATTATATGAAGTGCTCAAAACATTATATGAAGTGCTCACAACATTATGCGAAGTGGTCACAACATTATACGATTTTTGTTGTATGATGAGATCGATGTATGATGACATCATTTGGTAAACTTCGTTTTTTTTGCGGAAATTACCGAATCCCCAATTGGTAAATTACGGTAAATTAATGCCCGGCAAACAAATTTAAACATTTATTATTATATATGTTATCATAAAGGCAGTATACAATATTTAAAACTGATTGAAATAAGTAAGGAAAAGATGAAACTAAGAAGTGAATGATTGAAGTAGTTCTGTTCGTTGTATAAAGAAATACAAATGGCAAAATGTAAGTTAAATATTAAAAACTTTTTTTAATGAAATATCGAAGGAAAATTTGTACGATATATTCCTCGAGTTCATTTCCTACTGAAGAGCTTTAGCAAGGTGCCACTTTTTAGTCTGTACTCAGTTTTAAACAGCTTAATTACCTTTTAAATAAAACAGTCAGCTTTCTTTAACACATAAGTGCCATATTACGCTAGCTTATATATGTCATGATAGATAACATTGAGAATGGAAAAAGGGAATGTGTCAAAGAGACAACAAACCGACTATAGAAAAAACAACAGCAGAAGGTCTCTAACCGGTCTTCAATGTAGCGAGAAATTCCCGCACCCGGAGGCGTCCTTCAGCTGGCCCCTAAACAAATGTATACTAGTTCAGTGATAGTGAATGCTATACTTATTTCCAAATTGTACACAAGAAACTAATTTAAAAAAAAAGGCCAGAGGCTCCTGATTTGGGACAGGCACAAAAATACGGCGGGGTTAAACATGTTTATGAGTAATTTTTGGCATCGATTTTCAGAATTTGGCATTTTTACATGAATAAGTATCTAACAGATATGGAAAGTGCAAGTTAATTTAAAGCATTTCATTGTAGGTGTTTAACATAACTTTACATCGATTATTCCAATTTTTTTACAAGCTTTTTAGCACGCCAAGTAGTTTGTCTTCTAAATATGATCAGCAGTCTTATATAGAAATATAAACTTTCATAAGAAAAATTTACCCTTCATGACCCAGTTTAACATTTTCATTTAAAGTTATCATCTCTTATGAAAACTGAGTTTGTGGGGATGAATAAAACGTTTACTACGTTTGTTCGTCAGTTTGCACGGTTAATCTATATAAAAAAAAGAGGTATGCTTGCCAATGAAACAACTTTCCACAAGAGACAAAATGACATCATCACAGAAATTACAACTAAACGGCCCCACAGTACGGCCTTCAATAATGAGCAAAGCACATACCACATAGTCAGCTATAGAAGGGCCCGAAATGATAAACGTAAAACATTCCTAATTTATTTACAAACAAACGATCGAAAAACTAACATGTATATAACACATTAACAAACGACAACCACTGAAATATAGGCTCCTCCTGACTTGGGTCAGCCACATATATATACAGAATGTGTCGGGTTTTAACATGTTAGCGGGATACTAACCCTCCCTCTAACCTGGGACAGTGGCGTAACAGAACATATAAGAAAGAACTATGAAAATCAGTTGTAAAAGGCTTAACTCATCAGATGGGTACAAATATAAATACATCTAACAAGAAAATAGAGTGGACGTGGGTGGGTACAAAAAAAAAACCAACAAAAAAACACTATACATAATGATCTGAGAGTACTCGCAGTTACTGACAGCTAGTTCAACACCACTAACAACTAATAAAATAAACATGCATCGAAGTTTTGCATTTAGGTAAAGATTGAAACAAACTGTGAGTAAAAAAGAATGATTTACTATTATTGGATAGTAACGATTGTCCATGAAAAAAGGGAGTCATTTTCAATGCTTCTCAACTTTGTACTTGTTTGGATTTATAAATATTTTGATATGAGCGTCACTGATGAGTCTTATGTAGACGAAACGAGCATCTGGCGTACTAAATTATAATCCTGGTACCTTTGATAACTACTTGACCTAAATTAATTCTGGTTAAGGTACATTAAGATACAAAATATAATCCACTACAAGTCATAGAAGATTAATATCTTTTAGATCGCACATCTTTGATAACAATGGACCACGAAAAAAGATGCAAATTTGTGTTTAGGTCCAGATGATAGCAACAACACATAAAAGAGGAATGCTATTGGTTGCTGAGCACTTCTTTGATTTTATCTAAAGTCCACACAATTTTTTTTTTGTAACAGAAGCACAAAAAAAACAACGATACTCGTTATTATGTCAATATATAATTGTAATATAATTATATTAATGGAGAACTTGTAGTATTGTTTTACTGTGAATTCTCTTCGTTGTTGTTATTGGCGTTCTAATTCTCCTCACATACAAGCTGGTCTAAAGTCTGGGGATTTTTATATTTTTTTGCTACAATTTTGATCAATGTAAAAGGTTGAAAATTTCAATCCTGAATGTTTTTTTCATTATCTGCAAAGTTACTTTTGACGACGGTTCTTGATTGTTTCTGTGGGGCTTCTTTCTCATGGATATGGATCACTCACGGGGAAAAAATGGAAAATTGTCGAAACTAATTTGACCTTCATGTATATTATAGTCCGAAATTTGAGGCCAAAATCGGCCCTTACCGGACCTACTCATTTGTGTTAAATTGATCATACTTCTTAATTTACCTATTTCAATCAGTTTTAAATAGTGTATACTGCCTCAATGATAACATATATACTAATAACTGTTAAACTTTGTTTGCTCCAGCATTAATTTACCGTAATTTACCAATAATTGATTCGGTAATTTCCGCTAAAAACCGCGAAGTTTACCGAATGATCTCATCATTCATCAATCTCATCATACAACAAAAAACGTATAATGTTGTGAGCACTTCATATAATGTTGTGAGCACATCATATAATGTTTTGAGCACTTCATATAATGTTGTGACCACTGCATATAATGTTTGGACCACTGCGTATAATGTTGTGAGCACATAATATAATGTTGTGAGCACTTAATATAATGTTGTGAGCACTGCATATAATGATGTGAGCACTGCATATAAAGTTGTGAGCACTGCATATAATGCTGATCATTAACATAAGGCAGTCATGGCGTTCCATACTTTTCTAACCTTTCGGAATTAATTTGCCAACAGTTGTCCCAAACTTCAGATGAATATTCCAAAATAGGACGAATAAAAATCATATAAATCTTTTCAAGATATTCCCTTTTTAGTCTGAATTTTAGTTTCCTCAGTACATTTACTTGTTTTGACGTCTTCTCTATCAGTTTATCAACATGTTTATTCCATTTACAGTCACTACTAAAAATATACCTAAATGATTATGTGTATCTACAGGAGCTATTGAGACTCCACCAAAATCAAAAGTAAGGACGTTCTGCATATTCCTAGTGTTAAAAATCATGATATCTGTTTTATTAGGATTAAATTTTAGCATCCACTTTTCAGACCAATTTTGTAAATTATCTAAATCAATATTTATTAAAGTGTTGAGACTTTTGTCATCGGGTGCAGTATGGCCAATAGATGTGTCATCAGCAAAAAGTCTACTAAACCCACTTAGATCATCTGCAATGTCATTTATGAAAATCAAAAATAATAATGAACCAAGTACCGACCCCTGGGTCACACCAGCTCTTAAACAGCCCAATGTGGATAGTGAATCTTTCATAACCACTCTTTGTGACCGTCCCGATAAGTAACTTTTCAACCAACATAATAAATCCCCTTTAATGCCATATTTTTCGGGCTTTATATATAAAAGACCTTTGATCCAAACTGTATCAAAAGCTTTACTTATGTCCACAAATGTTATACTAGTAAGTTGTTTGTCGTTTAGTGACTTTATAATATGGTTATACAGCTCAATCAATTGATGAGTAGTAGAATATCCAGGAATGAATCCTGATTGAAACTTGTATATAATGTGAATGCAAATGATTAAAAATATTTTTAAAAACTATTTTTTCCAGAAGTTTGCTCACACAAGATAATAAAGAGACAGGTCTATAATTTGAGGGCAAAGATTTATCACCGCATTTATATAATGAAATAACATGTGCAATTTTCCACTGGTTTGGAAGTAGTTTATCACGTAATGACCTATTGAATAATAAACATAATGGTTTTGAAATTTGATTTCTGACAGCAGAGAATTTTGTAACTTCGATTGCTAGATATAGTTTGCTACATGCACATAAAATTTCTAATACAAGCGGTCTAAATGATAAACATAACTTAGTTGACTATAAATATATGTATCACATATTAAAGCGAATGTGTTAAATTTGTCAGAAAAAAATATCGCTCTCATTTCCTTAATAAATATATCAATGAATAAGAGTTTAACTTGTCATGTGCAAGACAGCACACCAGAAGTGTGATGGTTACCTCTTACTCTTTCAGAACGCCCGGGTAAAACCCTGTTTCAATTGATGTTAATCCAGAAAATCGCTACGGACGAACTGAATATATAAAATGTTTATTAAATTTAAATAGGATTCATGTTGAGGTTTCATCTTCCTGGAAATGCTTTACAGTAAGTTATTTTTCTTTTCACGAAATTATTGTTTGATTAGTAGTGTTGTTTATATCTGTTCGACATATAATGTATGATTGAGTTGGTTAATTTGTTTTTTTTTCAATAGTACCATCCATTTCTTTGATAAATTATACCACCCTTCCACGCAAAACAAAGATATTCACCTATTTGAATAAAGACATGAAGTAAGACATTATTTGTGGTCACTTTTGAAAAAGGTACTTTTGAATTCTGAAAAGAGGAACACGACACATCCTAGTTTTGTGGTAGCCATGCTTTAATAACTTAATTTTTAATTGTAAAAAAAAAGCTGAAACCTGGTTTATACAATGCAGTTTGCGTAGAAGGTGTACACCCATTTTATCTTTTCAAAATATTTTAGCTTTGCTATGATTGACGCGTACGCCATCTTTACAGAAGAGAAAAGTAAGCCCACTTTTTCTCGATAAAGAGCAAGGTGAACTAATCACCAATCCCGTAACATTATTACCGTGATATGTGTAAATGAACCTTTTGTATTCTGTTCTTTTCTTAGTTTACCTATTACATCATTCATTGTTTATGAATTTTAGAAGTGTACTTATTTTTGACAGTTTAACGGTCGTTTTTTGGATGCAGATCAAATACGCACACCCTTCCTTAGAAGCTGCATGACTAGAGTAATTGTATTTTCAAAGCGTTATGATTTCAGTATTGTCTTTGACAGAAATACACCTCAAAGTGACTATGAGGGTCGATAGAAAACAAAAGAGATGATTTGAGCTTTCCAATAGTGAACTTTCCATTCTTAGTAGCAACATTCCAGCAGCACCTGCATACGGTGTATATATCTCCCAATTGATACGATATTCCCATGCTTGCATTTCCCACCATGATTTTCTTGATAGAGGATTGTTGCTCACAAGGAAGCTATTAAATGAAGAGTTCCAAATGGTGAAGTTGAAATCATCTCTTCGTAAATTTTACGGACGCCATCACGAATTGGTTGACCGTTATGGAATAACCATTTCACAAATGATATCGGATATGTTCCTGACGTCATGACGACAATTTCCTTCCCTTTCATAAATTCGACCTACCGAATTGGGCTATTTACTGGGTTTGTTATCTTATAAGCGTCACGACGGGTACCACATGTGGGGCAAGATCTGCTTACCCTTCCGGAACATCTGAGATAAGCCCTAGTTTTTGGTGGAGTTCGTTTTGTTTATTCTTTAGTTTTCTATGTTGTGTCATGTGTACTATTGTTTGTCTGTTTGTCCTTTAATTTTTGAATTTTTAGCCATGGCGTTGTCAGTTTATTTTCGATTTATGAGTTTGACTGTCCCTCTGGTATCTTTCGTCCCAATTTTATAAAGTATTACCAATTCTTCCTTTTTATCTAACATGTTTTAGTGTAAATTTGACTGGACAAAATACCAAGTTTACCACAGAGGAAAAACAATACTCACACAAGGGTATTTATGACTAACAATACCCAACTATTTTAGTAATATATATAATATAAATATTATAAAGTTGTAAGTTAATGCAGAAATAATGGTATATAACCGAAAATTTACAGTTCCATATAACCACAAATGAAAACAAATCAAAATTCAACAACTGGCCGGAAACAAAATTATTTAATTTACAAATACATTGTCAAACATGATAAAAAAAAGAGTAAAAATACGATACAAGATTTTTTTTTAATCAACCTTTCAATTATTGCAAGTCATTAAAACATAACCATATTTGTGATTCTTCTTTTGATCTACATATAAAAATATGCACATTGTTATTTGGGCGGAGAGTTTTCTCATTGACACTCACACCACATCGTCCTATTTCTATATACAATATACTGAAATTATTGTTATTCAAGACGGTTACAATTGGCTTTAACACACAACATATGAAAATATTAACAAAATGTAATATACAATAAATCGATATGTTTTGTTAAGCTTAAATTCAATTGAATGCATTACTGGTACATAAACAGTTGTATTGTTTTGGACGACCCAACAACCCACAAATGTCCACATTCATCTACTATCATGTCGGAAGTATCACAAATACCTTCATTTCGACTTAACAAATCTTTCTGGAAGACGCCATTTTTTGACAACATATAACATTAACTTTTTTGCTGTCAGCTAGAAAAACATTTCAATAATTGTCCGTAGCAATAGCGTTAAATTGATCACCAGATCTCCAAAACGTATTAAGAACTTTAAAGTTTTTATTAGTAAAAAGAACTCCCCCATCGCAGATACAAATAACGAAATTTAAGTTTTGGGATTGTTTCATAGTTAAACGGCGTTTGATTTTTTACATCTCATATGTATGGTATGCATATCGTTTACCCTGGACATTTTTATCATGCAATCTTTAATTTCAAATTTATTTTGGACCCTGTCTCTGTCTGATAATTCATTTAGTTTTGTTTCGGTTTCGTTATACACTAACAAGTTGCCATTGCGAACTGTACAACAAAACAAAGTATTTTTAAATGGAACTTTGTAGTCCGGATCTCTATAGTTTATTCTTTCACTTGTAAAAATTGAACCGTCAAACCAAAGCCTTATTTCATTTGCAGATTTCCTTACAATACGTTTTGGGTTACGAAATTTATATAAATCATAATTATCGTTCTCAGATATACCTTTGTAGCTAAACTTACACAAAGCTGTTTCGGTTGATAACCAGGCATTGTCATTTTCAGCTGGAACAATGTCTAGGATATTATTCTCGATGACGAATTCGTATATTTTTGCTGCTCTATACATTGGTAATAGACCTATTTCAGATAACGGTAAATGTGGGAACGTTATCGTTGATTCACTAACCTTAGGTCTTGTAGTGACCATTCCAAATATGTTTTCAATAACATCTTTAGTGACATTATTACTTTAAAAATTCAGATCGTGAATAGTGGGAAAGACATTTAAAGTTTTACACAAGACGATATCAAGACGTTTTGCGATAGGCAAAAACTCTTCAAATAAGTGTGTATCTGACGATTAATTAACATAGTCATCTGTTGTAAAGATTTGTCCGGCTAATGAGATTTTTTCAGTTACTAGTTGATTCATATAAAGTCCATTTGTTTAATTTCTTTCTTCCTTGCATTTTTAATAATTTTTAATTTTTGTGTTGTAAGTTCATCAACAGTACTGCAGAACTGATCTTTCAAATTGGTGGCATGACCTGGTACATCCTGTTGTAGCACGAGCCAATGTTTGTTAAAGTTATTTTTCTTTAACGTCATAATTTCAGCAGTATGTTGAAGAATCTAAATTCTAGCTTTGAAGCTAGCGATTGCAACTGACAGCTTTTCCTTTTTAGTTAGAATTAACATCATTAATTTTTCAACTTGATGTTGACGATGAAATTATCCTGAACATTCAATACACAATAAAGTATTGCACGGTCTACAGAATAAGGTAAGTTCCTTGCTATGCTCTCCACATTTTGCCTTGACAGTTGATTCAGTTTGATCTAATTTCTCTGATCTAGTTCTCAATGTCTGAATCACATGCTTTTTTTCATGTTTTCAATTTTTCATGATAATCGCGACAATTGCTGCATAAGTTAGTTTTGCAGTTTAAACACTTTTATACTGCAAAATTTTGATCATCGCATAAGTCGCATACTTCCATAACCTCACTGTCTACTTTCACATATTCCAATTTAAATGCATAAGGTTTCAGACCGCTTACTCCTTCGTCTGGTAAAAATATAGTTGTCGTACATAATGGACAGATGATTTTATTGTCTTTGATATCCAATTTCTGAAGACATTGCAAGCAGAAAGTATGATAACAATCTAAAAGTTTAGGTTCTGTGAAAACAAAAGACAAACATATTCCACACCTCGAATCATCCCCTTTCGTCATGCTCGATATTGTAAGATACGGCCGACATGGAATTGTTAGGACTTAATCACGTCATCATATGATTTCCTGTTAACAAAACTTTGAATTTTTCGAAAAACTAAGGAATTTCTTATCCCAGGCGTAGATTACCTTAGCCGTATTTGGCACAACTTTTTGGAATTTTGGATCCTCAATGCTCTTCAACCTTGTACATGTTTGGCTTTATACATATTTTGATATGAGCGTCACTGATGAGTCTTATGTAGACGAAACGCGCGTCTGGCTTAATAAATCATAGCCCTGATACCTATGATAACTATTTTAAAGTTTAATGCAAACATCAGTTACATGTACTAGTATATATATATATATTTGAAACGTTGTAAACGTGCCAAAAGTATCGTCTTATATAAAATCATTAATTCATTGATCTATGTTAAAATATTTCATTACTGGTTGCTTAGTGAAATTCCATTATATCTCCTTCTTTTAAAACTAGTACTTATCTTTAAAAGTATATTTAATGAAACTTAGGAATGGCACACTAACATTTGTGTTATCAGTTTAGTTGAAAATCAAACTAAATAGATGGACAGTTTTTGATACAACGTGTTGACAATTCAGCTCTAAATAAAAATAAATATAGATTGCAGACTTGCCAATACGACAACTGTTATTCATAATATAATCGCTTCAAGTCAATAACCTGTAATTCATAAATTGTCGTTGATCGCTCTCCATCATTTTTATTTTTTTATTAGTAGTTTATTTCAGGACGGGTTTATATATATTTTGTCATCAATGGACTTACAAATAACTAATGGTATTGGTTTTGCACATTGTGAAGTTCACACATTGAAATTTTGCCGTTGCAGTCAAACATTTTGTTCACGGTACTGAATTTAGTTTTTTAAGCACAAGTGTTGTATCCTTAGTACCGTATAAGTTTTTATGAAACCTGGGCTCTGGTGAATAATTTTCTGATGGCAATGATACCACCTCATTTTATCATTATATAAATATCTGATGGGTGGTGTTTACATGCTAAAGTACATTTAGATTTGCCTTTCTGACAATACAGTCTATTTTTTGTGTTCTTTCTATCGATTATAACATGCACAACTTAAATTAACAAACTACGATACCAAGTAATTAAAAGTCTAGCACGTAATACTTTTTATATTTTAATATTAATTACAACGCATCAAACCATCTAAATTTATTGTATACAAAATATATAAAAGCTTTATTATTTGGACGGAAATAAAACTAGTACTTTGTTTCAACTACATGTAAGGTTTAACATGTCGGTCACCTCAGTTGACCAAATATATGTTCATACCTTTGTTATAAATATTTAGTAGAAGTTCATATAAGATTAATGGTTGTCAATTCGTCACAACATTTGATTTATTACAACATATAATACATAGATGAAGACAAATACTACTACCCTTTGATATCTATCGCCTCTCTGTTTTAAACCTTAACCGTATTGATCACTGATAAGAAAATACCTGTATCGATTTAGAAGACCCAACAAGCCACATATATCCACATTCATCTACTATCATGTCAGTGGTATCATAAATGACTTCATTTTCACTAAACAAATTTTGCTGAAAAACGCCATTTTCTGATAACATGTAGACAAAACCATTTTTGCTATCAGCCAGAAAAAACATTTCCATAATTGTCCGTAGCGATAGCTTTAAATTCCCCTCCTGATTTGTAAAAAGAATTCAGAACTTTAAAGTGTTCATCAGTAAAAAGAACGACATCCTCGCAGAATGAAATTACGAAATTCAAGTTTTTAGTTTGCTTCATAGCTACAGCTTTGACTTGGTAACTGTACCTCTTTTTTTGCATTTTTTTGAAAAAATCTTCAATCTCAAATTTATTTTGCACATTTGTAGGGTCTGATAACTCATAAAATATTGCCTCTTTATTATTATACACAAGTAGGTTGCCATTGCGAACGACACAGCAAAACAATTCATTTGTAAATGGATGTTCGTAATATTGGTTATGCTTGGTGTTTTCTCTCTTTAAACATCCATACCATGGGTTTATCTCATTTGCAGATTTCCTTACAATACGTTTTGCGCTCGACATTTAAGATTTATAATTTCTTTTCTCTTATATACCTTTGCAGCTTAACATACTGATACCGGTGTCGGTTAATATCCATGCATTGTCATTTTCCGCTGGAACAATGTCTTTGATATCGGTCTCAAGGACAAACTCGGATATTTTTTCTGCTTTATGCACTGATAATAGACCGAGTTCAGGCAACGGTAACTGTGGGTACGTTTGCTTTGTTTCATTTTTCTTTGCTCTAGCAATAAACTTTCCAAATATGTTTTCTATAATATCTTTAGCGACATCTTTCCTTTCAAAATTCAAGTCATGAATAGAAGAAAAGATGCTTACAGATTTACACAATTCGTTATCAAGACGTTTCCCGATATGCGAAAATTCTTCACGGAAGTGTGCAACTGACAATTTATTCATAACATCCTCTGTTATCATGACAAGTCCCGATAACGACATTTTTGCGTTTTCGAGTTCAATCAGGTATATGTCAAGTTCGTTTATGTCTTTCGTTTTTACATCATCGATAGTATGTAAGTTTTTATTTGTTAGTTCATCGACAGCACTACAAAACCGATCTTTCAAATATTTGGCATGTTCTTTTACATCTTGTTTCATCACGAGACAGTGATTGTCATAGTTACTTTTATTTAATCTTACCATATCAGCAGTATTTTCTAGAAACGAAATTCTGGCTTTGAAGCTAGCGATTCGGACTAACAACTTTTCCTTTTTGCTTTGAAGTAACAGAGAAAAGTTTTCGACTTGATGGCAACGATGGTATTCTTCTGAACACTCGATGCACAATAAACAATTACATGGTTTACAGAAGAATGAAAATTCCTTACCATGGTCTTTGCATTTGTCCTTATCATTTTCTCCAGACTGATCCACGTCATCTGATTTATTTTGTTGCAAGGGTTCAATTGTATGATTCCTTGATGCTTTCAATTTTCCATGGTAATTTCGACAGTAACTGCATAATTTGATTTTGCATTCCAAACAAGTCGCCATTGCAATATTTTGTTCATAGCATAACTCGCATGAATCCATAATTGCATACTCTTATTTGAACGGATAAGGTTTGAGACCACTAACTTCATTATCTGGTAAAGACATATTTGTTTTACATAACGGACAAACTATCTTACTATCTCTCACATCTAGTTTCTGAAGGCATGGTGAGCAGAAAGTATGATAACAGTCTAAAAGTTTAGGTTCTATAAAACAAGACTTGCATATTCCACACTTCGAGTTACAGCCTTCCGCCATTCTTGATATTGTGCGGTACGTTGGACAGACCAGGAATTTATTTAAGCTGAAGCTTTGTATACAAATCAATTCTTAGCAACAGCCACGCATATTGATTATACATGTTGAATACGTAATTTAATTATCGTTTAAGCATTTTATTTCCATTTGTTTAGTAAAAATTTTAATTTCTACTTATAAATCTAGCATTCTTATTGTTTAAAAAAAATTGTTCGTTATTCAAAAGTACTGATATGATTAATTGACACTTTTATTAACAATATTTACTGTGAATTACCTTCACCAGTACCTGGTCTTGTAAAAATATAACCAAAACAAACTAAACACAAATAAAAACAAAAACAAAAAACAAAAACGAAAACAAACGAAATGTATGTTTTTTAAACTTTTTTTTCACCTTATAACAAAATAAAGAAATTATAAAAAATAAAGTTCGTAGATTTAGATGGAACAAAACACAGTCTTAAATGATAAGTTTAAAAATCTTGTGAGACTACTGCTTTATCTCGATACATAACACATTTCAAGCTGAATTTAGCAAAATAAAATATATTTTTCGTCAATCAGAGAGATCTTAATAACATTTGGTATATTATTGTAGTATCTTGGAAAAGGCGAACTCCTCTCGTTATCAAATATATTCTAATAATATCTAATTAGATGTGTGGATATTTCCAAATGTGCTTGAGAATTAATTGTTATTTTTAAGTAAAAAAAAGCAGTCGATTTGGCGTCTTTCTTTGGTCAGAGATATAAGAACCGTACAAGTCTATTGCCTAGTCGACAATACTGCACTGCTTATATTGAAGATTTGTTTTTTGGCATTAATTACAAAAATAAAACCAAACTGGTGTAACACATCAGAACATTCATCGTTCGTGTGTTTGTAAGTAGGAAAAGTCAGTGGTATATCTGTTACATTTGTAAGGTATATTTACACAGAATATCATGGTGAAAATAATTCTTATTATACATGTCATACATATATTTAGTCACTACGAACAACATTACAAGTGATATGTTTAATATTAAGTTTAAAGGTAAAATTTGCACATTAATCAGTTACTCGAGAAATTTATGAATATTTTCTCTAAACCATAATAGTTTTCCGTTTTTTTATCAACAGATATGTGATCTTTATCCATACAGTTTAAATGAAACATGTCAAAACATTAAACACATACAATATCCGTATTATGTCTACAAGATAAAAAAGAAATAAACACAAGTAGAGAAGAAATGATATCAACTTACTAGTATGTAGATTTACAATATAATATATCATATCTCATAACTTTCACCACTTTTGATATTAACATTGATAAAACAACATTTTTTTCATCACGGTAATCTTCAATTTTGAAATTTTCGTTACTAATTACCGAATAAAATATATCAAAGTTATATTCATAAAGGTCAAGATACCTTGATCTACAAATCGACAGAAAGTTAAAAACCAATCTATACGACAAACAAACAAATGAATGACTAGCATTCAAGATTCCATATATTGAAGTTTAATGTACCACTACCAGCTGTATATGCAGCTTATAGATAAACCTCATAAAAAGATCCCAGACTAAAATTTGATACGCCAGACTATTTCTGTAACACACATTTGTGGTACTGGAAATCTACTTTTAATATCCAGTAATTTTTTTGTTACTTAAAATTTATTGTAATATTTAAGTAACTATATTTTACAATTCTTGATTTGTACTGACAATTTATGTACTACAGGTTTATTTCTATTACTCTCGTTACATTTGTACTGATAATTGCTGTACATCGATCTGATGAGTAAAGCCTTTCAATTGATTTTATAGTTTGTTCATATGTTGTACCGTTGTTATTTCGGGGTTTTATATAGCCGACTATGCGTAATGGGTTTTACTCATTGTTGAAGGTCGTACGGTGATCTATAGTTGTTAGTTTCACTGGCATTATGTCTCTTTGGGAGATATGGAAATGTTTTGCAGGGCCGTTGAAACTCTACTATAACCACCGTCATTTGATTGAAGTTCATATAAACGTGAGATATATATGTTTTTTGGTATTTCAGGTGAACGAAACACAAACCAAGCAAAGTCGATCTATTAACTCTATCGTTAATTACAAAGTCAAAAATAATTAAACTGCTGTAAGAACAACTAACCCGTTTAATTTGCTATCATCTGGACTACATTACGGAAAAGTACACTCACCTCTTTTCCCACGAATTCAGATAAACTAATCATCAATTCAAATATATCTTCAGCTTTTTTATATATAATATAAACATTGTATTTTATTTTCATTTTACCTATTTGGTCTTGGATTTTCAGAAAAGTATACCAAAAATAGTTATGACTTTGACTTCGTTAAGTTTTAACTCCAATAGTTCATTTAAAAATTGTGATGTTGTACGGAAACGTAGCTATATACTTGAAAACGTCCCAGATTTGACAAGAAGAGAACTGGTATATTTTAAGTAAAACGGAATCTGAGTACCAGAATTTATTGATCAATATCTCAACACACAAGGCAAGATTGAAATCGTTTGAAAGATTTTGTCATGATGAAAATATGAAAACATGATATATCAAATATCACAAGGATTAGTTGCTATTAAGGTGTTCAAGAACAATTTTGATTTTGGTTTCTCGAAAATAAAATCGATTAATATCAAATAAAGAAAAGCCTCACATGCGCATTATTTATTGATAAGAATACACCCTAATACATTTTGATGCTCCAACCAGCCACATATATCCACATTCATCTATTATCATGTTGATTGTATTATTTACACCATAGCTTCTATTCATCAATGTTTGTTTAACAACACGATTTTTAGATATAACATAAATCATATCACTTACGTAGTCCGCCACGAGAGTATTTCCATAGTTATCTGTGGCTAAAGCTTTAAAAAGGGCAAACGGCTTCTGAAATGAATCGAGAACTATAAAGTTTTTGTCAGCAAAAACAATTACATCTTTGCTAAAAGATATAACAAAGTTGAAATTTTGCAATTGCTTCATAACTATTCTTTCGCCGGTAAATGTGCTACCTTGTTGTAATATGTTGTTTGGATCTTTTAGTTCAAATTCGTTCTGAATACATGCACTTGAATATTCTTTTTCTTTTCTTAACTCGTAGAATATTTTTTCAGTTGGACTATACACAAACAGATTACCATTCCTACATAGGCAACACAGTAATCCATTTCTAAATGGAACAGTGCAGAAACGAGAATAAATTGATTTATTATTCTTCACGACGGAATTCTCGTACCAAAACAACATTCTAGATGCAGTTTTATGAACAAAATGTTTAATGTCAGCATGAGTTTCAATGCTCTCGTCTTTTATACCCTTACTACTATACCTACAAGCCATACCTGCAGTTAATAACCACGCATTGTCATTATTTGTTGGAATAATGTCTAGTACTTCATTCGAAACTACAAACTCGGACCGTTTCACCACTTTATGCGCAGGTAATAGACTAAGGTCAGGTACAGGTAAATGTGGATACATTGGTTTTACCTCTTTTTCCTTTTCTGTGGCAGTTATCTCTCCAAATATTTTTTCTATTACAACTTGACTGACATCATCCCATTCATAATTCAAATCGTGAATGGACGGAAATATATTGACTGATTTACGCAAGGTTTCATCAAGACGTTTTCCAATGACAGAAAACTCTTCAAGGAAGTGTGTATATGATGATTGATTAACGTAGTTCTCTGTTGTCATTATAAGGCCTGATAACGACATTTTGTCAGTTTCGATTTGATTCATGTACTTTTCAAGTTTTTCTATATCTTTCTTCTTTATATCATCAATAATATCTAAATTTTTATTTGTAAGCTCATCGACAGCACTACAAAACCGATCTTTCAAATTGGTGGCACGTTCTTTCACACTGTGTTTCAGTACGAGACAGTGTTTGTTATAGTTAACTTCTTTTAGTTTAACCATTTCAGCAGTATTTTGTAGAAACGATATTCTGGCTTTGAAACTAGCGATTCGGAATAACAACATTTCCTTTTTATTTTGAAGTATCGAAGACAAATTTCAACTTGATGACAAGGATGAATTTCTGCAAAACAATCAAAACACAATACAGTATTACACGGTCTACAGAATAAGGTAAGTTCCTTGCAATGGTCTTTACATTTTGTCTTGACAGTTGCTTCAGTTTCATCTAGGTTCTCTGATTCAAGAATTTTCAACGGCTGAATCACATGATTCTTTGATGTTTTTAATTTTCCGTGATAATCGCGACAATTGCTGCATAAATTGGTTTTGCAGTCCACGCATTTTGACACCGCAAAGTGTTGATCATCGCATAAGTCGCATGCATCCAAAACCTCTTTGCCTACTTTAACAAATTCTAATTTAAATGGATAAGGTTTCAGACCAATTACTCCATCGTCTGGTAAAGCAATAGATGTCGTACATAAGGGACAGATTATCGTATTGTCTTTGATATCCAAATTCTGAAGGCATGGCAAACAGAATGTATGATCATGATGATAACAGTCTAAAAGTTTAGGTTCTGTGAATAGCAAAGACAAACATATTCCACATTTCGAATCGCATCTTTCCGCCATGTTCGATATTGTAAAATACGTCCGACAAGGAAGTATCAGGGCTTATGTCGTCATATGTTTTAAGTTCAATGCCAATAACAATCATATAGATTTGTAGTGGAATGTTGAAAACGTGATACAAGTATCGTCTTATTAACAATCAATAATATATTAATCAATGATGAAGTATTTTATTGATGTTTGTTTAGTAAAATTTATTATATCTTCTACTTTAAAACTAAAACTTGTTTTTTAAACTTTGTCCTATCTGTTCATTTGAAAAAGTTTTAAGCGCAATTCAAACCTACACAGTTTTTGAAATTATGTATTGATATTACTGCCCTAAATCAAAATATAAGAGAGATTGCAGACTTATTAATATGACAACTATCATGTAGTATGTACCCACTACAAGGCAGGAACCTGTATTTTATTGGTTTTCTTTGATCGAAGACTATCATATTTATTTATTTTTTAAATTGTTTTGTTTCATAAATTAATGGGTTTTGGATCCGAGCGTCACCGATGAGACTTTTGTAGACGAAACGCGCGTCTGGCGTATATACTACATGTAGTCCTTTTATCTATGATGAGTTTATTTGTTTATTGTTGAAGGTCCTACATTGACAATCAGACATTGCAGACATAAAAATTTCGAGCACGATAATAAAATTTTAAAACACAGAAAATATACTGGACTCAGAGGAAAATTCAAAACGGAAAGTCCCTAATGAATGGCAAAACCAAAAGCTCATACACATCAAACGAATGGATTACAACTGTTAAATTCCTTGGTACAGACATTTTCTTATGTAGAAAATGGTGGATAAAACCTGGATTCATAGCTAGTTTAACCTCTCACATCAATTTCCATTATATTGATGACGATGTGTTAACAAAAAAAACCAGACATAATAAAGTGTATGTTTTTTATGAACGAGAACCAAGGGGTCTGGTTAACAATTTCCCGAAGGCAACGATAACATTTCTTTTTATCTTGGTATATCTGAAAAAAGTAAAGGAATGGCTAAGATCTGTTCTTCAACTTTGTACAATATTTTGCATTTTATCTGTTTGATCAGCGTCACTGATGGATTTTATATAGACGAACCGCTCGTCTGTCGTACAAAATTATAAAACTGGTATCTCAAATGAGTTTTTGCTTATATTCTTTGGCTGTTCATGTTTCATTTACGGTAATGAAATTATTTATTCATTTCTGTTCATTTTATATAGTGTTCGTTCTATCTATAACTACATACCCGACTAAATTTCACAAGAGTGCACACGCTGAAATGTCTCGCATTCTTTACTAAATAAAGGCAACAGTAGTATACCGCTGTTCAAAACTCATAAATCCTTGAACAAAAATCAAAATCGGGGTTACAAACTAAAACCGATTGATATTTTGTTGATAATCCTTAATATAAAGCTTTATTACGACTGTCTCATAAACGTTACATTAACCAAGATAACTAAACATTGACCAATGAATCATGAAAATGAGGTCAAGGTCAGACGCACCATGCAAGGCAGACATTTTAACAATTCTTCCATACAACAAATATAGTTGATCTATTGCTTATAGTTGAAGAAAAACAGACCAAAACACAAAAACTTAACACTGAGTAATGAACCGTAAAAATGAGGTAAAGGTCAAATAAAACCTACGCAACTGACGTATAGATCATAAAATATTTCCATACACCAAATAGAGTTGACCTATTGCAAATAGTTTTAGATAAATAGACCAAAACTTAAAAACTTAACCCTAACCACTGAACCATGAAAATGAGGTCAATGTCAGATGACACCTTCCAGTTGGACATGTACACATTACAGCGAATACATCGTATACAGAATATACTAGACCTATTGCTTATAATATCTGAGATATGGACTTGACCACCAAAACTTAACCTTGTTCGCTGATCCATGAAATGAGATCAAGGTCAAGTAAAAACTATCTAATGGGCCTGAAGACATTTCAAGGTACGCACATACCAAATATAGTTATCCTATTACTTATAATCAGAGAGAATTTAACATTACAAAAAATCTGAACTTGTTTTTCAAGTGGTCACTGAACCATGAAAATGAGATCAAGGACATTGGACATGTGACTAACGAAAACTTCGTAACATAAGACTTCTAATAATTAAAAGTCTTAAATGTTGTATCTTTTTTATTTAGTTTTTTATTACAACGCACTCCTATATAAATTAATGGTAAATAAAATATAGATAATATTTTTATTATTTGGACGGAATTAAATCTAGGACTTGAAACTACTTGTACCGTGTAACATTTCGGCCACATAAGTTTACCGAACATACTGCATCAACGTCATATTTGCATAACCTATGTTGAAAATAAGTTCAGAGAGGATTAATGTTTGTCAATTCGTCACAATCTGTATTTAATCATCACAAGTGATGAAGAAAAGCACCAAAACCATTTGGTATCTCTGGCATCTCTCTAATACCCACCAATCAGACAAAAAATAATCAGTTAATAGTTTCTGCAAAAAAACTAAACGGTTAGAAGTTAATGTCTGTCCCAAATCTCAGTCTAATTTTAATTGTAGAGCAGTTTCCATATGTCGTTCAGTTAGTTCTTATATCTGCGCATGTCTAAAACACCTTTGTGTTCATTATCTCACAAAACAAACAAGACAAGGCATTTTTTTTCGTGCAAAACGGGAATGGTTAAGACAATATACCGTTCCTTCAGCATTATCAATACAAATTTTGGTGTTAACGATTTGCATGAAATATATGTTAGAATCCGATAACATGCTAAAAAAGATAAACAATGCGGGAGACAGAATTTTTCTATGAAGCTATTAAACAGACTTTCTTGAATTTATTATGAACCACGTAATGCAACAGCATTATAACATCTTAGATTGCTGTTATATTTATATTTGATACCATATTGGATAATGTTTTGAAAGCACTAAAACGTTTCCTAAGCTAATATTCCTTTTTTCAAATCGCTCTCACGTGACTTTAATTGGTAATCTATCAAGACGTTCATTTCTTCTTATATGAAGCAAAATCAATAAAAGGTGCTACATTGTATCATAAAATCGAGCACACCGATGATAATTTATGATTCGAGTTGTCCACAGCTTTTCTGGTGAGTAATTGATAATGTTTACTTTTGCCCTGTTTACGTCTTCCTTTCTTTTTGGTTTGCGGAGCTCTCATTGGTGACACCTAAAGTGAAAAGTGTATTAAAAATTTTGATCTATCATATGACTAGTCCATATTCATAAAATAATTCTTCTTTAACTTAAACCTGTTAAATGGAGAGTGCTATATATATTTCATATTTGAATATTTCAAATATAAAAACGTTAAAACTCCTTAAACAATTCAATGAAAGTAGGTGCATAAATTCAATATATTTGTCGATATTTCTGAGAATTTACAGGGATCTGGGTTGAACACTGCAGTTCAATACCTAAAACTTGTACCCGCTATTACACATTTTTATGAAAAAATACTAGTGGGTTTGTCTATCGTGATGTGGAGGCTGTAGAATGTTTCACCTTGATTGACTTGTACGGTCTTCTGTTTTTCTTTACAGCTATGGTGTATGTGTTCTTGAACTAATGTCTCTTATATTAACCACATCATACTCTCAATTTTAGGCCAGTTTGAGTATCAATCTTTCATTAAGACGCACACATTTTTGGTACTATTCTTTTCAACCTTAAATATTTCCTTTACAAACATTTCGTGGGGGTGGAATCAATACACCGTCTTATGATCTTATAGACACAACATACTGTACTTTTTACCTAGACTTTGGATACACCAATCAAGGTACTTTATATTAGAGAATTTTAGAAATCATATTTTTATATATTTTAGTAGAAATAAAAAGTATCAGTCAAAGTGTGTGATCACAGGTCCTTCACATTTCAAGACATATACATGTTATTGTTGTGTCGTTGTTCTCCTCTTATATTTAAAGCGTTTCCCTCGGTTTTAGTTTGTTACCCCGATTTTGTTTTTTTGTCCATGGATTTATGAGTTTTGAACAGCGGTATACTACTGTTGCCTTTATTTATACGAAGAGACTATTTTGTTTTAAATATGTCTTTATTTCCAGTTTCTTTAAATTGTTTGTATTACATCATCAAAATCTGCCTAATATATTTTGCAAATAACTCCATTTTAAACTTGCAGTGAGGTAAAAAAAAAAATTTGATCTTTGAACTTTAAGATGAAAAACAGCAATAAAAGCGCTATACCTTTTTGGTTTTCTGCCTTTTATGTAAATATCAATTTTGTCTCATGAATAGATGCACTATATATTTTGTTTTTGTATTAAATTTTATGGTATAAAGGATTTAAAAGAAATTGTCGAACATTTGTTATAGATATGGGTTGAAACATGTAGGAGTGATTGATTACAAAAAAATAGTATCCACTTTTTAACCGCCTCTCAGCCCCTCCCGTATTTGAAGTACGCGTTGGTCTCTAATACATGTATATAGTTGAAATACTAAGACATTTTTTATATTACTTTTTCAGTATATTCCGTTAGAATCAATAGATTATATGCAGGACATTAATTGCACTAGTCATGTATACAGTACTGTCCTTATGCCGAAGTCAGTAATATAAACATACAACAAAACAGCAGTGAAACTGAAAGACAGTAAAGTAAAATTGATACATTTCTGAAAAAAACTGCAAAAAGATTGTAAAATGCTTGTATTATAGCTATTTGCCTGAAATTACTTATCTATCAATGAAAATAATAAGTTAATAGACACATCATTGCTCTATTATTTTGACTACTCCTGAACATTTTTATAAATACATAAGAGCTTACCTTAACAATCTCTGGTACACTGGATATAGAGTCGATTCTTTTCCTTGTAGGGAGTCGTTGTACCGGATATTCTAATGCAAGTCGATGCTGTCTGGTCTTAACATTGATAGGTAGTACTTTTGTTATTTCTGGAATACGGAATGATAGTAAGAAAACCTTCATTTTCCGGGAACAAAACAGTCAAAAAAAATATACAAAGAGAGCCACTTTGTCATTAGTTAAAACAAAAGCGTTGACTGGGGCATATATATGTATTATTCTACAGTTATGGCAAGACTACCACATAAGTGTGACTTGACTGTGTTAGATTTATTAATAAACTCATGTAGATACAAGGATTAAATTTTAAGTTTACGCCAGATGCGCATTTCGTCTACACAAGACTCATACGTAACGCTCGAATCCAAAATAGTTATAAAGGCCAAATAAGGTACGAGATTGAAGAGCATTGATGACCACAATGCCTAACAGTTTTGCCAAATACAACTGAAATAATCTAATCCTGAAGTAGGAAAGCACATTCACGTCAAGTTGAAACTGGGATTTCATAAGCAACAAACAACAATAAGCACGTTGAAACGAAAGTAATCTAAATATGAAAATGAGAGGTTGGGACAGATTATTCCAATATTTCTATAGAGACGCCATATAACGAATAAACATACAGTAAAATTATGTAAAAAGTCACATGATGCTCGCAGTTTAGTTTTTGTTACATAGCGAACATCTACTTCATAGTTGTTACTCATTCTTTTGAATTGTTGAGTTTCGGAGTCTGCCATTTTATCAGGAGCTTTCCGTTTTGAATTTTCCTCCGATTTCGGTATTTTTGTTATGTTACTTTTTGCTATTTTTAGAAATAAAGTATGCGATTAAACTACTTGAAAGAAATAGAAAATCCTAAATTAATTATTATAAACAAATTTTAACAATACAAAACTATGGATTCATTTATTTTTTGGGTTATCATTTTACGTGGTTTGACATTTTCCGGTACAATTTCAATTCGTAATTTTCAAAAGTCTGCATACAACTCAATTGAAAATTTGTTATTCTTTGAAAACTTTAGTTCGTGGTTCCGTGTTCCAAGACAATCCTTGATATCTAGTATAATAACACAATCATGGAATCATTTTATACTCCAATACATGTTTTCTTTTCAACAAAATTGACAATTCGTGAAATCGGTCTGTTTTCTGGACGATGATTACTTTCTATCTTACCTGGATCCCAAGGTGGATTACCCTCCACTGAAGGACTATTATGTAGACAAAGTAATGGCGAGTATTTGTTCTTCTCTAACTGCACTACCATTCGGGAGGCATCTTCAGACATTGAGAAGTTGATAACTGGGCAGTGCATATCAATCATAGTTATCTGTTGTCCATATTGTAAACTCCACAATCTTATCGTGCTGTCCAATGAAGCTAAAATACAATAAACGAAATGGTTTCAGTTGTTCCGGAAGGGTTAGTAGATTGTAATTAATCTATTCGTTGTTCTCAAACAGTTATTTTGCTTAAGAGTAGTCAGCCGCGGGAGATTTGAAAACCTTTTTTTTTTTTATTGAAAAGGAACCCCACGAGCTGAAACATTTTATTATTTCACTATTTGTTACTCTGGGTTAATTATAGAATAACTAATCGAATGATTCAAATAGAGACAAAAATTCAACGAGTGACATAACAACACATTAATTCACGAATGCGGGTATTTATCAGTGTTGTTCGGTCATGAGATGAATATTTTGCGATCTTTGAATTCTTTGATGAGTTATTCTTTTATTACATTGGCGTAGGACTTTTGGTTTATTGAACTAAAGTAGAAATTGCCAGTAACTTTAACTTTTTCTACGCAATCGCAGTTTGTTTTGATCCGAATTTATCGACGTCTTGGAAACGCCTATTGTTGTATGACGTCAAAGGAGTGGAATAACTACGTTAATTTCAAATAAGAAATTATCGAGAGTTTCACAGGCCCAGTAGTCATTACTTTGGCGTTGACAAACATATCAATTATATGGTCATTCATATAAAGTTCCCGTTGACAATGCATTTTTTGAAAAACTAAGGATTTTCTTATCCCAGGAATAGATTACCTAGATTACGTATTTGGCACAATTTTTGGAATTTTGGGTCCTACATGCCCTTCAATTTTGAACTTGTTGGGCTTTATAAAAGAGGGACGAACGATACAAATGGGACAGTCAAACTCATAAATCTAAAACAAACTGACAACGCCATGGCTAAAAATAACTATTTTGATCTAAGCGCTGCTGATGAGTCGTATGTTGACGAAACACGCGTCTGTTGATTACTATTTATTTCACTGGGATATCAATGAATTTCATTACAACCAAAGTATTAATTAATAATGATATAGATAATACAACTTCACTATTTTCTATGTCTTATATCACACGGCCGACACTCGGCTAACCGAGAGATAGGTCAGTTAATCTATATTGAGTATGCGGCTATATCGGCGGTGGGTCTGTTAATCGGGTTGGCTAAAGTCTGTTAATCCGGTGTTATCGTGAAAATCATTGCAAGGTCATTATGTTTCATTGTATAACTTTTTAATTATATTTATATCATAAAAACAATTCATGTCTGACAAAATGATTTGGAGTACTGACTCCAGTGGTGTAAGTCTTTTTTTTCTAACTTCAATAAACGATCTATAAAATGAAAAGGCGAGTTACTCATCAGTAAATTTATACACATTTTACACACACAAAATGTACACAAAAATGACAAGTTGGTTGAGTTTACTTGTATGCAATCTTTTGAACATCGAAAAAAGACTGGCATTATGTTTGTTTACCATATTTACATCAATATGTGAAAAATCTACACGAAAAACTGTATTTTGGTGACATAAATCAATTTTTAATAAAAATATGGTCTGTTAATGGGTCGGATGTATAAAACTCGGTCTGTTAATTGGTCTGTTAAGAGTTATGAATGACATTACAAGTATAATTCAATTGCTATATAGGGTGTTATCTGAATAAAGAGATAGGCTCAAGACTAGCGGCTATAGAATAAATGAAAACAAAACATGAACAATGAAACATAAGTTTAGACAATGGAATCTGAAAATTGATAGAAATGATTTTAAAAAGTGTAAAATCAAAGTAATATTAATTTCATCAAAGAATGGTCGCATATATCATGTGGATTCTGTTTCATTGATATGCATGGCACCAATTTGTCATTTAATTTACATAGTTAAGAAGTACATAAATCAGAGGAAAACATCATTACTCGAAAAATAAAATTAATATTATACATTTATTGTGATTTACAGGAATATACAATTGTCTTGTTGTTACACATTAAATCAGCACCCCACACTAATATAAAAAAAACTTACTAATGTCTATTTCTTGTTTAGAACCACGGTTTAGAACTTTATTGCAACAGACATTTCCTTAGGCGGCAGAAAATAAGAATGTTGACTAGGTACAAAGGAAAATACATACCGGAAAAAAACTCCTCATAGATACCAGGATTGAAATTTGTTATTTGCGCTTTATATTTACGCCAGACACGCGTTTCGTCTACGAAAAACTCATAAGTGACGCTCGAAAAAAATAAATTAAAAGGCCAGAAACAAAGTTGAGAAGCATTGAGGAAATGCAACTAATACCGGCATCACACATCAGCGTATGTCTCCGGCGTGTTAAAAATCATTTACGCTGCCAATATGCTTTAAGCGTGTGTTGGGCGTACTAGAAGCGTACTTAAGGCTAAGTGTTTATCCGGCGTTCAAGAAACGTATGTTGGCGTATGTTGTATGCTTTTTATGCTGCATACAAATTTCCTCGTGTTGTAGCGTTCATCAAGCGTATTTACTTTCCTTCAGTGGCTAGAGGTATAAGGGGAGGGTTGATATCTCATAAACATGTTTATCCCCTCCGCAATTTTGCGCCTGTCCCAAGTCAGGAGCCTCTGGTCTTTGTTAGTCTTATATGATTTTTAATTTTAGTTTCTTGTGTATAGTTCGGAGTTTATTATGACGTCCATTATCACTGTACTAGTACAATATTTTTTAAGGGGCCAGCTGAAGGACGCCAACGGGTGCGGGAGTTTTTCTTAACATTGAAGACCATTGGTGGCCTTTGTCTGTTGTCTTTTCTATGGTCGGGTTGTTGTCGCTTTGACACATTCCCCATTTCCTTTCTTAATTTTACATTTTTATTATACCTTTGTATTTCGACGTACTTCAAACTTATGCAACGCGCTTTGAACGATTGCTAAGCGTACATATGGCGTGCAACTTACGTATACCGACTTTGTCAGTTTTCTCTGCACGTTTGGTGCACGCCGGTCTATCCGCCAATGTATGACGCCGGCATAAGGTAATCTATTCCCGAGGTAGAAAAGCCTTAGTATTCCAAAGAAAACGCATGGAATTTAACCAGCTGCATTGCAACACATGACAGATTCATAGATGTTACAGATGTTGAACAGACAAAATGCGAATTCGAGCGTCCAATCAGTCCATATAACGCTAATTTGAAGTGACATACCCTTTTAATAAAATGCAGAGAAAAAAATGCTCTTTCTGTAAGGATACTGTTGCACCGTATTGTAATTTTTTCGTCACAAGTACATCTCATTTTTTTCAATATGAAAATATAAACTCAAGGTAGTAAGACTATTGTCGTGGCTAAATAACTCTTAACTGACACGATTTAAATTGTCCAACCCATTAACAGACTGTATTCCCCTAATATTCATTAAAATGTGGTTTAACTCAACTTATATAACAATTATGAAATATTTATCAACGACAATTGATTTTTTAGAAACAAAGTACTACTTTGTGTCCTTTAAATCATATCTAAAAATGGTTTTTGACCTTTTATCTAAAATATTTCTATGCGTACAAGCATAAAAACCACATACTTGCGCGACGCCTTTTCGTTTTACTTAAAATTGCGCAGGCTATGCATTTTTCTTAATGGTGGAAAATGTTCTATGATAGATATCATTTTGTCAGACACTTTTCTTTTTTTAATGTGATTCTCATAATATGCCAAAAAATCTGTATATTTAACAGAGTCTAACATTAAATTGTGAGTTTTACTCTTAACAGACGTATAACCAACCCAATTAACAGACCCACCGCCGATATAGCCGCATACTCAATATAGATTAACCGACCTATCTCTCGGTTAGCCGAGTGTCGGCCGTGATATCAGAGGATTTGTTAAATTCGCTGTTTGATATTTGTTTTCATTGATTAATCTTGCAAGACTAAGTATAACTATTTAAGTTATGCCATACAAATGCAAGTTAAATGAATGTAATATGAGTACCATTACGAATTACGAATGCAATGTGTCTCAACATACTAACGGCATATTTTTTCGGGGTATTAAATCTTTAGATGCTAGGATAGTCATTTGATCTGTCATTTAACCGATGAGTTCTATACCAGATTGTGATGTTATGTGATGTGATGTCTATTTGAAGATTCTAAGGGTGATACAGAAGGAGACACTTACTTTATTGTGTTACAAGAATAACATTGGTATGATCATAATTATGAATCAACTGATTACAAATCTTTTAATTTTTATAAATACTAAGGCTTTTATACCCCAAGAATAGATTAGGGAATTTGATCCTCAAAGCTGTTCAATTTCGTACTTAATTTGGCCAATTTAACTTTTTTTTTATTCGAGCCTTACTGATAAGTCTTTTGTAGACGAAACGCGCGTCTGGCGTAAATACAAAATTTCAATCCTGGTATCTATGATGAGTTATCCGACCGATGAATGATCTGGTATCGTGTCTATTAAAATTCATGCGATTTACTGAGTCTTTTTTTGGTACTTTGATTTGTATCTCCTTATTTGGTTTCAGATATTTAAACATCGGTAAACTACTGTAGCATGAATTTCTGCACATTCCCAACAATTATCGTATTTCAATTCTTTCTTACCTGAAATAATCAATTTTCCTTTATTAGTCAATTTGACAGTCGTGATACCACTGGTATGACCGACAAGTTGATATTTAACGACCCCAGTTTGGACGCTCCATGCAGTTAGTTGTCCATTCTTGCAACCGGAAACAACATTTTCGTTATCATCGCCAATGGCAACACTACAAACGATAGCAGTGTGCTCGACTAAAACCTGTAATTGATATATATTCATAAGTCATGTTAACGAATCACTAAAACTAAGAATGGAACTAAAACAAATAATTTGAATTAAGATATATCAATGACGTATGACATGTATAACAAACTGAAAGGTAAACAGTTCTCTGGTGAACATGATTGGGTCTGTTAGGGACCAAACCTTGAGAAAGAGTTACATATTAAGTTAGATAAACCAATTGTTTATATGTATATAACAGATAATACAATATTATTCAAACCTTTGTGAACTTTTAATAAGTTGTATTGTCTAAACAACTTCTCACAATTCTATTATTGATCGGTAGGAAGATACTTGTATATTTTTAGCATTTCCAATTTAGAAGTGTTTCTATCAGTTTTGATTTATACCACTAACGTTATTTGTAAGGGCATTTTTAGCGTGATATTTCGTAGCAAGACATTTAAACATATTGAATCCCAATTTGAGTGACTTAAAGATTATGTTATTATTTACAAATGCCTCTACCCTATCACGATTAAGTCATCTTTAAAAACATGATAAATGTTATAATTCAAAGCTTTATTCGCTATATCATGTCAAATTTCACATATATACATTTGAGCACTTTTAGAGCCATATTGCAGTTGCTGGATTATGCAACAGGGGACGCTACTCGTTTTGATTCAAAGGAAAACATAGCTCCTATATTATTTAATTGAAAATATGATAAAAAAAAACTGTAGTTGTGTTTCATTTGACTTATTTCACTTGACTGAGATCAGTTTAACCTGTTCGTTCATTATAGATCCATCTATAGACAGGTGTTTTGGAATAAACTCACAAATGAGGTGTCCAGTTATTGTAATTGATCCGGTTGAGATACATGTATTTAAGAGGGTGTCCATGGAAAAACCAGGCAGTGGATGGCACATGACATATTTTGTTTTTAAATTTTTTTCATCTATTTCATATCATAAATTCATTCTTTCTCAAAGTTAAATTTTGTTTTTCTATTAACTGCAACAAATAAAGAGAAAAAAAATACATAGAAAGCACTGAAAATTCATTGAAAAGGGGGAGATAACTCTTCATTTTGTACAACATTTTGTTGTATTGTTAGTGAACTTTAAAATCATTTTCTGAGCCATCCACAGTTGATTCAGAAATATCTTTGACATATATAGCCTTTCTATGATATAAACATTGCATTGGAACCAAAAATTTAGTAGGAAAAGAATTATGATGTGCCACTCATATCATAGGATATGCCTGATATTTACTTGGACAGCCTCTTAAACACTATCTGAATTCACAAAATAAATAATGAGACACAGCAGTAGATTTTCTTATAAAGCGGAGTTTAAAACATTTGAAAAATGCCACATTTAGGAATCTGTTGTTAAGAAAGTAAAACTTTAGCATGTATAACGACAGCAGTTGCAAAAATCTATAAATGTTGTAATTCTGTAATGTTTTAGTGACACTGATATTTGATTAGAATTCAGTAATAATTCTAACGGCAACCATTCTTATCACACACAGATAAACTGTATTTATGCAAATTTAAAAAATGTAAAATCCGCTTGATCAGTTGGAAACATGTTGTTAGTTAATACTTATGGTTTCATAGGGGCGTTTTTCTATAGCTCGAAAATTTTATTTAATTCTAAAAAAGATAATTTGGGAAGTTTATGACTATATACATGATAAAAGGAGCATATTTTTACCACTAACCAGTTAACATTTCCATAGGTAAATAACATAATATTGAACACACCTGAATGAGTTTTCCATTAAACATTTCCCATATTTTGAGAGATTTGTCGGCTGAACCTGTCACCATGTACTTATCATCAACGGAACAGGCAAGACAGGTAACATGTTCAGCATGGTTAATGTATGTTACTATTGACTCATCTTCCAACGCTACAACCTTCACACTGAAAAGAATTTTATCAATTTATTTTAGTTTGCTTTAATAGACATTTCAATCATTAAAGTTATAAGATATTCAGAATTCATAAATCTGATTAAAGCATTTCTTATAGGACTAATCAAAAGAAAGCTATTGATT
Organism: Mytilus trossulus; assembly: GCF_036588685.1. Taxonomy (NCBI): domain Eukaryota; kingdom Metazoa; phylum Mollusca; class Bivalvia; order Mytilida; family Mytilidae; genus Mytilus; species Mytilus trossulus. The sequence goes on from NC_086379.1 coordinate 22,022,813, forward strand.
TTTTTCTGGCGCACTCCATACGATTACATATTTGGGTATGAGTTTTTAGTACTAAGAAGAAGTCGCATAACGTGTTTTGCATACTATATATAGTACGGAAAGAAATAAGATTGAGTATGAGTCTCAACGAGACATCCCTTTATTCAAGTCACAACGTTATTAAAAGTAAACCATGAAAGGACCAAACACAGCCTTCAACACAGCCTTCAACACAGAGCTTAAACCGAATAGAAAGCTATAAAAGGCCCACAAATGACTAGACTAAGTGTGAAACAATTCATAAAGAAAAACCAACGCTGTAAGTCTGTTATATAAAAACTATTTGTCAATATTTAATGACATAATACGGATATTAAGTAGTACAACAATAATTTGTCATTTAACTTTTACTTCATGATATAACAATTTATTAACTCTTTCATGACTGACAGTTTTGTTGAAAATTTACGTACAATATCTGCAAGTGGGGAACGAAGATTTTTTTTTACTTTTACCACTATATCAAAATGTTTTGACCAAATTAATAAATAAATATAAATAATAAAATGTGGTATGATTTGCTTGAGAGAACACCCAAAAAGAGACCACATGACACATTAATTGACCACTATCAGTCACCGTATGGTCTTAAACAATTAGCAAAGCTCATACCGCATAGTCAGCGTGTATGCATTTGTTAATTATTTGTTTTCTAACTTAAATAATGTTTTTGTGTATTTGTTATCTACCTTTGATCTCCTCCAGTGGTTACTAGGTGACTGCCATGACTGGACAATAAGAAAAGTCTGGCGTTGATATTTGTATAACTCCTTAAGGTTTGAGCAGTGTGTGGTTTCCATATGAATACAATACTGTTACAGTCCATAGATATCACTTGTGAGTCGTCAGTAAATATGCATAATGCTTGTATTGGTGCCTTGTGTTCCTGTAGATTAAAACACATGAAGGACTTTAAAGATTCCAATAGTATGGTTCATTTAGAAACATTTACAAGGTCCAGTTTATTGATTGAGCGTGTTTGTGTGTGTGTCGACGAAAAGTTTGCAATAAATCTATATATTGAGATTTACTGTTGTAAGTCTGAAATAAACTCATTTAGTAATTGTGAATTAAACTCGATTTTGAGTGAAATAAACGTCAAATTTTGTGATATTTTGGGCTTTTGAAAAACAATTTTACCAGATTTTACCATGTTCAACAATTGAAAAATAATTATATGTAAGAACATGTAACGTTTTGATAGCTGTCAAGTACATGTATCAACTATTTAGTTGATAGATATAAATATTGTTATGAAACAATTTGGAAGTCCTTTTTGATTCGCTCAATCCGTTTTTGTAATGTCTGTTTTCAGAAAACGTGTTATATGCGCCCAAATGTTAACAAAGTAATCCAATTGAAATTTATCTTTTCTTATTTCATATTTTTAATGAAGCTTTAAACGTAATTTAACAGAGAAAAGCTATTTGGAAAAAATCATGAAACAACTGCAAACTATTTTAATTATTTTAAATTGATTGTTTGTCTTTTTGTTTTAATATAAGAATTCATTATCAAAATATCAAATATTGCATAAACAAATGGAAAAAAGGTTCATTACGGGATGAAAAAAGACAAGTAAGTCTCATGATAACGATAAAAATCAAACCAACACTCAATAAATTTAATTCAACCAAAATTCTTTTTAAGTTAACCTTTATCATGAACGCACTATGCTGAATATTCGTGTGCCAATGATGTTTAAGAACACAACAAATATTCAATGTTATTTCGGAATCAGGAAAACTTAAAATCCTCACCTCATAAAAAGTGACAACTGTTTGCATTGTCATATCGTATACACATATTGTTTTATCTCTAGACCCGGACACTATAAAACTGCTGTCATAAGATACTTGGAGACATGTTATGCTGCTGGTGTGTTTAGAATAACTGTCCCTCAGCACAACCTGTTCCATGTTCCAAACTTTAATGACTCCATTTTCTGAACCTGTATATATTCAAATAGCTTATTGTTTAAAAGGTACGTCATATCTCAATACGTTTTGTTTTAAATGCATTCACAAACATTTTAAAAGTACAAAATTTATATTGTATTTCAAGATTTTGTTTTTTTCTTCTTAATATAGCACGAAGAAATAAGCGGGTGTCTAAACGAAATAATTGCATCAACCTGGTTTTAAAGTTGATATGTACGACTTGTGCGTATTTTTGTATTGTAAATATATTGTGAACCTTTAAAAACCAAAAGTCGAAGAAAAAAGACAATGTCATTTCCAAAATTGGCACTCACACCCTATCTTCCTATATCGATGAAAAAAGGAAAACCATAAAAATATTGAAATCCGAGGAAAATGTAAAACCGAAAGTCCGTACTAAAAAGCGTAATCAAATGATCAAACACATCAAACGAATGGACAACAACTGTCATATTCCTTACTTAGTATAGGCATTTTCAAATGTAGAAAATGATGGATTGAACCTAGTTTTATAGCGCTAAACATCTCATTTGTATGACATTATATTCACACCGATTCGTGAAAAAACCCAGACATAATAGGTAAAATTGTCAAAACATGGGAACAGTAGTCATCACCATGTTACAATCTCAATTAGAACAAAAACAAACAAAATGTAACCAAGTCCTTAAAACACAACACTATAAATCTAATGTGTCAATCAGACAATATCAGCCATAATGTATAAATAACCTTCAAATTTTCATTAACCAAGAAATTTTCCTTACAATTCTAGACGACCATTCAGTTCTGAACATAATGTCGGTAGGGTTCCAAAAGCTTAGCAGAATATTAAACAGTATCTATATATAGATTGATGTGAATTGGTATGCAATTAGGCATGTTAAGTCAACGTTGATATCTGCCATCACATTCACCGTTGAAAATCGTTGTCATAAACGTTGCGCAATCTCTGTTGACATTAATGGGCTATTCAATATGTTGAATTTGCATTATTAGAGGATTATTAGTATTGCTTTATGCCACCGTCAATTTTCAATATTACTGTAGTAAATATCTGGATAACTGGCTACGATCCACATCGGCAATAAAACTGCAATAGGCTGTGGAAACTTTTACTGATGTGTGTTGTTTCTCGATTCTATTTTTGAGATAAATGACACTCGTAATAATACCTGTAGCAGCTGTGCCATCCCAAGCATGTATACATGTAACAGTACTAGAATGCTTCATGTCGTTAGAATTGTTCGTGTATTTCTTGTGAAGGCTCCATACTTTCAACATGTTCTGCAATTAAACCAAAGTAAAAATGGTTAATTCATTGTTTCACGATATAATTCTTTAAGAGAATGATACGTTAGATATCTATTTCTGAAACATATTGTACCTAAATTTTGATAGTATTCAATATACTAAATATAGCTTGCAAATAGCATGCCTCCTTTAAACCAGTTTTTGTTGCCTATTTTATTTAACATTTGGTAAGTCAATTACTTTATTTTACTTATTTCGAAGACATTTAGATGTTATTAATATAAATTAAACAGTAAAGTAATGATAAAACTGTAAGAGCATCTTCTTTTTTTTTTTAAATTTAAAACAATGAACGCGATAGTCCTTTGATATGTTGTTCACTTCCTCACATTTCTTTAAAATAGTGTGTCTCTGGTATATTAACCCTGTATCCTCTTGCTGGGTCTTAAAAAGAGTTCTTTGGAATGAAGTGCATATTTACATAGCACTATACTATTATCAATAAAGAAGAAGACACACATACATAAGTACGTACAAAGCAGAAGAAAGAATAACATTTTTGCAACGAATTTATGCCCTGCTTTGAAAATTGGCACTGTTATATTACCGTTAATAAACTTTTTTTTTAAATTTAATTTGACATAAAAAGCTAAGGGTACAGTCACACTTACGTCAGAACATGAATATATCAAAGTTTCATCGGATGAGATTCGGACATCTGTAATTGGTTTGTATGTCCCTCGAAATGTTTCTAGCAGTTCGGTGTTCCTTAAATTGTAAACATAAACTGATCCATCCTGGCAAACTGCTATCACGTGATTGCAGTCCTCACACACAAGTACTTTATTAATCTGAGAAATCAAATTATACAACACAATATTAATTATATATTAACCTCCTTTATAATGTAATGATAATTGATTAGCTATTAAAACCAAACAAATTGAAAATGTATTGCGGACCTTATTTTATAGATTTCTTGTGTACTTTATTTGTCTGTTTGTCTTTTTCATTTTTAGGCATGGCGTTGTCAGTTTATTTTCGATTTATGAGATTGACTGTTCCTCTGGGATCTTTCGCCCCCTTTTATAGGTAGACCATTAATCACTTACCCATCCGTTATGACCCTTTAATTGATGTATCCAAGACCCTGTTGCAAATGATATCACATTTAGTGTACTATCTTCACAAGCTAAAATAATAAAAGAAAAAGAAATATAACGACACATATTTATCATTCCAATGCTGTTTTCTTTAAAGGACACACATGTATTAATATCAACCATACTGATGTTTTTTCATTCACAACCTTTTCAATATGATACAAATATTCATTTTTCACATATTTTAAAATTATATGCATGTGAATTATAACTAAACCCCGACTTGGACTTTTTAGTGTTGACGAACTCATAAAGAATCAATTGCATAACGAAGCATTTGAATCCAAATATTTCAAAACGTTCTACGTAATATGACTAAAGCCAATTATAACACGGGAAGGAAAACAGTAGTTTCTCCAATTATTATAACATTTTGGGAGCACACAATTTTAATATATATATATATATACATGTATATACAACTCGTCTAAACATCAACCCAACAATGTTAGATCTGTAAATTTGCTTTCGCAAATTTTTGGTTCTTCCCTCGCCGGGATTCGAACCCATGCTACTGTGATATCGTGACACCAAATCGCCTGCACTGCAGCCGTCCCGCTAGACCCCAAGACCTTCATAAGTACGTCTGAGTCAGTGACAACTCTACACCAGATGTATCCATCGGATCGCCATCAATAATGATGATACATGGCTGTGTACATAATGTATATACAACTCGTCTAAACATCAACCCAACAATGTTAGATCTGTAAATTTGCTTTCGGAAATTTTTGGTTCTTCCCTCGCCGGGATTCGAACCCATGCTACTGTGATATCGTGACACCAAATCGCCTGCACTGCAGCCGTCCCGCTACATCTGTTGTAGAGTTGTCACTGACTCAGACGTACTTATATATATACATGTATATATATAATTATACGTATTTTTCAAATCTCAATTAAGTTTGTAGTGGTTTAAAATGGATAACATACCAACCAATAAGAAAATACTATCACTCGACACATCTATGGACAGAATTGGATTGTTAATGTAATCACGGAAAGTATTTAATTGTATCATATCAACCATACACCACATAATAATGGTACGATCTTTGGAACCTGAAATTGTTAAAATAAATTAAATTTCTTGCGTAATATCAATATCAAATGTAAACAACAACACAACTTTCTTCCAATATTTGTTGATTTGTAAAAAAGTTTTAAACTAAGATAGCCTTTATTCCTTCATATATTTGAACTGTTTATTTCTGAATATATCTGAACTGTTTATTCCATGATATATCTGAACTGTTTATTCCTTAATATATCTGAACTGTTTATTCCTTAATATATATGAACTGTTTATTCCTTAATATATCGTTTTTATAAAGGTTTTAAAGTCGATAATGTTAGTATTATTTCTTACCACTCAAAAGTAACTGTGATGAATCAATCAGCTTTAGACAGGTTACTGCTTTCTTATGACCTTGTAATACATGTATTTTCTTCCCACTTGACACCTCACATATTAAGACGTTACCATCATTTGATCCAGACATCACATGATCATCATTTTGTGACAGCGTCAAACATGTAACAGGTCCGTGATGCTCTCTATAACAAGGTTTAATATGAACACTTTATAATTTCTTTATTATTTAAACGAATCGTTGTATACACAAATTAACAGTTGTAGTAGTATTATCTAAAACTTAAAAAATAATCATAACTAGAAAATTGTAAAATAAAGGTACAGAAGATAAAAAAAAACAAGCGTAACATCCAACAGTTTACAAAACACAACATAGGCACAATAAAATTTTACTTGAAACATTATGAGAAATTAGTAAAATGAGATATAATCATTTAATTGATTTATTTCATTATTTATTGTTTGTTAACCGCAGCTTTATGTATTCGTAGATATATCATACGTGTCAGTAAAATAATACCAAGAGATCCACCGACTTTCAACAGGAAAGATGGCAATAATTTGCAGCTAAGGTCGTTTTGAAAAAATATCTACGCGCACGGTTCAAAGTCACTTCATCAGGGGTTGAAGTCATAAAACTTTGCTCAGTGCTTGGAGCACAAAAATCATGCTCGAAACACCAAATCCTGTATTTTGATTTGTTGATTCTTGAGTCCGAGTACACAAATCTTGCTCGAAAGTTTTATGACCTTAAGGCCAGACTTGACAGGATTAATAATCACTGCATATGAATTACTAAGATCAACTGGCCGCCTATCTTTCCAGCCTACCCTTCATATATGTATTTGATACTCTTACTTAATAATATTTGTGCATAGTCCTTCGCTGAGATTCCATATACGAATGCACTTATCATCCGAGCCGGTTATAAAACATTGACCATTATTAGTCAGCTCAATGCAGTTTACAGGTCCTTTGTGTCCTATGAAAAGAAGCATATACAAAAGATATATACTTTCTTGAATTCAAACAGTCTTCTATTTATATAAACGAGAAATCAAATCACGTACCTATCATATCTTTAAAAATTGAATCAGTTAGGAAAAGTATATTTGAATAATTACGACGAATAATGCGAATGTTTGTATTTTAAGTTGGTAATAAAAGAAAACTAATATATTTTATTTGTAAAATCTGACACTAGAATAATTTTATACACAGGAAGAGAGGTAATTTGGTTTCATGTCAGCTTTCAAGTTTTGCATATAAATTTACGTGTAAAATAAACATCAAATATTGATGTTAATTGAAAAATGAAATCGTTGTAATTCTACTGTTTCAATGAAAAAAACCCATCTCTTTTAAATCAACATAATGTCAAAATGTATTCCAGGTGTTAAAACATATTAATATGACACAGAACAGAAACCCATGTACTAATACAGAACAATTAGTACAACACAAGTACTGCTTTCGTTGGTATAGCAGTGGACAACGCATTTATATGTAAGGAGACAAGAGAAAGATTAAATTCGCCAATGATAATTTTCGTATGAATTTTCAATTTCAATACGCATTTTTATCAGCCTTTTTCTCTCCATTGCATAAAAGAAGTAACCTTTAAAATCCTGTATAATTGATTTCATATAGGTCATAGTTGTTTAACTCATACTTTGCTTCAGAAACTAAAACTAAAGCTGTATACGAATGTACGCTAGTATGCTTACCTGAAAATGTTCTTAAGATGCTCTTATTTGGGATGTGGTATAAAACTATGTTTACCAACCCTAACGAGCACAATATACTTTGATTGTTTGGTAAGACAGTAAAATGTTTGATTCCATATAAACCATCCACAGAGGCAGCTAATTGTATTCTTTGTAAGTGTAACCAGGAGGTCAGTGGAACCATGAGTGGTACCGTGTTACTATCACACCACCTCATACATTGAGTAACCAGAGAATCTAAATGGTGCGTATATAAATCTACAATTAAAGACAAGAATGGTATGAACAAGTTGATACAGAAATGTGCCATTAGGATAGTAAGATGTGAGCTTCAAACAAAGAGAGAAAACACCACGGCGAACACCACATGTTAAATAAACAGACAAAAACATGACCAAATGAATAAAATGCCCCCAGGCACATCTTTTTACGATCATAGAAATCGAACTATTAATATTTGGTTAAAGTATAGACAGAACATTAAAGCTTCCTACAGGTCTGAGTTTGGCATCTGATTATATATTCGACACAGCATAGTTTCTTATATTACACAGCATGAACGTGATCAAAGAGCCTCAAAGATTACGGTGACCTATAATTGTTAATGTTTGTGTCATTTTGGTCTTTTGTGGATAGTTGTCTCATTGGCAATCATACCACATCTTCTTTTTTATATATTCATACATTGAAAATGGACATTTTCCTAATATGATTTATTATCAAAATCCAAAAAAAGGTTATATTTAGAAGAACCAGATATTCGAATAACAATGCAATGAACTGCAGAATGACGCATAATCATGTTCAGTTAAACTAAACATGCACTGCAGCATACTTGTTGTTATTGTCCGGCATATTTCGTAGATTAATAGTAGACAGCTTCAAACTATTGGTTGAAAAATATGTTTGCTTCCACGATTGCTTGTATGTGGTATTCGAAACTTCTTAAAAACGTGTCTGATCATTAAGTTCCACTAATTTTTTTTTTTTTATTGATTTGTATCTTTTTGATGGATTTCTATAAGATTTGATCATCGGTTACTATCTCAAAACTATAACTGATACTTGGATAAATGTATGTATTGCAATGTATAATGTTTTTAAAAAATCGTTTGTCTTAGTATTGTCGTTCTATTAATACTCCATAATGGCATGCTTTAAAAGTAATGTAAAATAGATAAACAGTTTTACCATGCAAATGAGTCATTTACCTTTCAATTTTCTCAATCGACTTATCAGTTCATTGGCTAACTGATTTGGATATTTCAGCAATATATTTCTAGACGTAGAAACGGCTAGGTGAACTATGGAAATTTCTGCATCGAGCACTTGCTTCATTGTAATTTGTAGTATCTCAAGAAGAAAATCAACTGAAGTTGAATGCGTCAGTGCTAACAAATACTCAAAATTGCAGAACACATATTCTTTCAACAATGAGACGTCTCCTGCATGTATGAAAACAATAATTGAAAATTACGACAAATAGCATCTATATATCCCTTCCGGAGCACCTTATATCAACCCCGTTTTTGGTTGGGTTCGTTTTGATTACTAGTAGTCTTTAGTTTCCTATTTTGTGTCTTGAGTACTATTATTTTTCTGTTTTTTTCCCCTTTTTTAGCCATGGCGTTGTCAGTTTTTTTTTTTCGATTTATGAATTTGACTGTCCCTCTTGTATCTTTCGCCCTCTTTTTTTATAGAGATTACCACATGGATGTTAATGATTAGTTTCCTATTTGATTGTTCAAACTTAGGCCGATATATGTACAGACAAAAAAAATAAAAAAAAAAATAGGAAAAAATTATGTTTTCATTACTCTTGTCAGTTAAAATTGATAATATTTTGTATATGTCTATTTTGATGTGTAGAGGTATTACTTCACCGTTACTACATCAAATAGAAGGTAAAAATTGATCCCAACGCCCAAATAACACTTAGAAATGGCTGAATATGGTTAATTTCAAATCAATCAAACTATACACGCGCCTATGTGATTATGTGTATTATTAAATACGTACATGTTTCAGTATGCATGAATTTTCACGCATTTCAAAATTATGTTATGAATTGATCTGATAATTATAACTTGTATATTCTTTAACATAGTTTATTACCACAAATTACTTTTTGGGTTTATATATTAACACTGGACACTTTTAATTTGCAAAACACTCATTTGCAAATCCGCCGCCGCCTCAAACAAAAGCTACAATTTCATGTATATAACCAAAATGTGCGGAATTACATGGGATTCAATAATTTCATTGGTTTTCTACTGTTCCTTTCATATTTATTTTGCAATTTGAATTATAAAAACATGGGATTTTCAATATCCCATGGGACAAGGCAAAATCCCATGGGATTGACCATTATCCCATGGGATTTTGGGTAAATCCCATGGGATTTTTTTTGGTCCCATGGGATAATTGTAGTCCCATGGGATATTTGTTGTCCCATGGGATTTTTATTATCCCATGGGATTTTTAATATCCCATGGGACAAATTAAAATCCTATGGGATTCTAATTGTAAATATATAGATATAAATATACAGTAATGTGTATGTTACAGTGTATTCTATTTGGTAGTAAATTATTATAATATGAATCTTTTTAATTGAATATCTTTTTTTCTTGGGAAATGTTAATTTAGCATATTGTTCTATAACTGTTCAAAACTTAACTTTTAAACAACAAAGCAGATAATGTAAGTATCAATATATGTTTATTCATGAATTACAGAATACTAATTCTTGAAACACAATTATTTACTATTTGAAATCAATAAAACCTCTATTGTTAGGCTTAACATACTAGTAGCTATTTAAGTAAATCTTTTTTTTCCACAATATCCCTCAACACAAAACATTAATAGTTTCTTATCATCCAGCTTTGTTTGATGGTATAGTCCACTATTTGACCATTCAGCACAGAACTTTGACATTATTGTGGTTTCAATATTTTTTTGTATTTAAAACAGGGACGTATATGTTTAAAAGAACTTCAAATCATTGACTGAGTGATGAAAATAATAACCGATCCAACTTTTGTCTTTGAATTTATTCTGGTCTTGTTTCTATGTTTTCTCCATTTATTCTAGGTGGTGAATTTCAATCCTTCTGAAAAAGAACCAATAAAATCTAAAGAAATGTATTATAAAAAATTGTTTGCATACATGTAGCAATAATATGATTTTCAATAAAAATAGCTATGCAGTATGGATTTTACTGATTGTTAAAGGTTGTCCAGTGTCATCAGTTGCTAACGGCCTAAATCCTTTGGTCTCTGATGGAGGGTTGTCAAATTAGCAATATACCACATCTTCCTATTCTAATACCATATAACAATAAATTAATTTTTGATTCTTTATAACATTTGGGTATTTTCCCAAGTTATATACATAATATATACATGATATATATATACTGTAAATTCAGAATTAATGCGAGTTTTTTTTTATTGTGAAAAATGCAACGGAGTTGTAAACGCAATAATTTAAACTCGCATTATGAAATATTTTATATACATTAAACAGGATTTTTCTCAAAATCGTAAAATTTAAAATTGCATTTAAGTCTAAAATGCCAGAATCGCAATAATAAATGCACGCAATAATTTATGAATTTACAGTATAAAGATCAATGTTAAAACTTTAGACAACTATAATAACATTCCATTTTTCACAAGAATTTGCAATATATTATACAAAATGCAGACAACAGAAACAATATTTCTTTAAGCTTTTGAAGTTCTGACAGATTTCAATTTGTGTTTTATTTCAATGAAAAAATACCTTGAACTCTTTGAACATATTGGAAATTATAGCATTGATACAAAAAAATTATGTATGTTTCATCCTTATTTTTTGTGTCGTTGGCTTGCTGTCTCATTTTAATATACATTTATACATACATCAATTAAATCTTCTTCTTTATTTAAAGTAAAAATGGGATATTTTTGATTTTGATATCCCAAAACATTATAGTTCTATCAAATAACTTATTACCAAAAACATCAATGTGTTTGATATTAATTTTAAGACATGTATAAATGTTCCAGACCATATCAGTATTTGGATCTTATGTTTACGGTCAAGAACTTACAGTCCCACCATATGTGTACAGTCAGACCATTTAGGTATACTTGTACTGTCTGGTACCAGCTCGACCAAACCTGTGTTTTTATTTTAACTGCAATTAAACTATTTGTATTAATCTATTAAAGATTTCAGTTATGTTGATCTGTACTGTACATTTGTTTCTAATAAACTTGACCAACTTCTTAAAATTGAGCAGACTGTATGCGTACAGTCCAAATACTTGTATGTTTTGGAACATAAACATGATTAGCAAGCATTTGGCAGGATGTCATGCTAAAATCTCATTAATATAAGTACTAAATTTTTAGTATATACATGTAAATCCACAAGTTACTTACTGAAATTCATGGCGAACACTCACCAAAATCTTAAAGAGGATACAATTTAGAGGAAAGACTGGACAGATGAATGCACTAACACTATCAAAACAGAGCATAAAACTTACCTAAAAACAAGATGTTTTACATTTATCCAGGAGCAGGATAATTAAAAAGTTGTTTTTTTCTTTCTCTGCCGTCCATCATATAACCTTTGAATTCATTCATGCAAAATATGAAAATCTGCAAAGGTAAGACCTTGAACCTCAGCTCATCCGCATTTTGAATTTTGAACTGCATACTTGTCCTTTTCATCTTGCTGCCAACCTAAACATAAAAAAATGATAAAAACATAATTCTAGATTGACTTTGTTTTTATTTTTGTTGGTACAAACAATTTTCTCAACTTTAAAACGAAAACATCATCACCAAAAAGGAGGTCTGACATACTAACCTCCGATGGAAATATTTAAACAAACAGATATTATTACTTGATTGAAGATCTTGTCGTAAATTAATGGCATAGATACTCTTATTTTTGAAAACTTGATGTCTACTGCATACTTATATTCCTTTGTACGAGAGTATGCATATTTAGATGGACTCCATGGACTTTAATGTTAAATAAGCATGATTAATTTAACAGTTTTTCAGCTCTATGTGTATATTTTGAGAGAATCTTGCAATACTGTATATTCTGATATTCAGAACTTATTGTGAGGTTTTTATTAATACAACTGAAAGCTGTATCTTATTTTCATTTCTGATACATATTTATGAGCTGAAGACCAGTGCCGAAATTTTCTCACTGCATTGAAGACCCATAGGTGACCTTCAACTGTTGTCTGCTCTTTGATTGGGTTGTTGTCTCTTTGTCAAATTCCCAGTTTCCACTTCGAAATTTTATAACATGTATGCTGATTTTTCTTAAATTACAATATTCAATCATGCAATTTTGTCCATTATTGAAAATACGGTAAGCAAAAATAAATGCACAAAAAATTTAACATTGTTATATAATGATATATATGTATTAAAAGGCTTTTTTTAAATTCAAAACAGTTGCCTACACTCCCAACATGACTGTTAATTTCCTTGTTTGGTTTCATATTTTTAAAGCCTTAATAGCTAGCTAGATGGTATGCCGGGCGGATCTCGCCATTTTAAAAAGCGGGGGTTCCCAACCCAAGACAAAGGGGATGGTCCTATATTCATTTGATTTATTTTATTGTCTCATAGTCATACAAGAATATATATGGTTTGAGGGTGGGGATCAGGGATCTGGAATTTTTTTAACCTAACCACTGCGGATCTCAACCATTTTAAAGTTTCTCAAACATGTGGGGGTGGGGGTGACCCCAATTGACTCTTCCTATATTTCATTTGATTTGTTTTATTGTTCTATACAAGAATATATATGTATGGTTTAGGGGTGGGGATCTTGACCGTTTACAAGTTTTTAAACTAGAGGGGGTGGACTTCCCTTTTATTTAATTTTATTAATTTTATTGTCCCCGACAAGAATATATATGGTTTAGGGGTGGGGATCTGGATCGTTCACAAGATAATAGCACATTCTCAAATTGAACAGGGTGGGGTAACCCCAAAGACCTCCTTTTTATTTCATTTCATTTGTTTTATAGTCCCATTCAAGAATATATATGGTTTAGGGGTGGGGATCTGGACCGTTTACAAGATAATAGCATATTCTCAAATTGAAGGGGGTGTTGATTAGCTCCCCTGGACTCACCCTCCCTTCTTTCTTCCCCCAAAATACCTTTTAAAAGGTCCCAATGCACATATAGTTTACATTATTTTCCCTTGATTTACACTTTAGAATATAAACACTATACAGGTGTAATTTTTTTTTAAAAAGATAATACAACTGAAGACCACAGTGGTGGATCCAGAATTTTTCATAAGTGGGGGCCCACCGACTGCCTAAGAGGGGCCTGCTCCTGCAATACCTCAGTCATTCCATATATATTCAACCATTTTTTTTCCAAAAAAGGGGGCCCTGAACTCCTGACCCCCCCTTTTTTTCCCTCATTTCAATCACCCTGATATAAATTTAGTTTTATCACTTACAATAGGAATGGTTTGAATTGCCCAATAATTCTTATATACCCTTAATATCAACATATTACATTTTTGATAAATGAAAGGCAAAAGTTTTCTATGGTAGAAATGGATAGTGGGAAGCTGTGTTCAAAGTGCTGGGTTTTTATGACCCTCGTTGTTTGCGGACTAACTATTTAGGCCAGTGGTGGATAATAGTGTGCGTGCATTAATCTTCTATACCTTCTTAATCAATATATTCAAATACTGACGGCAAGTGTTGTAATGTATCAATGTCTTATTTGAAATTCCGTACGTGCTATTTACACGTGGGATCGAGAGTGCAGGGGAAGGAAACTTGTCAATTATGTTTATTTCTAACCTGGCTTTACGGGCTGACTACTAATACATGTCTTAATCTCAAAATAACTCGGCAGCGTCAAATACCAGTGCATGTAAGGCTCGTCTCGGAGGGGGGTGTCTTTTTTTCTGTCTTCTTTTTTTTAGTTATATTTTTAATAACTTACACTTTTTTCCATTATTCTCTTTCTTTCACTATTCTTTATTCCTTTTTTTTCTTTGTCCTTTGTTCTCTATTCTGTTAATTCACACCTATACCCTCTTATGTGGACTTACGGTAGTTTATTTTTTAGTTCTGGCAGAGATCTTAGATGCAATATATATGTCTCTGGTTCTGGTATTATCAAGTCAATTTTTTTTTCATGCAGTGTCATGAAATATAATGGTTTTATGCATATCAGCCAAGATTGTGCGTAACATTTTAATAAACAATTCAACACTATATACACGTTATTTGAATTTTATTAAAATCGATGAAGAACATGAATTTGGCAGCTAGTGCCCCTTAAACTGGGAAAGTTCAATTGAAAAATTCTGATCTACTAGCATTCAACACCAAATTACTAGCCTTACTTGCTGTATATCGATAAATGTGATTGTGTATTGTCAATACCTCAACATCGAGAATACGTCATGTGAGGTGTTGGTCGCTATGTTTGATACGGGGTCACCGGTTGCGGATTCGAGACAGAGAAAAAAATCCAGGTAAAAAGTGTAGAATTTTGTTTTTGAAAATTTGAGTTGTAAATTTTCCTAAAAAAAGTACTTAATTCCGTTCATCTAGTTGTAAAATTTCCTAAAAAAGTACTTATTTCCGTTTATCTATAATGGGTATAAACAAAAACTGAACAAGAAAAGTATTAGTAAACAGACAGAAAGTCGTTGAATTAATTATTTTACAATTGTTTAAATATATGTGAGAATTAAGGCGAATTTTCTTTAATTACAGATAAATGTATTTTAAGTTCAGGAAATGATTTATTCTTCGGGTATGTCTAAACAACCGCTCAGGACCTCCTGAGTGCACTCAGGACATACAAAGTGCACTCAGGACCCATTACCGACATCGTATCTGCACACATGATGAATGTTTATATTCGTTATACGCTTCATATTTAAGAGTTAAATTTTGGTAGAATTTGAAATCGTAGGGGCGGATCCAGCCATTTTAAAAAGGGGGGCTAACCCAGGACAAAAAAGGGGGGGGTCAACTACATGTCCCCATTCAAATTCATTGATCGGCAAAAAAAAAAGGGGTGTTCCAACCCCCCGGACTCCCCCCCCCTCTGGATCCCCGCCTGAATCGAACTTAGATAGATATGTTAATTCTTATAAAATAATGAGGGCACGATTCACTAATTACACAACTACTGAGCCATGAATTATCCAATCAACAAAATTGATTGGATTATCTTTATTGTTTTTTTAGGAATTGTATCGTTAGTTCAGTTTTTCCTTTAACATTCATTTGTATATAGAAAAAATAAAATATCTCATTCGATGTACTTTTTCAGTTTATTTTTTCATGATGACGGGTAAATTAATTTGTTGTGTTTTGCAGTTCACGAATAAAGAAAATTATTTTATAGTTGCGTTTTTTTCTGTAACTAGTTCGATTTTTTTTTTCAGTGAGATTCTTTTCTCTCTCTCTCTCTAAATCAACACAATGTTGACTGAATATCTAATTTTATTGAATTTGTATATCTTTATTCTCAACAAACCATTATACAAGAGAAGACAAGTATGTACAATATTCAGTTTAACCTTAACGGAAATCTGTGCACGAAGACTTAGTTGTGGTTTGAACGGATTTCGTGTCAATAGACTGTTTTCGAAAGTCTTTCTCGCTGTAACAAAAATCATTTTTTTAAATTAAGTTTAGAATCTTACTACAATCTAATTAACATATTGTTTAGAAATAATTATACCCAAAATATCATAATTTTAAAAAAACGGAGACGAAAACGGAGACAAATTCATTTTCAGAATTTATTTTCACATTGAAATTCATTTCAGGCTTGTGAAACTGGACAAAACGACTTTAATTACAGAAAAAAACCTTAATAAATGCGGATTTCTTAAAACATTCGTATAACTCAAAAATAAAATTCCTGGACAAGTTCGATAAAAATGAGAAATAACATCTAACTACATGTATATGAGTTTGATTGTTTGAAAAGTACGGCTTTTACAGTTAAGAACGGATTCCATATACAAAACTTTAATTTATATAAATTCTTTTAAAGTATGAACATTTATTTCCCTTTTCAAAATCGTACAAAGAATTAATTACTGCATGATCCAGGACAGGATTATAAAATTAAGAATAAAACTTAAAAATTTATGGAACGAAATTTTAATAAAATACGAAAATCTTAAAACATCGCGATATTCATTTAAAACGTCACAATATTACTTCTCGCATGGTCACACTGTACTAACAACACAATCTGTAAACAACAATAAAGATAATCAAATCAATTTTGTTGATTGGATAATTCATGACTCAGTAGTTGTGTAATCAGTGACACGTGCCCTCATTATTTTATAAGAATTAACATATCTATATAAGTTCGATTTCAAATTCTACCATTTAACTCTAAAATAAGAAGCGTATAACGAATATATGCATCAATCCTGTGTGCGATGACTATAAAGGGTCCTGAGTGCACTTCGTTTATATGTCATGAGTGCAATCAGGAGGTCCTTCAAGCGGTATTTAGGCGTACCGTTATTCTTCTGGCGGCTTCATTTTTTGTTTTATCAATAACTTATACACAAGGAGACATTTTTTTTTTTACAGCATGAACCCCAGTTAATGAGCAAACACAAATTTAGAAAGAAAATCGTTTACAATTAAAATTTATAAAAGGAAAAAAAGGGGGATAATAAACAAATTTTATTTAAGCTCACATACTTCTAAAAAAGATTTGCATATGTAAGCTCTCTATAGATAATGTTAAATTATTTCAGGAGTTTTGAAAAAAAGAATATATACAGTTTAATTTCGACTAAAATAGTGATTCTTTTTATAGATTTGGTACCTCAGTTTCGACGCAACATTTCGTTTTGAATTGTTAGATGGCAAACTCTTTAGGAGAATATTGTATCTGTTCTTTATGTAATTATGGTGATATTGGCGATAAGATTCATTATATTATAACAAGGCCTTGTACAAATCCTTGATTATAGAATGTTTGGCAATATAAAAAGACGAAAGTAGACAAACCCTAATTAAGCAGGGTTTCACAAGTTGATCTCCAAGCGGCCCACATTGTACATCGAATAAGATCTATATTTGTCAACGTTTTCAAAAGGAAATAACTTGAATTGAAAATTTCCCAACTGTGAAAATTTGTTATTTCTAAACGTCTTTATTAATTATTATTTCGGAAAGAAAAAAATATTTAGCATATTCATATATTTTCATAATTTTTTCCAAGGATACCTTATTTTTTGCAAAGTTTACTTTTATATGTTTTTAACCATCACCAGCGACATATTCTCTGCAATCACCAATTAGTCCTAATTATTAAAGATCAATTGACCAAATTCAAATGATGATTGGTATATCGTATTGAATATGACCGTCGGTCATCCGTGACGTATCCAAAATAACGGCGCATGCTGAGGTTACTGAGGTAGAAATTTTTACATGTATAAAAAAACTAAAAAATGGAAAAGCATGTGGTGATGATTTAATTATAAATGAATATATAAAGTCTACATGTAATATTTTTATGCCTGTTTATGTTAAGCTTTTTAATGTTATATTTAGTTCGGGAAATGTACCAGAATCCTGGCTTATTGGAAATATTATACCTTTTTACAAGAATAAAGGAGATCAGTGTGATCCACAAAATTATAGACCCATCACTATTTTAAGCTGCTTGGGTAAACTTTTTACTTCAGTACTCAATCTTAGAGTAAGCTCTTTTTTAGAAAATTTCTTATTGCTTAAGGAAAACCAGTTTGGATTTAGGAAAAAATATTCTACTACCGATAGCATTTTTGTACTTCATCTATTATTTGAACTGTTAAAACAGAAAAAGAAAAAACTTTATTGTGCCTTTATTGATTTTGCAAAGGCCTTTGATACTGTTTGGCATGCAGGACTTTGGTCAAAATTACTTAAATACTCTGTGAATGGTAAAATGTTTAATACTATCACAAATATGTACAGTAACATAAAATCTAGAATTTTTTATAGTAATGAATATTCTGAATTTTTCCCATGTAATGTTGGTGTTAGGCAAGGGGAAAATTTATCTCCTATACTTTTTTCTTTATATGTAAATGATCTAGAAGATTTTCTAATAGAAAAGAACATAGATGGTTTGAAATCTCTATCAGATGAATTAGAAACTGAACTAGATTGTTATCTTAAACTTTTTATTATATTATATGCAGACGATACAGTCTTGTTATCAGAGTCTCAGGTTGACTTACAAAAGCAACTGGATACTTTATCTGAATACTGTAAATTGTGGAAACTGAAAGTGAATGTACAAAAAAGTAAAATTGTAATTTTTTCTAAAGGTAGACTACCTAATAATGTTAAGTTTAATTATGAAGATATTGTACTAGAAATTGTTAATGAGTTTACTTATCTAGGTGTCTTATTCAGTAGAACAGGAAGTTTTTTAAAGGCTAAAAAAGCACAAGCAAATAAAGCAATGTGTGCTATGTACGACGTTATCAAAAAAGGCAGATTGCACAATCTTTCTATTGAATGTCAAATTGAATTATTTGATAAGATTGTTAAACCTATTTTGATTTATGGGAGTGAAGTCTGGGGTTTTGGTAATAATTCTGTTATAGAAAGGGTTCATATGAAATTCTGCAAACTTTTGCTTAAGGTTAAAAATTCTACACCTAATTTCATGATATACGGAGAATTGGGCAGATATCCTTTGGAGATTGATATAAAACTCCGTATAATTAACTACTGGACTAAATTGTTGTCTGGAAAACAAGAAAAACTTCCTGCAATACTATACAAGTACTCATTGTATAAATATAAAAATGATATTACATGGTTGAAACATGTTAAATCCATTCTTGATGAATCTGGTTTATCATTTGTGTGGGATACCCAATATTTTGTAAACGATACATGGCTTTATACTATTGTTAAACAAAATCTTGTTGATCAATTTAAACAGAAATGGCACACTAACGTGCAAGAATCGCCAAAAGCTATAAACTACCGTATGTATAAAGAAAACTGTCAATTTGAATATTATTTTAAACATTTAGATGATAGAAATATTATTACATTATGTAGATTGAGAACAGGAAGTCATAGATTTCCTATTGAGACTGGTAGATGGCAAAACGTTGCAAGAGAAAATAGAAAATGCTTACTTTGTAATTCTGGTGACATCGGAGATGAATATCATTATATTTTTATGTGTTCTGTATTCAATGATGATCGTAAACAGTTTTTGAGAAAAAAATATAGAAATCAACCAAATGCATTGAAATTTAATGAACTGATGAATAGTAAAAATCTTTCTGATCTTAATAACTTGTGCAAATATATAAGAATTGTAAATATTCATTTAGGCTCTCCGGGGTAATTCATGTACTTGATATCATTTAGTTTAATATGTATATCGTAATATATGATATGTACCTCCTCTTGCTTTCGTATAATTTTTGTATGTCTGTACATATACACTATGTAATTATTGTGTGTATCTCTATACCATTGTAATTTGGTTTGTTGAGAAATAAAGATATATAGATAGATAGATAGTTTATTAATTAGCGTCTCGCAATTTAAATTTCATCAAGGGGACTTAATTAAACCAGTTACTATACAAATCTGGAAAAAACGATGTACATGTACTTTTTAATATTTTTAAAACAAATTACGAAAACGTTTAGTGTAAAAATCACCGAATATAACATCAACGTAAGTCGTTTTGGAATCCTAATGCAACAGACAGTCGATTCAAACTGAAATAACTTCTTTAAAGATGGTTTGATTTTTTCAAAGACACATGTATTATATGTCCATGTATTATATATGTCTCAATACATGTATTATATGTCTATGATTTTATCAAAACAAAAATTACAAAATTATAATATAAGTCATCAATCGAATCAGAGACATGAACTCTCACTATTATTTACTAGTATACATGTCCTAAGTTGCTTAATGTCCTGTGTGCAACCAGGAGATCCTGAACGGTTTTTAGACGTACCATTATTTTATATGCATATATTTAAAGTTGTTCTTAATTATATGCATACTAGGTATCAGTGGCGGATCTAGGGGGAGGGTTTCAGGGGTTGGAACCACCTTTTTTTTATAACAATCAATGCATTTGAGTGGGGACATATGGTTGGAACCACCCCTCCTTCTTTTGTCCTGGGTTGGGACCCCCCTTTTTCAAATGAATGGATCCTCCACAGAGGTATGTTTATATATATGTGTGTATCAGTCCAAATGACTTCCCAATTAGCAGAGGCGGATTTCGTTTTTTCTTCCAGCCTCCCCCCCCAAAAAAAAAAAATAATCTTGGGTAACAAATGGTAGATTATATACGGAATCACGGAAGCATGACTGGACGTGACCCCTCTAAGGCAGTCAATGAGTCCCAACTTATGAAAATTTCTGGATCAACCATTGCTTAGTTCTAGTTATCTTAGGTCCTAGTGTGAAATAAAGCCAATGGGTCTTTTTAAACACATCTTAATTCATACATGTATTCGTTTTCTCACGGATTTGTTCATGCAATATTGAAATTATGTTTACTCAATGCGTAATTACTAAAGTTTATATTTGCTACTTTTCTTCTTAATTTCATATAAATTATTATTTATTTTTTTTCGTCGAAAATTTAGTGGTGTTGAAATAGGGGATGGACAGTCACACAGATACCTATTATCACATTTCACAAAAGAAATGTTGTATAATGTCATCAATCTGTATTACACGTAGACAGGATGTTCTCTAGAAAACTATACGTTATACACACCCGAGAATACACGCACTGTCGTAGTAATGGAAAATTACTGTATGTTATAGTTACCTGTAATCAGCTTTGCAACACCATGTCATAACAGTTCAAAAAGATTTTCTTCAAAATAAAAATGGAATATTTTCTTTAAAATTTAAAACTTTAAAAAGTAGACTTTGACAAAATTATGAAATAGAAAGAATTGAACAATTTAAAATCGTATTTTAACAAAGATTTAGATATAATTTTACAACGATCCTTAAAAAATAACCAAACAAACGTTGAATCAAACTATATGAAACTACGCAGTTTTATATCAAAATACTGACACACACCAGTTTGCCATCTCAGTATGCAAGGCAAGGGTGCTTGGTGAGGTGCTGGAACTTGATGAACATGTAACATTAAGTTACAGTTCTGTTAGGATTTGACTGCCTTTTTACAGAGACTTTCTATGCTGTATATTTCATATTTATATTTATTTGTGAGGCCCTCGTCATCATTTATATTCACTAAAAGCACAGTCGCCTAAAGATTTAATAAATATAGCGAAAAAATTGCGAAAATTGGGGGAAATAATATATTTTTAGTAGCATTATTATTTTAAAATCTTAAGAGGTTCCCAGGCCGTTACTTGCAAATTAAACTCTAAAAGTGTATAACTATCTATAACGAATATATGCATTCATCATGTGTGCAGATACGACGACTTTAAAGGGACTGTCATAAGTGCACTTTGTATGCCCTGCATGTGTGCACTCAGGAGGTCCTCCTGAGCGGTGTTTGAACGTACCGGGAAAATCTTATCTGATTCAGGATCAATTCATCGGTTACACTCCCCTGTCACCAGTGATCCTTTTTGCTGACATTGAAAAAGTATTGTGTAGTCCCTGTGTAAGTGTTGACTCTCAATTTGCACATGCGATTTTTTAATATTCCCCGGACTTCTGCAAAAAACAATTATTCAGTTCACTGATTAAGATGGAAGGTAAACGAACAGAAAGTCACAGGACATTCCGACAAAAAGTCACAGGACAAAAAGTCAGACACATGTCAAACTCAGACATAATGTATCAAAGTTGATAGTACAAAAAGTCACAAACAATTTGTCGACAATTGTTTGAATGTAAATGAAAAAAGATTTTGAAATATTTTCTTTTTATTACATATATTCTGTATAATTAATTTTTAATTGAAGGAAATTGTTCATAATATAAAAAAGAAGATGTGGTATGATTGCCAATGAGACAACTGTCCACAAGAGACCAAAATGACACAGACATTAACACCTATAGGTCTTTACGACCTTCAACAATGAGCCAATATAAAAAAGATGTGGAATGATTGCCAATGAGACAACTGTCCACAAGAGACCAAAATGACACAGACATTAACAACCATAGGTCACCATACAGCCTTCAACAATGAGCAAAGCAGAGGTAAAGCCCATACCGCATAGTCAGCTGTAAAAGGCAATCATACCATATTTTTTTTTTTATATTTACATAATGTACATGTCAAAAAATGCGTGCAAATGTAATCAAAAGCTGCACACATTGTACATGTTGTACGTAATGATTTTTGTGTGCAAATGTAATGGTAATGTGCGCAAACCTAATGCACTGATTTATTTGTTTTTAATAAATTTTAATTACAAAGTTGCTACATCATGTTCATGTATAAAACTTCAAGAAAAATACAAAAAGAGTGTTTTCTTGTTCAAAGAAAAATAATCTCAAAACTAAATTGTGAATTTTTGTCCTGTGACAGTGTGTGACTTTTTGACTGTGACTTTCTGTCCTACATTCAGATTGAATAGGGGAGTTTGGTTGACCCCGTCTCCTTCTATCTGAGACTACTATGATATCTCAGTGATGAGCTTTATGTTTCATGTACAAATGTATTGTGCTTGTCATGTATGTATGTCAGATAAAAGCTCTACAGAGCTTATGTTGTATTGTTATATGTATAACCGACAATAAATTAATAGCCCCTAACAAGTAAGAATTAGGTTACTTCTTTTTGTTTTGACATCTTGCAAGGGTTTTTATACCCCCGTATTAAAATTATACCCCCACTTTAAAAAAGGGGGTATACTGTTTTACCCCTGTCTGTCCATCCATCCTTGCGTCAGTCAGTCCGTCCAATGAATATTTTTTGTCCCATTTTCCTCAGGAACTACAATAGAAGGATTTCTGAAATTTGGTTTCAGGGTTAAATAAGTCAGCTATACCTTGTGATGCATTTTCAGTTTCATCACTCCACAACTTCCTGTTTTCCGAACACTTGTATGATTTTACACATGATAGCCAAGTTGAAAGTTGAAAACTAACAACCTAATTTATGTACAAAAAAAATGAAAAACAGATATGTTTCACATAAACAAATGACAATAACTAAATTATAGGATCCTGAGTTGGAAGAGGCACATCCATAACAAATTGGCAGGGTATAAGGAACTTTGAAAATGTTTAGTTTTTGTGGTTTGGTCTTTTTTCCGGATACTGTAAGCAATAAGGCCCCTTTACTTAGTGAATGAAATAATTGTAAGATACACATATCTGTCTGCCATATTTTATATGAACTTGACCTCATTTTCATAGTTCATTGGTCAATGAAACACTGCATTGTTTTGTCAGTTTATCATATTTTTAAAGTAACAGGTAGATTATATTTGGTAGATATGAAACAATTGTAAGGTGTGCATGTCTGAATGGCAGATTCATATATAAACCATGACCGCATTTTATTGTTCTTTGGTCAATGATAAGTTTTCTTGGTTTTGTCATTTTATCAGTTTTTCTAAGGATAGGTCTACTTGTTGTTGTATGGAATGACTACAAGGTATCATATAAAAAAAATGTCTGTCTGCCAATGTTAATTTTACTGTGACCTCTGATTCATAGAATAATGATAATATTCATGATATTGAACAGCAAGAATGATGAGTAAGTTGATGTTATATACAAATAAGGCAAAATTTTCAGTTGCCTACTAATTATGTAATAGTAGTTATTTTTGTCATTAAATGATGTTTACTCTTTTATGTGTAGGGCAAGAACATTAAAGATAAAGAGGAAACTATAAACAGAAGAAATTATCAACAAAATAAGATTTACAGAGGTCAACAAAGCCTAAATGGTAAGTCCACTGTTATAAAAGTTTTTGTCCTTGAATAATGATTAAATATTTATTAAAATAAGATGTGGTATGATTGAGAAAACTATCCATCAGAGTTCAATTAAGTGGATGTAAGCATTGTAATTACTTATTAGAGGCCAGTGATGACCTGTAACATGTGTAAGTAATGAGAAAACCCATACCCTATACATGTTTTAGTAATCTATAAAAGACAACACTAACCAAATTTGAAACAGAGCATCAATTCAAACGTCAAATATACCAGACTAATTTATAAAAACAAAAAATTAGGAAAAATAAAAATGACGGTTCCAATGAGACATTTCTCCAATAGACATGATAGAGATCAAATGACTTTTAAGGAGGCTCTTGGGTATAACAATTTCAGAAAAATATTTAATAATTTTTTTTCATAACTCATTTTATTTATAACTTTATCATATGGTACACCAAATCATTCAAATCATCAAAACAATCAATTCGGTTTGGCCCGAGATGACTTTTAAAATGTATATATCATTGAAAAAGCTCCAAATTATCTCCCTTTGGTGCAAAAAGGCCATTGTAATGTAATATCTTTTTTAACTCATCGGTGGCCTTTATTTTTATGCCCCACCTACGATAGTAGAACTGCATTATGTTTTCTGGTCTGTGCGTCCGTTCTTCCGTCTGACTGTCCGTTTGTTCATCCGTCCGTCCATTTGTCCATCTGTCCCACTTTAGGTTAAAGTTTTTGGTCAAGGTAGTTTTTGATGAAGTTGAAGTCCAATCAACTTGAAACTTAGTACAAATGTTCCTTATGATATGATCTTTCTAATTTTTAAACCAAATTTAACTTTTGACCCCAATTTCACAGTCCACTGAACATAGAAAATGAAAGTGCATGTTTCAGGTTAAAGTTTTTGGTCAAGGTAGTTTTTGATGAAGTTGAAGTCCAATCAGCTTGAAACTTAGTACACATGTTCCTTATGATATTATCTTTCTAATTTTAATGCCTTATTATATTTTTTATCCAATTTCATGGTCCATTGAACATGGAAATGATAGTGCGAGTAGGGCATTTGTGTACTTTGGACGAATTCTTGTTTATTATAATTTTTAAATAAGCTGTACTTTAACTAAACTATTATAAAAGTTAAGCGATTTCTGTAATTTAGTACTTGAATATTCAAAAGAAAGTTCATCATAATAATCATAAACATGATAAAATAGCCATTTTATTTATTTCTTCACCGATATTTTTGAGTTTGTGTATTTGTAGGTCAGACATCTCGATTTTCATAGTCATCATTCACAGATCAATACTAAACGGAAAACTTAAAGCTGATATTTTTCTCCATAGAGCGACTTTTTTTATTAATTTGAAATGGAATGTGTTTTTTCCTACATTTATTTGAAAGAGGAAATTTCAACATGAGGACTATAAACAAAAAGGAGTCATATCATCACGATCATTGATGCACAAGAACTTGATCATAGAAATACAACAATGTAATTATCAATTGAAAGATGGAACGAATGAACAAAATATTAGAATGTTGTTGTCCAAATAAACTTGCTTTGTCTTCTCATTCGAATCTCTCCATTCAATAAAGATGTACAGAGGAAGATCTTTGAAGAACAGATTGAAAAAAATGTCTTGTCTAAGAATTGCAGGAATATTCTAGTGAATGAAATTATTTATTGACTTCACTCTTATATAGTGGACTGAATAATTGTACATAGCAAGTTGTGAATAAAGAAAACAAAAACTTTAACAAAAAGTGTTTATATTATAAATTTGCAAATATAAGCATACTATTATGTACACTACAAAGGTATATCTAATTCAAATTGTTTGCATATGCAAGTATTGCAATGAAACTATAACAAAGAAAATCTTACCTCATGAAAAGAGTAAACTATTCAGTCAGAATATAAAATATTTTTCAGTTCTATTTTTCATAATAGAATAAACAAGTCAAAGATTTCAAAACAATATTTTTTCATTTATTTAGACATTTCATCATTTTGTTTCAGTGAACGGACTTTATTCTTTGACTGTAAATATTATTATACATTCCAAAATAAGAATAATCTTTATTGTCATATAAACAAATAAAAAACATGTTTGTGACAAAAGAAAAAAATATATATATATATATATATGTATATAAAAAAAAATTGCATACATTTAAAACATTTTACTACCAAACAGCATTCACTGTAACATACACATAACTTTATATTTATATATATATATTTATAGTTTTATTCCCATAGGATTTTATTTTGTCCCATGGGATATTGAAAATCCCATGGGATAATAAAAATCCCATGGGATTTTTTTTGTCCCATGGGACAACAAATATCCCATGGGACTACAATTATCCCATGGGACCAAAAAAAATCCCATGGGATTTAACCAAAATCCCATGGGATAATGGTCAATCCCATGGGATTTTGCCCTGTCCCATGGGATATTGAAAATCCCATGTTTTTATAAATCAAATAGCAAAATAAATATGCTAGTAACAGTAGAAAACCAATGAAATTATTGAATCTCATGTAATTCCGCACATTTTGGTTATATTCATGACATTGTAGCTCTTGTTTGAGGCGGCGGCGGATTTGCAAATGAGTGTTTTGCAAATTAAAAGTGTCCAGTGTTTATTGTTTGGTTGCCGTCTAGATTGTGAATTTCAGATTGTCCTTCTTGTCGATATATATGTTAGACTGTATATCGACATCCGGCTTCTAATCGACATTCTCTCTTCAAATCGACGGCCATTTCTCAAATCGACGTCCAAATCTGATGTCACTTTCTCAATATTTTGATACTTTAATCGACGTCCAATGTGACGGCATGTATTAACAAAACTACGTCCGATTGGATGTAGTCGTCATTAATCAATGTTCAATATCAATAAATTAAGGGAGCTCGCTTCTCAGTTTCAAAGTGATTAACTTTTCAAAACAATAGTTTATATTGATAGGGGATTAATAAAGGAATCCAAAAGAGGAAAAAAAATAATAGGTCACCGTGCTTGTTTTCGATATAATAGCCATTGAAATTTTGGCGGGAAAATGTTCTCTCTTGACTTTTCCTGATTTTCGGAAGCTTTTTAGTATTATAGTAAGAACCTTAATGAATTTCGTTTCGTCGAAACTCACTTACTACGTATTGTATTTTTGTTCTTCGTGTTTTAAGGCAAAAAAGAAACGCCTGTCTGAATGTCTGAAGTGCAGCATTTTAGCCTGATAACTATGAATTTATTTACCCGAATTCAACAGTTGCATCCATACTTCGTTGATACTTCTTATGTTATATCTGACATTACTGTACAATAGTGGTTGAGGACAGGTAACTATCCGACATGGATCAACTAGGCAATGTTCACTGCCGAATAAATCTTTTTCTGGGTCCTGAGACATTTCCAAAAATAGATAGGCCAAATCTAGATGATATTTGGGTCTATCAGAGGACAAAAGCAGGTAACGTCTGTTTAAAATATCTTTTATTGCCCTGTTTTTCCAAACAAACAGTTGTTTTCGATGTATAAGTATTTCAGTCAGCAGCATTTCTGTAAAAATAATATATGTAATATCCATGTTATGTTTAAAAAAAGTTTTAAAATTTCTTTGAATATGTATTTTTTTAATGAAAATTAATATACCATCCATTCACATTGCATACAATAGAATTCGCACACTGTGACACAGTTATATATATCGGACTTTATAACCCAATGAATAAATGTCTAAATGCTCGTCAACCTTGTATTTAAATTGGTCTTTTAAACATTTTTTAATTCGAGCGTCACCGATGAGTCTTGTGTAGACGAAACACGCGTCTGGCGTAAATATCAAATTTCAATCCTGGTATCTATGATGAGTTTATTTTCAACCACTGGATCGATGCCACTGCTGGTGGAGTTGTTTTAATTCCCCGATGTTAACAAACTTTGAATTTTTGAAATACTAAGGTGTTTCTACCTTAGGAATACAGTACCTTAGCTGTATTTTGCAAAACTTTAAGGAATTTTTAGTCCTCAATGCTCTTCAAATGTATTTGGCTTTTTTTCGCTGATTGTAGTTCTTTGTTTTCGACAGCCGATGAATTTTAATATCCGTCTGGTATCCCCGCCTATCTTTGTCAATGATCTATGTAATCATTCATATATTTATCAAGTTTATATAGAGCATTTTTCTGTAATCAACTGTAATTCTAATATTGATATTTACTTAAAAATTTGGATGGATATAAAAACTATCAAAATTATCCGATAACGGTTTTTTTCTTCAAAACCATGAACATATATTCTTACCTATTTGGTTCCTAATAGATATCCAAAGAGATATAGGAATTCTACAAATCGGTTGACTGGCTAGATCTAAAGTTTGTATAATTTCCATATTAGATGACAAACAGTCCATGATTTCCATTTCACTTATACCAAATTCTGATATCAAAAAGTAACAAACAATTTGTTGAATAACTTCCAAACCGAACATCATTTCTAAATTGTCCATTTTGTGATGCAAAGCCTCATTAATTGTTGATGGCAAATGCAAATTAGGTTGTATATCATCCTTCCATGTTGCAGCGATCTCAACTATCGTGTTTATGAGGACAGGACAGGTAGAAGCACTTGTAAACATTTGAAGAAGAATTGCTTCCTGTTCTTCGGTAACAGTGCGATGAATATCATTAAGTTTCTTGTTCAAAACAAGTGAGTATTGCTGTAATGTCCATTGAGGAAATATAATACAAGATCCGGTGGTAGCACATTTATTTGCAAGCCTTTTGAGGATACCTTTTTCATTTTCAATTTTTTGACTAGACATAATCAAATGTACTTTTGCTGGAAGTTTCGTTGACAACCAATCAAATTCGCCGGACTCTTCAAGTGGTTTCATTTCATTGATACCTTCCAGATGATCGACATCATCAATCACAATAACAAAATTATTTAACGATTTAGCTATTCTATTTTTCAAACCATTAAAGTAACTGTTTAAATGTTTCAAGTCATAAGATTTCAGGTCAATGTTCTGGTGTAAAACCTGATTTATTTGCATACAGATTCCTTGTAGTAGTTGTTTCCCATCAACCGATTGTGGACTCAATCCAAGACACCTCACTATTAATATCACATCTTCCCCAAGTAAATTCCTGGTCTGGTGACAAATCGTTGAAATAAGTGTTGATTTGCCGCAACCTGATGGTCCTGTCAATAAAATTGGATTGTGTTCTACCTTTTTCCCAGTAAGAATAAAATTTTGAACAATTGACAGTAGTTTTTCAAACCCAGACATACACGAGTCAATCATCATATTCTTACAGTGATGTAAATGAACAAGAATATCCGAGGATACTGGTTGAATCTCGTTTTCGATATCATTTTGCTTGTTGACACATTCCTTAACAATACTGACCAACCTAGTTGTAACTCCTGCAATAATATTCTCCATATATTCGCCATGTTGTTCGATAGCTTTGTGAACATTTTCACATTCTAACCAAGCAATGTCAAATTTAAATATATTTTCTGTAATGCCATTTTTTCTTATTCTGTCTTTTAATCTATCAAGAAGTTTCTGTTTATTAGAATCTATTGCAATGTCAGCGGCAAGGTCGATGAAAGAGGTAGCACCGACAACTCCAGTATTTATACCTAAAATATAATATCAGCATCAGTTACAATTTTATCAACTTTCTTCGTTTATTTTCATAAACTAAAGAGAAAGTTACATCATTGTTATAATCACATAGGTTGTACAAAAGGGTAAAAAAACCACCCAAGAGTTTGATAAAAGTGTACAAGTGTTATTTTGTCCGTCCACTGTAATTAATTTTGCCATATTCACGTTTTGGTTATCGCCTGTTAAAGTCATTAAGTCAAATGGCTATCCTGCTATAAGAGATTAACATAGCATTTTCTCTAAGGTCACATAGTAAATAAAGGCAACAGTTTTATATGTTTATATTTTTGTAAACAAAGAATTGTTGAATATTTGGAGATTATGTATGTCAGTTGGAGAATATTTGGAAATTATTTAGATCAATTGCAGAATATTTGGAGATTATTTATGTCAGTTGGAGAATATTTGGATATTTTTTATGTCAGTTGGAGAATATTAGGAGATTATTTAGATCAATTGCAGAATATTTGGAGATTATTGGTATATAAAAGCCGTCTGTTTTAGTTTTTTAATAATTGAAGGTGAGAAAGGAACTATACTTTATGAAAAGTTAAATAGGATTTTATTATTCATGGCAGTTTTACGCCGATTTTTGGAGAACTTATAGATTTATAGAAAGTTGTGTTACATAACTATTCAACTGTATGTATTTCTGTCCGCTCAGACTGTTACTTGGTTTTGGACACTATGCGTGTGTCGTTTTTCTTTGGTGTGCACAGTATTAGACACTGTTGCTTATTTTGATGCGGAATGCAATGAAATCCATTTGTGATGTGTAAATTTCAAAGTAATGTGCCAATGAATATTTGAATTATGCATTTTGTAAACTAATTATTGGATTATTTGTTTTTGAATTATCCGGTATTTCAATATACTCGGCCTGACCAGAAAGTGTTATGCCGTGGCAAAAGTTAAGATCCTTAAATATGTAACGGATACACTTATTTTGGTAGTTTTTTTAGTTCATACATATTCATAATTATGAACTTTCCTTCTGATTGTAGCAACATCAATAAGCACGTATAGAGTTAATCCAGTTAATACGATATTCTTGAGCTATTATCTACAATAATGGTCTTGATAAAGGGTTGATGCTAACAAGAAAGCTATTGACTCAAAAGTTCCACAATCCCGGACTCTATTCTTCAAATGTGACATTACCGAATTAGACTTATGACCAAAAATGTACTATAGATGAGCAAAATTGCGACAGTCACTTTAAAAAATGATTAGCTCACCCTTCCGGTGCACCTGAATTATCTGTCAGTTTTCGTAGGGTTTGTTAAAGTCTTTCGTTTGTTTTCTATTTAGTAAAACACATGGGCAGTTAATCAATATCACAAACAGCATTTCCTTAAAATACAAAAAACATTTAGATGTGAGCAAAAAAATAATAAAAAAAATATATCAAACGCCAAGGAAAATTCTAAACGGAAAGTCCCTTATTAAGTGGCAAAATCAAAAGCTCAAACATATCAAACGTATGGAAAACAACTGTCATATATTAACTTGGTACAGTTTTTCCTTTTGTAGGAATGGTGGATCAAACCTGGCCATGGTTTAGCTAAATTTCTCACGTGTATGAAAGAAGCTTAAAATTCCATTATATTGACAATGTTCGAGCAAAAATAGCAGACATACTAGGTAAAAATGTCAAAAGTACGGTAAAACATTCCATACTGTGTTATATTTCCCATTTATAAAAAAATATAAAATTCCTGTATTAAATGGATATATTGTCTTTTATATATATATCAAAAAGACATAAATCTACAAACATATTAATGACTAACTTTCAATATTTCTCTCTAAAAATATACAGTCCTTTGGTGACAAACTAAGTGCTTCTGTTATTTCTGCCTCCA
Source organism: Mytilus trossulus (assembly GCF_036588685.1). Lineage (NCBI taxonomy): Eukaryota > Metazoa > Mollusca > Bivalvia > Mytilida > Mytilidae > Mytilus > Mytilus trossulus. The sequence goes on from NC_086379.1 coordinate 22,054,809, forward strand.
AACCTGTTTGAGAAAAAAAAAATTTCAAAGGGCTTCGAAGGGAAGCTGTTTTTCATTCATTGTTTTGAACAAAAGTTATGCGTTTGAATTTTTTTACCTTCAATTTGTCATTTCGGAGTCTTTTGTTGTTGCCTATGCAGTATTGGTTTAGCTCATTGTTGAAGGACGTATGGCAATCTATAGTAATTTGCTGTGTCATTTGGTATCTTGTGGGGAGTAGTCTGCAATCATATTACATTTTCCTTATATATTTACAAAATAATGTTTGTCTCATGTGATGACAAAGGTATATTTGATGAGGCCATGCCATTCTACCAAGATAATTTCACTGGCGTTTTAATCATATGTTCTAATGTTTATATAAAATAAATGCTTTAATTAGCTTTCATTAGTCAGTTAACACCATAGCCTAAATATAAGCTGACAAACAGAAACAAACGTCAACAAAAACAAAGCGCAATCGACCATCTAACTGTTTAGGTGTAACTGCACTAATTTTGGCCAGCCAGAAAGTCCATACCAGAAAGTAGTACATATTTTACACAAACTAGTTCCTACGCATGAGTGTTACTTATAAACTTCATGTAACTATGCAGAATATATATGTATTTTTAGTATCAAATGAAAGCTGAGCTACTGGTGAACATTTTTTTTTACATTTTTTGGGACATCCGAAATTGCGGGAACCAGTTCTTTCTTATAAGCAATTAAAGGTATGTTGATTTGGTCAGTATAGGACACCATAATGTGTTGCTTTGACATGTAATAATTGTCACTTTATTTGAATTTTAACAAATACCTGTGCCTGCTTGAAATTGGGGAATTTAACATAGAAAGCAATGGGGCCATGAATTAGTTGCGTACTTCCTTTATTGCCCGTACATAAAAATTGAATATATATCCATGTAACCCCTGCGTTAATATCATTTTGAGGAATGGTCTTTCAATTATTTGCAGATTTATGGAATGATGCAAAAAATAATTGAAATTTAGTCGTATTGAAAATTGAATCAGAGCGTCGAAAAGGTCTATGATTACCTTTTTCCATATTTGATAAATTTGTTGATAAAAAAAACTTAAATGTCAAATTAAGTTAAAATCGACAAATATAATTTCATGATGTCACCTCTTCTTATATCCATTCTTAATTTTCATTCATGATACCTGAATTATCAAACTTTTGCTGTTTTTCGATGTTTTCAACGTTGTTGAAGGCTTTTTTGGCTCCTTGTTGAATCAGGTTCAGCAGTTCCTTGTACGTAGTTGTCCAATTTTCTACAGCTGTCTGATGATCTTTCAATTTCATTTTAGGTCTTGAAATTAAAATGCAAAAGATTAATATAAGAAAACAAAATTAGCAAATGTGACAATGAGTACTAAAAATGTGAGGATGTGCTAAATGAAAGTAACGGAAAGCATCACGGAGTTCCGGCAGTTCGGAGTCAATCGACAGATACCTGAAAATACACCTCTATTGTATGTCTCTAGTGAAAATGTAGGTTGGCTTAAGACAAATTTGAGAAACAGGAAAATATCTTTTGAATAATGCAAAACAAATGATACAAAAAAAAATGCATTTCTTCAAAGTTTCAAACTGATTAATACAGTAAACTCTTTACTTTCTCTTATCAGCCCTCGGTCAGTATCAGCTCTAAGGTTATTCGGATGTTGAATGACAAGAACAAGTTTTTTTTACAATTGATCTAATATCATTCACGACATTTATAATTACAGTTGAAATGTTATATTGATGTAATCAATTCGTTTGATGTGTTTGAGCTTTTGATTTTGCCATTTGATAACGGACTTCCGGTTTTGAATTTTCCTCCGTGTTCGGTATTTTTGTTATTTTACTTTCTGCATGAAACCGTTGTGTCGATAAGTTTTCTAATTTGTCGAAAATAATTATATATCCTAGCTCTAGTTACTACTCTACGGTAAATTGGACGTAATTCATTACCTGAACTCGTAGTTTGGATATTTTTCTCTAATTGGTCGAAGTGTATACAATGTAGGGACTGAATTACCATCTCTGGTGTACCAGTCATCTAATAATGTCGTTTCTGGAGTGAAAAAAATCTCTTTCAACTACTGTAAACCAACTTATTTTCGCGAGTGATTTATTTTCGCGACTTTCGCGAGTAGAAAAATAACGCGAATATAAATCGTCGCGAATATGTGAATCTTGAATCTTTCCTTATTAAACCCCATCAAATAAATCAGAAAATCGCAAAATAAAATAGCCGCGAAGTGGTCAAGAAAGGGTAAAACGCGAAATAAAGTATCCGCGAAAATAAGTTGGTTTACAGTATTCACAACAGTCTCTCTAAACTAATTAAGCCCATTTAAGTGCACAAGCGAGTGTTCCCGGATGCTTAAAATCAAGGAATTGGCGAGCCAAATGTAAAGTTTTTATTTATGTGTGATGATGCTAGAGTTTGTTATTTTACAGCCAGAATCTGCCATGAAGTACTAATTAAGAGAAAGTGTATTTTATATTCGTAATAAGTGTTTATAATGTTGTTTGTTTTCTTTTGTAAAATTGTTTTCATAGTAAGGTGTTTTATGCTAAAGATTTATTGATATATGTAATAGATGTAATATAAATGTATTTTAATCTGTGTTTTTACAGTCTCTCATAACTCTTTTTAGAGTGGCTCTATTATTAATTTTTAATATTATATTGTGTTGTATGTCAAATGTTTTAAAGAGGTGAGACTCTAATAAATCATTTGTTTGTTTGTTTGTTTGTTTGTAAATATATCAATACATGATTTTTTTTCTAATAAGTTATTATTGTCTTAGTGTCAGTAACTGATATTACCTTCAGATCTGTACCGTGTATCTTTTTTGTTGTTAGTGCCTTGACAGAATATGCAATTCGATATTTTACATATTGAGTTTCTACAACAGCTTGCAACGGGATGAGAATAACGTTAGCAGTAGAGTCATTAAAAAAAAACCTTAATCATATTGGTGCTCTAAATTTAAGGTTATCAACACTATTTTTTACTTTTATTAGATGAATATAGTCTCTTGTCAAATAAAAAAGGAGTTTAAATTGTCAGAATTATTATTAAATTCAAATTCACCTAACTTACTTGAAAATATAGAATAAGCCAATGACTTTGCAATATTATTTATACCATAGAAATACATTGGTCAATGACATTTTCTTAAAACAGCATAGTGGGTGTTAATATAATGTATATGATGGGAATGAAAAAAGATAAAACATCAATAAGTCAATCAGTCAAACACATGCTACAGGTATCAAATGGAATTTTTCTGAAATAGAACCCTTTGAAATATTATAAACCATAAATCATTCTTATGACTTCCAAGAAGATTTGTTGATTTTTTAAATCTTATAGTAGATAAAAATTTCTGTCGTAACGTTTAACGAAAAGATACGAACCTATGTTCATTCAGATACCGTGTTTTCAAATTTTAACTCGTACAGTGTAATTGTTCATTTCATTATTTTTTGTTTACCTTTACCGCATGCTAATGTCTCTTTTCTGATATCTTGGAAATCTTGCTCATCTAAATAAATCGGCAACGGACAATCTCCGTATTTATTTCCTATCAAACACTAAAATGAAAAGAAAAAAAACATATATTTCTGTATTTTTATAGATAATTTTCTTAATCTTTTTCCTATTTTTTCAATTCTTATTTATCTGCATTATATTTTCTATTTTATGAATCTCATCCAGATTTATAGTTTGGTGATTATGTTATCATTAATTCAATTCAAATCTTTATTGCCATAAAACTTCACATTTATAGTATGTGACACAACATAACAAAATGAAAATAAAAAATAACAACAAGATCATCAATATACACAATAAAAGTAAATATTTTAAGAGTCCCCTGTCCTCAGTAATTAATCGAAATGGTTAACGAAAGGAAGACAATACTTTAAAGCGTTTAAACCAACTGCATTTGTATGCACATTTCCTATGTCAGGAGCCTGATCAGTAGTTTTCGTTTGTTAGTGTGGTAAAATAGTGTTATTCGTTTGTCTTTTTTTTATATAGATTAGAATATTGGTTTTCCTCTTTGCATCTTGCTATTCGATGTGATCCAATGCTCCGTTGTGACAGCCGTACGTTGACCAATAGTTGTTAACTTTTATTAGATTGTAACTTGGATGGAGAGTTTTCTCATTTGGCACTTATACTACATCTTCTTATTTATATCATGTATAATCACATCTGAGGTAAAACCAAGAGGCGTCACTCTGTAACAACTCCAATCATTAATGTTTTCTTGGTTTTAAAGAATAGTTGCATATACGTGCGTACAATTAGTAACCATTGAAATCCGATAACGCTTTTGAATAACAAAGTATTGAAATTCAAATAACATCCTTTAGAAAAACATCTCCCTATTTGATATATAACTGTGTGGTGAATTTGTTATTCTATGTGATCCGCCCTTTGAGTACAAAAGTACGCAGTGCCATATCATATTTCATAGATTTTTTCTCTTTTATTTGAATTATAGACGAAACACGATTTAGATCTTTGATTTTGATACATTTGTTCATGAGAAAGTTTGTGATAAAAACATAAAAGTAAAAAAAATATAGAGTCAACATCCGATTTACACCACTCATATGATATTCCTCTTTGCAAGATACAGTTTAACTGTACTAAGAATAATTGTTAATTATGGAACAAAGAGAGAGTTCGAGGTTAATGTATATCGCATTTAGCAAAACGTGAATTCTACAGACTGATGTAAATTAATGTACGCATATGGATAATTAGTTGTCACTACGGCAGCCAATACAAACTGTTAGTTAATTATGGGATGATTTGTAATAATTATTATCTGCAGTTGGAGTTCAATAACTATATGTGGTATATGCTATGACGCATACTACATTGTTTTATATATCAAGTTTAGTGACTCTGTTGTGTGATGTTCTGTTCTATCACGTTTATTTATATCAGGTAGTGACGGTGTCACGTGGTGTTAGTACTATGACGTGATTCAGTTAGGAACATTTGTAGTGACTACATGCGTCACGTATATTTTTAGCGCTTTTTGTTGAAAAACTTTAACATCATTAAAACATTGACCGACCGTGGGATGGATGTATAGACAATCAATGACGTCAAAGGAACGACTTCGAAAATGAGGTTATGGTTTTTTCCTTAAAAAAATGATGAATAAAATTATTTTGGTCAAGACAATAAAAAAGTATTTCAATATTCCCCATATCTTATAGTGTTAAAATTTGGAAAAAACAATATTTGATTAATAGCGTCGAAAAAAATGTTTTTGCGCTTTTCAACTTTTGAAGTTAAAAGGTTGCTTCCATAACACACTCGACGCATCATCATCATTGAAACATAATTCAATATTCAAACGATCAGGTTAAAATTATGAAGTAATGCACTGGACAAAAAATGTCGAAAAACTTGACATTTCAACCTTCTCAAAGCCTTTATAACTATGTATCATAATAAATCAAGCCATCCGGGTGTTAACGACGCGTTAATAAGACGTCATATCAAAATATTTACTATATTTAGTTAGCTTCGTCAATTTCCTTAATTTCATGACATAAAAAAGGAGATCAATAATAATGTTAAAACTGGTGGGTATAAAGAGCCTGTGTCGCTCACATTGCTCTATGTACATATTAAACAAAGGACACAGATTGATTCATGACAAAATTGTGTTTTGGTGATGGTGATTTGTTTGTAGATCTTACTTTACTGAAGATTCTTGCTGCTTACAATTATCTTTATCTATAATGAACTTTCCCCGGTAGTAACAGTGGAAAATATTTTGTAAAAATTTACAAAATTTATGAAAATTGTTAAAAAATTACTTTAAAAGGAAATGACTCTTTATGGAGTCAATTGACCATTTTGGTCATCATGACTTATTTTTAGGTCTTACTCGGCTGTACATTATTGCTGTTTTTTTTTAGTTTATCCCTATCTATAGTTATATTCAAGATAATAACCAAAAGCTGCAAAATGTTTTTAATATTACCAATTTAGGGCAGCAACCTAACAACGGATGTTCGTTTCATCTGAAAATTTCAGGTAAAATAGTTTTTGACCTGATAAACAATTCTACTCCATGTCAGATTTGCTCTATATAGTTTCAGGGACATACGCCAAAATCTATATTTTACCCCTATGTTCTATTTTTAGGCATGGTGGCCATCTTGGTTGGTTGTCCGGGTCATGCTTATATATCTGGTTATGATCAAGTTACATAGTCTAATGTTGCGAGATTATTATGTATGATTTTGATATTATGGTGAACGCTAGGGTGGTATGTCCTTGAGTTTGTTGCAGTTAGTATGTGATACTATGAACACTTAATAGTGCACATGACACAACATTCTGAGTCCGGAAATTTTATTTTCGCGAAAAGCGTAAAAGCATTTTTCCATTCGACACTGTTACTCAAATATTGTTTTTCATATTATAACACTATAAGGTCAATTGGATGTTGACCGTTTCACAAATGATATCGGATATGTTAGAATATGATCAATTCTACACAATATTTTTAAAAGCTACATGTAAACCAACAATGTTATGAATATTAAAACTATGGATATTTAACGAACGGCATAACAATATTCTCTTTTTGGTGTACTAAAAGTGAAAAACAAAAATCATTCAGATTAAATTTCTTAAACGGAGATTTGACTTCAAAAAAATGACTCCTGCAAAAAATAGGAAGAGAAAGAAAAACACAGTCATTTAAATAAATAAATTGATTATATTACCACAAAGAAAGGACCAACTGATTGCTGATGACATTTCTTTATTTCTTCTAAATGCTCTTGGAACCTGTAGGCGTCCTGCACGTGGTCAATTTCACTTCCATAATGAACATCCATCCAAACCACGTCCAATCCATGCTGTACACATTCTTGTTGTAGAGCGGGCAAGGCATCACGCCAAAGATGATAACGCTCTAATTCAAAATCTAGCAAAATATAAATCGACTTATGTAACCATCTGACTGTATACAATAGGTGCTTTATTTACCAAAAAAAACCCAAATTTTTTTACTCCTTACATTCACTCGTCTTTCATGTCTGCTATTTATCTTTAATATTTCAGGATTATTTGTTTGTAAAACATCGTTAAAGGTATGTTTCTTTACATAGTCTTTGTAAACCTGTGCCCCCCCCCCCCCCCAATACATTAGTTCACATTTTTACCTACCGTATTTTTTATGCCAGCAGGGGCTGGAAACCAAATAAACCCCCTTTTTAAGAATATAAAAAAGAGCAGGTTAATATATTAAATAACTAATCCTTAACAATGGTTTCGATTTTTATGAATCTTCTTCATTATCACCTAGTGGGCAACTATTTTGTTTGTGAAGGACACTTTAATACTAATTTTACTCGAAATGTTTGAGATTGAAATGTTTCGAACTGGTTCTGGATTAATTTTTTTTTCATCTTGTGAACTAGAATTCATCTGTCTACGTCGACTCTTTAAACTAGATTTTGATGAATTCATCTGTCTCCGTCGTTCCACTGTCTGGTATCTATGCCGAGTTTATTTATACCTTTATGTAGGTAAAGTTCCAATCTGACTTAAAATGAACATAATCCTTATCGTGTGAATTAATATTAATAAAAAAGGTTTATTGATAGATTCCTATGATAGATGTGATTTATACCGTAAGAAACTTTTGCAAAAATAGTTATACAATAAAGAATTGCCATATAGTATAACTCCAAGGAAATTAAAGTATTACAAAAACGATGACAAAGTGATATATATCCATATTTGACCAAAGATGCCACTTTGATTAGTTTGCTGGACACATTTTACAGTATACAATGTCAGGATAACAGGCATTAAATTATTACTACATGGAAGTATCTATTTTAATCTCTTTAAAGGATAAAACAGTACTAATATGATCACCATAACTCTTTATTCTGGTCGATTATGTTAACTAAGAAATATTATGATCGGATATATGTTGCCAAGACGATGAACACGGATGTGTTTTTTTTCTCCCGAGTATATTAAATTTGTCAATATTGTCTTTTGTCGTGTTGATGATTTATTTCTTCAATATAATTCTTATATTTATAATTTAAGTCATTTCATTATCCTTTCTAACGTAATGAAGGGGATAATGTGCTTACGACTGTACAGACCGAAAGCTTATTAAAATAAGAAAGAAAAAACTCTTGTTGCAATGCTCCTTAATTAAAACAGAATTTGTCTACGGTAAAAGGAAAATATATTCTATTTGTTAGGAGGCTAAATATAAATATAATTAATAAAAGAAAGATGAAGTTGTCCTTATATTACATGTAGTTATAACTATGTTTTATATCATTTGAATCCGCTCTAATTCAACACTTTTGAAGGACTAACTGTTGGCCTCTGTTCAGTAATTGCCATTTTTCAATGGCCGGTAGTCAACATTTCTTGACTTTGTTAGAGATTTATTTTATTTTTTATCAAATCAGTTTTGAATAGGACATCGTATAATTTGGTTCTTGTCTTAGATATATAAAGATAAGAATTAGATAATCTTTATTTCAGACTCAAAATGAAAATTGAAAATGGAAAAGGGGGAGCTGTCAGGGAAGAAAAACAAGGTCACCAATGGGCCCGTAACACAGCATAACAAAATATTTATAGTATTTATTTCAATTATAGATGACAATTTTAAGATAACTCATTGTACCATACTCTCTTACAATAAATCGTTACTCAAAATTGTATTAATCAAATGATTTTCGGATACTTTTAACTGATTGAACATACTTAACGTTGACTTCCGTATAACTTCCTTGAATGGCATAATTTCATTTACGACAGACATATTACTTGGACTACATCAATAATGATATCCCATTATCATTCTAAAACCATTTTCTCACATTGCTCGCATTTTATTTAAAGAGGTAGACTTACATTTGAGACAAAAAGATAAACAATAAACATTCATCCAATAAGACTAAACAAGTTGAATCTTAACACCCAGAAAACATTTGTTTAATTTTAACCACAATCTACTCCATTTTAGATAATGTTGTCCTCCCTTTTCATAAAACGGTTCTTTATCGCCCTCCTCCTAACCTGGGACAGTGGTATAACAGTACAACATAAGAACGAATTGTGTCCATTCTCAGTCTTTATTCTCTTTATTTCAACACCGCCTATTTTTTCAATGCTTTAATCATTCTTTTTCTGCCAACCCAACCTACACCCTCATATGTAGAGTAAAGATTATCATAATATAAAATTCAAACTGCAATTAACATCACATTAAAGATATCTGTAGGGCCTGTGTCTGGGTTTGGATAGACTCGTACAATTATATGCGATATATGATCTAATTTCAAAGTCGATGGCTCACAGTAATGTTCGAGCGCTTTTTGTTTATTGACTTTCAATGGGAACGCCAAAAAATAACAAAATGTCACCCACGAACAAATTTCAATTCACAAAGAACAAAACTTTCTGCAGTATTAAATGTGAGTGTATGTGTGTGAAGTTTATTTTGGTGTTTTAAAGAGACACACAAACACGATATACATTTATACAAACTCGAGGCATCAAATGGAAATAATTTTTCATATACATTACAGAGTTTAATTATTTTTTTTAAGGTGGTACCTAACACTACAGGGAGATAACTCTGTAAAATCAGCTAAACGTTTTAATTACGTTGTGTTGTTAAAGGAATATTAAGCTTCTCAATGATCAAAATAAGAGTTTGTCAAACTGCTATATAACCAGTGTAAATTTTCTGATAAAACAGTTGGTTCAAATATTTTGAAATTTTTCTACATTTGTCAAAGAGTCAAAGTAAATACTTTGTCAAAATTTTATGAAAATTAAACGAGCCAAATTAATTTTAGTTAAAGTGTTAGGTACCACCTTAAATATGTTTTTTACCTGATCGGTTTGAACATAAGTATATCTTCAAAAATGTGAGTGTATGTGTGTGAAGTTTATTTTGGTTTTTATAGAGACACACAAACACGATATACATTTATACAAACTCGAGGCATCAAATGGAAATAATTATTCATAAAAATTTTCTACCTGATCGGTTTGAACATAAGTATATCTTCAAAGTTCTTTTTGGCAGAGGTGGTATTTCTGATAGTTTTCCAGAGAGAATAATGTCAGTCAAATCACTAGTATCACTTTTTAACGACATTTTGTCTTCATGGTATTAGTCTTTGGACTTCTGAAATAAAAACCGAGTATTGTGTTATACGTAAATAATTACATTTTGATTAAACACGACTTCTGATTGGCTGACGCTGTTTTGCAATGGTTTATCACCTCATAAACATTATTTTGTAAAATCGAATTTAAAATCAAATTATAAGGAATGACTGAAACGTTTTTTCTGTATATTCGAAATAACATAAAAAATGTTGTCGTTATTTCTTCATATTTACAGAAAAAATATAAAAATAATTTCTGAATAGTCCAAGCTGCTATAAAACCGCCGATTTGCGATACCGGCAAGTCAATGGGTGTCTTCTGCGACGTCGGCGTTTACCTAATTATGCTTCTTTATTAACACTTTAAAAGAAAGTAACATAAGATGTCAATGCTTCCATAAGCATAGAAACATGGAAACATGGAAACAAGAACGGATCTTTTCAAAATTATTTTATGAGAGAAATAATGTTAAATAAAACACCAACAAATAAAAGATTGATTAATGTAGACATTTAACGAATTCTACTAATGAAGAAAATGAAATAAAGAGATAAAATGTGCATAACTATGAATCATGAAACAGAACATTTCCTCTGACATCTCGAAGTATTAAAATATTTAACAATCATACATTACACATAAACTAAATAGCAAAAAGGAATTAATTGCCATATGGACATTCCATAATCTATTCGATGACTACAAATACAGCCTTATATCAATATGATTAAATAACGTAAACGCGATCATTTATCACGTTTATCTTCCATTTTAATGAGACCAGAAACACAAACAATTTTACAATTAAAACAGAGTATGCATGAGAACGAGACAAGCTGACAGTTACTTTATCGATGATAGTTTGTTTGTATATTTTGAAAAAAATAATTTTCTACACTACTAGCTAGTGATTACTTTTAATTGCTTTAAATTCAAATTACTGTAACATTCTGTATAAAATCTTTTAGTTTTAAAGATCTGAATGACTTATCCAGACTGAGTATTGATTTTTTTTTTTTTTTTTTAATTTTTGATAGAATTTAAGCATTCATTGCTGTTTTGAGTTAAAATTCTTTTCAGGTGAACAAGTCTAATCCTACACCAAAACGTTTAAGAACACTTAAGAATCCCGTCCCCCTTTTCTTTTTAGGTAAGAAGCAATCTTATAGTAGGTAAGATACATTAGTCTGCTGAAGATCACCAAACATGTGGCATTCAGGAGCATATCAAGATGATTCAAAATTATGATAATGTGTGAGGGGGGATAGGAGGGGTTCTGATCTCGAAATCCCGGGCTTAAATAATAGAAATCCCGAGGTCCCGAAATTCGAAAAAAAGAAATCCCGAATCACGAAAGGGTCAATCTCGAAATCCCGAGCTTAAAAACACCCGATCCCGGAGCCCCGATAAGGATCCTACCCCCCTCATGTGTCAAAATAGAGAGATCTCTATCTTCCTGATGACTGCTACAGTATGTGTTATCGAACAAAATTAACTGACTAAATTAAGTATAAGCATGTTTGTCTATAATAGCTAGTACATAAGGCAGGGTTTATTTTAATCTCATGAATATGGTATCGTCTTGAATATGAGTGTTTGAAGCTACAATGGACGTTAATGAACCACTAATCAATGGGAAAGTATTTTTTTTTTTTTTTTTTTTTTTTTTTAATAGTTTTCTACTTTTTAATATCAAAGATACTATATATATAACAATTATCTGGTAAATATACAAATTCGATTATAATACAAAGCTGATATACAATTGTAATATGATTTCTTCTAACAGTTTAAAAAAAGTAAAATACCAAAAATACCAAACGCCGATTAAAATTCAAAACGGAAAGTTATATTCCTGACTTGGTACAGGTATTTTCTTATGTAGAAAACGGTGGATTAAACGGTCGGTTTTATAGCTAAGGGAGCTACCATTCGATTTTTAGGGGGGGGGGGGAGGGGGCGGGCTAGGATTAAAAATTTTGTCCTGCATTTTTTTAGCTGTAATCTCTAACCTGCCTCTTTATTTTTCACTCTGTTCGGACCTGCCTTTTTTTTTTTTTTAGTTTATGCTGACTTTTTTTACCTAAATTGTCGTCCTGCCATTTTTTTGTCAATTGATCCCTTAAGGGGTTATTGTCCTTTAATGACAATTTTTCACAATTTGTTCATCATATTTGCTAACTTTAAAAAATCTTCTCCTCTAAAACTACTCAACCAAATTCAACCAAACTTCAACTGAATGATCAGTAGGGTGTACAATATAAAGTTTGTGTTTTATTTTCTATTTCGTCAAAAAACATGGCCGTCATGGCTAAAATAGAACACAGGGTAAAATGCAGTTTTTGGCTTATATCTCGAAAACTCAAATAAGACAAGAAGTTAAAGTATTTATTAGGTCAAGGTCAACCTGTTCTGATATTTTCAGCGGAATTGGGTAACTGGTTTTTCAGGTATAATGCCTCTGAATTGATGATTTTAAAGAAATTTTGCAGTTTTTGGTTATTATCTTGAATATTATTATAGATACAGATAAACTGTTCATAGCAAAAATGTTAAGCAAAGTAAGATCTACAAATAAGTGAATTTGATCAAAATTGTCAATTGACCCTTTAAGGAGTTATTGCTCTTTAAAGACTTTTTTCACAATTTGTTCATCATGTTGACTTACTTTAAAAAAATCTTCTCCTTTGAAACTGCTGTATCAATTTCAGCCAAACTAAGGCTAAATGATTATCAGAGTATCTAGTATAAATTTTATATTTTATTTCCTTGTATGTCAAGAAACATAGCTCCTATAGGTAACATAGAACATAGGAGAAAATGATTTTTTTTGCTTTTGAAGAAAATAGGACGATTCAAAGAACATTTAAATAAATTGAAAAGCCAAAATAATCATTGATGAGAGATTTAACCAAAAAAAAATAAGGTGAGCGATTCAGGCTCTTGAGAGCCTCTTGTTTTACTCAAAAGTCCTGTCTTGCCTATTTTTTCAAATTTCATCCTATAGCCCCCCTCCCCCATAAAAATCAAATGGTAGCTCCATAAGAATAGAATAAGATAAGATAAGAATTTTATTAATATAATCAAGAACCCATAAAGGGCATCACTTTACAACACAATATGATTGGAAAAAGCAAAACAGAAAACTAATACCATACTATAACGTTATGGACAGGATCAGAGCCTAACACAACATGTGGTTTATAAAACTATTATATTAAATCTTATCACAATAAAATATTATATTACTTCATATATTTTGTTTACATCTGGATCTTATTTCTAAACCTTTAATAATATAATTTCCTAGGCATACGTTGTAATTTCCTAGGCATAATTTCCTAGAATATAAGTTGCAGCAAACTGAAGCGAGCTTAGATAAACAGGTTGAAATGTCTTTAGAATTTATCTGTATTTGAAGGAGCTACATAAACTAACGTAAAAAAACACATTTCTTATTTATTAACCCCCCCCCCCCCAGTTGAGTACTAATCGAGATAAACCTCTTCTCAATAATATATAATTGTTCAGTATGAAATCGTATTATCAGTACGTATTCACCTATACCAGTGACCAGGACCTGGAACGTATTGTTAGTAGGAAATACTATTATCAGTACGTATTCACCTATACCTCTGACCAGGATCTGGAACAAAGTGTAAGTAGGAAATCGTACTATCAGTCTAGCAACACGTATTTATACCACTCATCTAAACAAATCGGATAAAGTGATAATTAGATATAGGAAGATGTGGTGTGATAAGCATATAAATCCCATATAATCTGTTAGGATGACGTGACCGATGTCAATGTCACATGTCTCGGATTCTAATGGGGAAAACTATTCGACTAAATAACAGTTATTGAGATATGGCCATTTTCGGCATTTCTTGAAAAATAGGCAAATAATATCGAAGAGACATTCAAACGTGAAGTAAAAAAACGATGAAAAGACAAATAATAGTAAACAAAAAACAACATAAAAAACCAAATACTGAGCAAAGATTCCCCCTAAAGACCAGGGGTAATCTTTCATGCGTGATCCGCATGTGTCCGCACCCTTAGCGTTACAACTATTGAATACCTTATATGAACAATATAGATAAATAATTACATTAGATGTATGTTTCATTATAATACGCTATTCTGATTGGCTAACTGCACATCACTCGATCGTTATTCCTTAAGCAATTGCATTACAAAATAAAACAATACTAACATGAGGTCCGCCAATAAAGTGCACATGTTAATTAAACAAAAACAAAAAAGATAAAAATCGTCTTTTCATGATTCTAGATGAAAAATGTAATTATAAGTATTGAATGCTTCTTTTTGTAACTTCATAGGGTTGTAAAAGCGTTGACCGTGCGCACATTTTTAGAACGAAGCGCTTTCGCACTTCATACAAAATGTACTTCGGTCAACGCTTTAACACCCCAATGAAGTTACAAAAAGAAGTATTCAATTCTTAAATAAATCTTGGTTGTAGATTTTCCGTTCAAACATAATGAAACTACGGCTAAATTTTACCAAAAACTTGTCTTTTTCTTTTCTTTTTTTCATCTTTTACATGTATTCAACTTGTTTATAGCAAAAAGTTCTAAGAAGGAAAATTAACGGTGATCTTGTCCTTTGACCATTTAGTATTATCACGGCCATATTATGTTGACTGTAGACAATACAATTGTGTAGACCTTAGATTCATACCACATAAAGTCTCTTCAGATATTTCTTGAAACTGCGATGGAAATTATCTCTCTCCTTAATAATCTAAATAACTGTTTTACAATATATATAAACATATATTGCATTTTTCGAAATACCATGGAATTGCTACCCTAGGAATAGATCTCAAAGCTATATTTGGAAAACCCTTTGGGGGTTATTGGTTCTTGGTGCTCTTCTAATCCCGTTTTATGTACCTTTTGAACTTTTTTATTCGAGCGTCACTAATTAGTCTTTTGTGGCCGAAATATGTGTTTCCCATATACAACTTTAGTACTTGTATCGGTTTATTACTTGAATGCCAACATCCTTTGATCTACCGACAATTTACCTGTAGATTTATGTTGGCATTCAAGGAATAGGCGCAAGAAGTTATCACAACAAAAGTGGATGCTTTTCAAAACAATCATTCTAATTGAACAGAAAGGTAAATTCCAGGTAGTTAAAATCACATTGTATTTCATGTTTGTAAAAAATGTTGAAAATTCATTTTTTGCTGTAACTGCTTGAACCAATAACTTTGAAATTGTTGCATCACTTAAAGTCTGTGGACTATGATGCTTTTATCAATATTTCTATAGTTTTGTGTGCTGTAATTTTCTCCTATTCTATTTGATTTGATTTCTCCAAACTTTGTATATTCTCATACTTTTTTCATAGCATAAAAAGGAAGAACTTTTTGAATAATATGTTATTTGTTTGCAGACAGAGAACACAGAAGACAATACATATAACATAAGTAAACATATAAACAGATTGAAAAAAGCACTACAAATCGTCATATGTGAATATTGTTGAATATTTTATACAAGCCATTTTCATTAAACAGTCTATTACAAGTGTAAAATTTTATTAATGATTGTTCAATAAAAAAAGTTAATAAAGTTTAAATTTACTAATGAAATATTCAATATGATATAGATTTAGATAAATCTCTAATATCCTTTTTTTAGTTTGAAATAATTGTATTTAACTAGAATTTCTTTATTTTTTTTTAAATATGTCTTATGTTAAGAAATAATTTCATTCACAAAATATTTATTTTTAATAAAAATAAATAAAAATATTTTTGTTTTCTTAAACTCTATAGAATTCATGATACTTTCAACCCCAAAATCTTCTATATTTTCTTATCAAAAAGTGATAAACTGTTGCAATTTCGTCAAGTTCTCTTATTAAGTTTTACAATTTAATACTTATAAAATCATTTAAATAGTTAAAAAAACACCTATTGTTCTTATATAAACATCTATTGAAATATTTTTGTTGGCATTCAAGGAATAGATAACATATAAAATGTTGGCATTCGAGGAAGACACCCTTGTATCTATGATGAGTTTTTTTCTTTCAAGGAAGAGTCGTATTTTATCAGTCTGTCAATTAAATTCTTCCATTTGGGTTTTCTCTAACTAGTACGATTCCTTAGGTGGAAAGTATTAGACGACATGTCAACAGAAATAAACGAATCCTTTTTTAAACAAAGATTTTTTCAGATGCAGGCATACACATTCAAGACTTTACTGTCACGGGCATAGTAAACTCCTAACTCTCCCTCGCCAACCTCTTCCAACTTGAAAGATATGTTTTCTAAATGTCGTTGTTTAATCAAGAGACAATTTCCTCGCGTGATTTCTCTCATTAAAACAGATTTATTTTATAATATTCTGCTATAAGATAAATCAATTATGGAAAATAGACGTAGCAGCAAATGATCCTAATTCATTTAGAACCTGAATTTTACATATCATAATACTTGATGCGTAGTAACGGTAAAAAAACAATTATCTTACCAACCGCTCTTTAAACATTAAAGGAGCACTAGCTACGATATATATAAAAAAATAAAGTATGATTTTTTTCAGATTAATCATTAATTAAATTGGAATAATGAAATAATAATTTGCTTTTAGCAATCAATTTGCTTTAATTTTGTTGAAATAAGCAATTATACACAATTTTTGACTGATTCACTTGCAAGTGAATACGTCATCATCATTCTAACCGGTATTCATGTGAACTTCAATTTAACCCTAGCTAGAGACTGACAACGCATGCATTGTACGTGAACTGGTTATTTAAAGAAAAAAAAATGTCAACAATGAAAGTGAAACTACGGTAAATCATTTGATTACTAATTCGATCCACATAAATCATTCTTATACGGTTAAAAACAATGAGAAACTTATATTTTTAATCTATAAATTCAAATCAAACAGACCTATAAAAATCCAATTGCACGTGCTGGTTTAACCTATTCATATCTTTATTTGTGTTTACATCGCTTATATGGTCATCTGAGGTCAAATCGATAGTTAATTAGATGGCATCTGGATTTAAATACACACGAAACGAACCTACATATCATCTACCCCATGCTCTGTAAACTGTTTATTTTAAACGTTTGATAGATTGGATAAATGTTTTACATTGTTATTAATCAAATATGAGAATTTGAATCAAATTGGTGACCATGAATTTGACAGCTAGTGCCCCTTTAAGAGAGCAACAATTTAACTTCGAAAAGGGAGGGAGTATGGTTATTTTTCCCCCGTAAAGCACGAACATTTTTATCTAGATTTTCAAGGCTATCAATCAAATTAAAATTTAACCCTATAAGGTATGGAAACAATCTTGATTCACAATAGTGTGTTGGTCATATGCAAGACCAGAATATTTGTTTTTATCGAATTGATACATGTCTCAATGAACACTAAATTATTTACCCTGATAGAACCTAAGATGTGGCGCTTTCCTATTTACACCACGATACCTTAAAATGTAATTTGATTTTCTTCAATTTGTATGCTTTACCATGAAATGAGGGAAAATTAAAAAAAAATAATCTACCAATAAACGGCCTCATGTGTGTATAATTAGATATGTCGCGGAGAACAGTAGACAAAATCTATTGCACAGTATCGAGTCCTTTAATTACAAAGATCGTTTTAAAGAACTCGAAGTAGAAATAAGAAGATGTGGTATATGATTGCCAATAGGACAACTCTACATCGAAGTCACAATGTGTAAAAAGTAAACAATTTTTAGTACGATCTTCAACACGGAGCATTGACTCACACCAAATAGCAAGCTATATAAGGCCCCAAAATGAAGATACAGAAGATATTGCGGAAGTAATTCAAATAGATTTAGTTCAAGAAAAACAAACAACACCGCGGACAAAAAGAAAAACGACGAATTGCAGTCACTGATGGGCATTCTAATTTTCAGGTCAATCAAATATTAAAATATCTTCATTTGATTTTGCTATTTGATTAGGGACTTTCCGTTTTGAATGTCCTTCGGAGTTCAGTATTTTTGTGATTTTACGTTCTATTGCGATACACTGTATATGTGTGACACATCTACATGTATAAACAATAATAGCATTTCATAATACATTAACGTTTATTCTTAAAATTTAATGCATTCGTTATTTCCTATTCATAGTACCATTATCGTTAAATGTAAAACAAAATTTCTCGTCATCCAACATATAAAACGTAGACTAACTTACCTTAATTTACCTTTAGGCATATTAAAGACATTTATGCATGTTTCTCAATAAATAGTAATAGACGGTCATGTTTCCATAGTGACATGACAATACAGATGGAAGTAGATCAATATATGAACCAGGTGTATTAATTATAAGTTTCTTTAATGGAAGTAAATAGTCTGACCCTTCTTCATTACAGACAGCGTTATACCTGTCTTTCGGAGGTATAAAAGAGTTGGGTGTAGGGAGGGGTGTGGAGAAACTTCCCTTAAATGGGATCAAAAGGAAATTATTAATATTGCATTTATTTTGTACATTTTACATGGTTCAATTTGAAGCTTATTTGGCTAAATGTACGAAAAGAGTGTGTTAAAGTGGGGAGGGGGGGGGGGGGGGGGGCATTTGTATTTGGCACTGTCTCAGGCAATCTTCATAACATTATGTAATTTCAGTATCAAAGTTTCGTTTTTTTTTAATAAATCAAAAGGCTTTCAAAAATTCGTCTTTAAGCGTTCCTGATAACTGGTAAATTCATAAAAAGCGCTTAGGACGTATGCAAAGTTCTAATAACTAGTTGTTTTCATTTTTTCTTTCCAAACTTGTATAATTCCGGTTCATTGACAAATATACTTGTTAATAAAGCATTACCGTCTTGATATACAAGTTAATATTGGTTTTATATCAGATTCAGTTAATTAAAAATTGAAGCTTTATTTTTAGCTCGAATGCTCCAAGAATAGCTTTTATTGACACTTTTCATGAGAAATTGATCATTTTTAAGGTATTATGATTTGTTATTTATATACATTGTAATCTATGTTTAATTGTGAGCAATTAAACAAGCAGTTGTATCTGAGAAAACATAGAGTAGCCTGTAATTCAGTGGTTGTCGTTTATTTATGTGTAACATATTTGTTTTTCGTTAATTTTTTTACATAAATGAGGCCGTTAGTTTTTTCGTTTGAATTGTTTTACATTGTCTTATCGCAGCCTTTTATAGCTGACTATGCGGTATGGGCTTTGTTCATTGTTGAAGGCCGTATGGATACCTATAGTTGTTTTAAAATGTCTGTGTCATTTTGTTTTTTTGTGGATAGTTGTCACATTGGCAATTATAGCACATCTTCTTTTTTATATACCTTGTGCTTTCTAGCATTTCAGTTATATTATATAACCAAAGAAGATAAATAAAAGATGCTTAAGAGCGAAACTAATTCTATTAAAATGTTTGATAAAGTTCGTTGTTTTCTTATTTTATTTTTAACTCCGACGCATTTTTGTGCCTGTCCCAAGTCTATAGCCTCTGCCCTTGTAAATTTGGTATTTTTGCTATGTCCCCTAACTAAAATTGGGGGGGGGGAGGGGGGTATTATTTTATCCCCATCCCTCCGTTTGTCAGTCTGTTTGTCTGTCCGATTATGGGTTTATAGTTATTCCGCATTACTCCTAAAGTTTGAACCCTAAGAAGTATCACTTTGCTGTCTTACATGTATTAAATGTGTGAATATGGTCAGAGTTTTGATTTTTATTAATATTTGCTCTTTTGGGAGATAACGGAACTTTTTCATTTTTGCTGTATAAGCGGTTCCATTGCCACGATATAATATCTCATATCTAGGATCCTACATTGACTATCTTTTATAATACAGTTACTTCAGAGTGGAATACGGGGGCATAACTTTGTCCAGTTTTAATTTAAGTTCATTTATATATTTTGGAGCTTAGTGTGACGTCCAGTGTCCCTGAACTAATATACATTTTTGTTTAATGGCCACCTGAAGCCCGTCGGGTGCTTGATTTTAAACGCTATGGTGAAGTCCCAATTGGTGGCCTTGTGGTGTTTTCTGCTTTGGTCGGGTTCTCGTCTCTTTGACACATTCCTCATTTCCATTCCCAGTTTAATTACCATTACTTTAATTATAGACCCTTCTTATATTTCTCCTCAACAGCACATTTAAATACAATTATCCGTACATTTTCCGTTGGACCAGTATTTCCAAAATCTATGATTGTTATTGATATATGTTTATTAATAAGTAGAATGCGGATGAAAGCTTAATTAGATAGTTATATATGTTTACAAGTGGATGCCCTTGAAAAAATTGTAAACAACTTCAAATATAGCAATCTCAAATTCGGTATTCGGTTTCTAGTGATCTCAGTACGTTTGTATGAAGTAACAAAGGTCATTTAATCGAGTTGGCTACTGGTTAGTTCTTAGTAAATTTAAAAAGTGAAACTTATTCATAGTAATATTTTATTTTCCCGTATTCTTATGTTCTTTTGCTAAAAATTTTGAGTATATATACTAGCATTAAAATACATGTTGTGTTAGGCTCTGATACTGTCCATAACGTTATACTCTGTTTTGCTTTTTCCAATCATATTGTGTTGTAAAATGATGCCATTTATGGGTTCTTGATTAGATTAATAAAATTCTTATCTTATCTTATCTTATCTTATAGCAAAATGATACAGGATATAAAAAAAACCCAAGAATGTGTCCAAAGTACACGGATGTTCCACTCGCACTATCGTTTTCCATGTTTAATGGACCATAAAATTGGATAAAAAATATAATTAGGCATTAGAATTAGAAAGATAATATCATAGGGAACATGTGTACTAAGTTTCAAGTTGATTGGACTTCAACTTCATCAAAAACTACCTTGACCAAAAATTTTAACCTGAAACATGCACTTTCGTTTTCTATGTTCAGTGAACCGTGAAATTGAGGTCAAAAGTTTAATTTGGCTTTAAAATAAGAACGATCATATCATAAGGAACATATGTACTAAGTTTCAAGTTGATTGGACGTCAACTTCATCAAAAACTACCTTGACCAAAAACTTTAACCTGAAGCGGGACAGACGGACGAACAAACAGACGGACGGAAGGAAGGACGGACGGACGAACGGTACGACGGACGGACGGACGGAAGGACGGACGGACAGACGGACGAACGAACAGACAGACGAACGGACGCACAGACCAGAAAACATAATGCCCCTCTACTATCGTAGGTGGGGCATAATAAAAATAAAGAGGTAGAGCCAATTTGCCGGCAATTTGTTTCATTCGATAAGATAGGTAAATCATGTTTTAAATAGCCCGATAGATGCTAATTATAGTACATGAAAATACGTCACATCATCTATTTTCATACCTTGAACAGGTATTCCTACAAAAACAAGGCCAAGAATATTGATTTTTTAATATTGATTTTATTTTATTATAAACATCCTTTATGCAAGGTGCCATACCCCGTAACTTGTCAAGGAGCCAAATAATATCGAACAAATACAAATAATGATTTTATCATTCTGAATATATGTTACACAGTATATCTGTATTTGTCCTGGTCTTTTAAGGTTTTATCGTCTATTAAATAAGATAAGATCAAACATGAATATATTTAAACCGGAGAACATCTTACATCAGTTGGTCATAGATCACCCTGTGTTACTAACACATGTTATATTGACTTTCTGTAATTTTAACAACAAATTGGCCCTTCGTTGTGATACTATTACAGCAGCTTCCTGCTGTTTTACCTACAATCATTCACGATTTGTAGTGTAACTGATTTGTTCTGTAATGTTGTTTTATTTTCTGATGACTTAGTTACCGGTGTAGGGACGGTGGTAAACATTTCAGTACTAGTATCTATACAGTTTGTGAATTTGCGACAAAATTGTTGTTGACTGCATTTTTACATATAATACCATGTTCAAAAAAGGTTTCGAAAAATTGTTTTTTGTTTGTTTTGAAACTTGTATACAATGGCCTTATTTTAAGTTTTGTGTATATTACACCCCTACACGCAGGCTTCATTTCTATAGAATTAATTCTAGTGTAATTGGTTATGCACAGGCACCTACATCATTTTTCCCTTGAATATATCTAACACATGAATAGAAAGTAAGTGAATAGTATGGACAGTCATAGAATTGCACACAACAAACGATACGTCATTATTTGTTTGATACATGTAAAATGATATACTTGGAAAATATATATTCAAAATGAACAAGAACGACTCTATGAATTAAGCAAACATCCGAAAAAATATGATAGCTTGAGTCTAGTTAGAAACATTAAAATTTAATATAACAACACAAAAAATGCAATCATTCTGAGCGAGATTCGAACTCTTTCTTCAAAACCATCATTTCTTGGCAGTTCTGTGCTCTACAGTACCGATGGAGCTACGGCGATGAACAGCGGTATACTTCTGTTGCCTTTATTTATCATTATATTTCTTATTTAGAAGCTATATCCATACAATTTATCGATGTTGCAATTTTTTCTTTAAAAAGTTGTTTTTTTATGTAATAAGGACACACCAAACCAATATCATTTTTGAGGGAAAAGGTAGTATGAATAACAACAGTCATAAAAAACATAACTTTTTTTTGGTTTGAAATGTCCTTCTGGGGGGATTCCTGTTTTTCCACCTAAAAACACCCGAAAAGCCAAATATTGGACTTTCATCCTTTTTAAGGGTTAAATTAACTATTGATCACACATATTAGAATATAGGTAAATCGAGATATTGATCAAAAAGCATTTTTATTTTTTGTTTTTATAGTAAATTCTATTCTGTCGGCACTTTTTGAAATTGGCCCTTCTGTGAAAAAAATCCCCGGCAAATTTCGACAAATGTATATGTTATAACAGGTATAATCTATGAGTGTCTGGATGAAGTTAACGAAATAAAGAATAATCATGGACAAAATAAAAAAAAAAAGAAAGAATAGAAAGAAAAAAATAATGACAATACATGTAGGAGGTCCTAAAATATATAGAACAGAGCATAACGGGATCAAAATGTAAATAATAAGGAAAAAGACACACAGAAAATTAAGGAATATAGAAATAAACGACTACTCATCCACACCACCATTAAGATAATCCATCAAATATTCGATATAACATGCTATATATAGAAAAATCATTATAAAAACCAAAAGAAGCTGAAATTAACAGTGATATTAGCACAAAGAGCTATTTAATTGGTTGCAAATCATGTTTATTTCTTTGAAAAGAAAAAATCGTTAAGTAATATGAATAATTCTCCCAGGCGTAATTTTTTTTTTATCTTAAAACAGATCGAAGCTCTTACTGGATCTATATTTCACAAACAAAAAAGATATCCGAAATCCTTCAATGACACAAACTCCACAGTCAACTATAAAAAAAACACGATATGTCATAAATGGAAACATATTAACTAAATGCTTGATTAGTGCCAGACACACACACACCCACACATATATATATATATATATATTGTTTGTGCTGATTTTAGACCCTTCTTCTTCTTCTTCTTCTTCTTCTTCTTCTTCTTCTTCTTCTTCTTCTTCTTCTTCTTCTAAAGAACCGGATTCAATGCTGAATGTTAATGGTTCTTTTTTATTATTTTATTATTATTATAATACAGTATTTATAACGGCGCATTATATCATATAAAAAATTACTCTAAGCGCTTTACAACATATTCATACACATATATAAGTATTAACAATTAAATATGAAAGCCCATGTTATGAGATCCTAAAAAAATAGGGCATATAGAAATATTCTATCCTCCTCTGCCCATATGTTTTAGCTCGCACACGTGGTGTTGTTAAAATCATAGCATTTTCAGATATGAGTGTTTGCATTAGTTTATATATATAAACGAGTTCTTGTAGGTAGACCGGAGCCTCCTTGTGCAAAGCCTTGTACACATAGACGATGAGTTTATATTGACATCGGTATGTTACGGGTAGCCAATGTAGAGACTTAAGGGTTGGCGTTAAGTGGTCGTATTTCCTCCTCCTTGTAATGACACTGGCAGCAGTGTTTTGAACTCGCTGTAATCTTTGAATTGTAGTTGATGGGAGTCCATACAACAATGCGTTCTGATAACCCAAACGAGTAGTTACAAGGGAGCATACTAATGTTTTTCATGCTTCTTCGGTAATAAATGGACGAATTCGTCCAATGTTTCTTTTCTGATGAAAAAATGACTTTAAAACAGCGCTAATTTGTTTGTCCATTGCCAAAGTTTTCTCAAAATAAATGCCTAGTTTTTTTACGCACTCAGCATCACTGAAAACGTTTCCACCAAAATTGAGATGCAAGGTTTTTCATTCTTTTTTTTGGAGCAAACACTATCAGCTCGGTTTTGTCTTCGTTTAATTTTAGCAGTTTTTAGAACATCCACTTGCTGATGTCAGCTACGCAAGTCTCAAGTCGTTTGGATATATTTGTCCAATTATCAGTGGTTTAATCATGCGATAAACGTATCTGTCGTCTGCATAACAGTGATAGCACATATTATGTCGTTTACATATTTCGCCAATTGTTCTTGCGAAAATGCAATAAAGTTTTAATTTGGGATCAAGAGAAACTTTTAAACAAAATAAAAGATTATTATGAAAACTTGTATAACAAAAAAGGTTTAAATAAAGATTTAACAGAAAAATATATCACCGATACAAAATTAGAATGTACCGTTGATGAAAATGACAAACTAATATGCGATGGGAAGATTACAGTAGAAGAATGCACATATGGTATCTTTAAAATGAAATTAAATAAATCTCCAGGTCTTGATGGACTTACGGTAGAATTTTATAGATGTTTTTGGAATAAACTTAAATCACTATTGGTAAATGTATTAAATACAGGATACGACAGAAACAGTCTTTCATATTCACAACGTACTAGTATATTAACTTTGATATTTAAAAAGGGGGATCCATTACTTTTAGAAAACTATCGTCCAATATCACTTCTTAATATAGATTTTAAAATTTTGTCATATGTTCTTGCGCAACGTTTAAAAAAGGTACTTCCAAAAATTATAAATGAGGATCAAACCGGTTATGTTAAAAATAGATTCATTGGGTTTAATCTGAGGCAAATCCAAGATGTAATAGACTACTCAGAAACATACAAAATAGAGGGAGCACTTGTTTTTGTGGATTTTACAAAAGCATTTGATTCTTTAGAATGGGATTTTATGCTTGGAACTTTAAAACATTTTGGGTTTAATGAATCATTCATTAAGTGGGTTAAAACTATGTATACAGATGTTCAAACATGTGTTATGAACAATGGGTGGGTATCAGAAATTTTCAAAAATTCACGGGGAATCCGACAAGGCTGTCCTTTATCAGCATTATTGTTTGTTTTGGCTGTTGAAATTATGGCTCTAAAGTTAAGGAACAGCAACGAAGTAAAAGGAATCACTATTAAGTTAGATGGGAAAAGTCACAGCATTAAAATTTCACAACTAGCAGATGACACAACATTATTTTGTAAAGATAAAAACGATGTAATATCTGCAATGAATATAATCGAAATTTTTGGCTCATTTTCAGGACTATTGGTAAATAGAAATAAAACAGAAGGATTGTGGATCGGGAAATTGAAATCATGTAAAGATAAAATTGCGGGGATTAATTGGGGAGATAAACCCATTAAAGCATTAGGGGTGTTTTTTGGACATGATAAAGATGAATGCGAAAAATTAAATTGGAATTGTAAAATAGAGAAAATGATGAAATTATTCAAGACATGGGAAAAAAGGAATCTTTCAATTTTAGGGAAAATACTAATTATCAAAACATTAATTTTGCCGTTATTTACGTTTTTGGGAAGTGTCTGCTTAACACCTGAAAACTATATTAAAGAAATAGAAACAAGAAGCTTTAAATATATTTGGGATGGGAAGCCAGACAAAGTAAAAAGAAACCTGATAACACTTCCTTATGAAAAAGGAGGCCTACAAATGGTCGATTTTAAAAGTTATTTTATAGCGCTTAAAGCATCATGGGTATATAGACTAGTTAATGGTAAATTTTCCAACTGGAAGCTAATACCTTTTAAATATTTAAAAGTGTCTAATAATATTTTAGTTATATTTAATATGAATTTAAATGATATAAAACATTTAGAATATTTTAAACGTGTTCCAGAGTTTTATAGAGAAGTAATAAAGTCCTGGATTTTTACTGGGGGTGGGCAAACAAAACAAGCAGTGACATATGCTGATATAAGAAAACAAACAATTTGGGGAAATAAATTTATTGCATTTCATAAGAAACCAATTATATTTGAAAACTGGATTAAAAGTGATATAATATACTTGAATGACATTCTAGATGACACTATGTCACTATCAGAAAATTATATTTTGAACAAATTAAAGTGTAAAGTAAACTGGATTGCTGAATTTCATAAATTGAAACAATCCATTCCACAAAATTGGATTGACATAGTTAAACAAGAAAATTCTGTCCAAAGTAAAGTAAATATCCAGAGAAATAAGATCACATGGAAAGATCGTTATTTTGAGACTACATTTTTTTCAAATAAAATGTTATAGGACTCTCTAGTGAATAGTAAAAAAGAAACGTCAATAGGGATAAACAGATGGCTCAATATTTTACCATTGCAAGAAGAATCAAATATGAATTCATTATATAACTTTATTTTCAAATACTTAACTGAAAATAAATTAAAAATATACAGATGGAAACTACTACAGTTTATTGTACCAACCAAAAAGCATTTATTACAATGGAAAATAACTAATAACAGTCTTTGCAATTTTTGTAACTTAGAAGAAGACAATGCTCATTATTTTTTCAATTGCTCTTATTTAACAAGATTTTGGCAACAATTTAACGAACTTTTAAAAAAGAGTAATTTACATTTTTCAATAAAATTACAACACATGATATTTGGATACAAAATCACAGACAGCAAGTATTACCCGATAAATTTTTTGATTACAATTATTAGTTTTACAATATACAAGTCGTACTATGTATCTGAACAGAAAACAAAAAACATAGACGTATTCAGAATTTTTATTAACGAATACACAAAGAGAGTAGATACCAATCTTAATGGACATAAGGCAATAAGTCCAATGTTACTTTCAATAAAAAGACACATAGTCAATGAATAATATTTTTAAATTGTTAATATAGAGATTTGTAAAACATGTATGTCAATTAATTTAATCAGCTGACTATTCCCTGGGTAGTCAGTGGATTGTAACAGGGTACGTCAAGAGAAGCTTGGAATCTTGATGGTTTATGTAACAAGCAATATTTGACGAATAAAATTATTATGTAGTTAAAAAAAAAAAAAAAGTTTTAATTTGGTCCCAAGACCGATCATTGAGGAACACCCAATAGGAGACGAATCTCATCAGAAAGAACAGGACCAATAACAATTCGCTGAGTCCTCATCTCGAGATATGACTTCAACCAACTGAGTGCTGTATCGGTTAGGCCATAAGAGTATTTCATCCGCTTAATGAGAATAGGATGATCGATACATCGAAAGCAGCCGATAGGTCTAGCATGAGTTAAACGGCACAACAGTCGTTATCAAGTGCAACAGTAATGTCATGATGCATACGAAGTAATGCTGTCTGGGTCGAATGAAACACACGGTAGGCTGATTGACATATTGTCGTGAAGAGAGTTTAACGTACATTGTATGATGGTTTTCAAGGCGAGTCTCGACGACATTTTCGACGACTTTGGATACAAACGGAAGATTAGAGACTGGTCGATAATTTTTCAATACCTCTTTGTCTAGACCAACCTTTTCAAGAGTGGTAGGACAACTACCTCCTTAAAAGATGATGGTACACATCACTATTCCAGTGACAAGTTTAATATCTTGGTGATGACGGTTGCTAAACTGTATATGTAAGACACGGTTTTAATATATTTGTCCGAAGAGGATCTAATTCGCATGATTTGGTTGGCCGAGCTTTCAAAGTAATTTTACGTATTTCCTCTACAGATGCAGGTGTAAAGAAGATGAGTGGTTGGCCGTTGAATTTTAAATCGCATTCAAATTCTTCATTTTCATAGGCAGACGATTTATTCACTAAACATAGGTTGGTCCTTATTGTTTCGAAAAAAAATTACGAATCTATTTGATTGTTCAATTTCACTGTGGTGTGATGGCAATATCACCTGGTTTGTGGTTCCCATTAGGCCGTTTGTGAGCTTTCTTTTTATGTTTCTTTTTAGGTTTTCGTGTTGCTCAGTTTCTGGTTATCTTTCTTGTATTATAGAAACTGTTACTTGTCTTTTGGTCTCATTTTGTTTTGTCATGGTAATGTATTGTCAGTTTGTTTTCTACTTATGAGTTTGAATGTCTTTTTGGTAATTTTCGTCTCTCTTTTATTACGGTTTTCTGCTGATGTAAATATGTTTGCAATCTGCCTTTTGAAAACTTGATTAACGACAGAAATCATAAATACATTAGTAACAAATCTGCATTTATCCAGATAAGAAGTGTATATGAATTCCACTGTACTCAGTCTCGCAGCTCTTGAAGTGTGTTCCAAATATAACGGAGGAATATACGTACATTCATATAATGGTGCGTTTTGTTGACCAAAACGTTCAACGGACCACGAACCGTTGGTACTCTTCGAAAATAACCTGCTAGTGAAATAAAAAAATATTTCCAAGAAACCGACGATTTGAAACACCAATATAACTTCAAATGAGGAATTATTTCTGACAAAAGGATTCAGTATTATGCGTCAAAACTGCAATTGATCAATTATTTAATTAAAAATCCATTGCTACATGTACATGCAAATATGATTTATTTTGGCTACTGAAAATTGTTAAAGTATTGACATCTATTTAAGCATATAATGTCAACATTAAAGCACACACAGTCACTCACGAACTTGTGATGACCTGCATTCAAATCTAGAGGTAGTATAAACATAATATTATAAAAGTTTTAACACTAAAAAGAATATGAACCCGCAATTTTAAAATAAATTATTTTTCATTTTTCAGCTGCTTTGTAAAATCGGATTTTGGCACACTTATCTTGTGTACAATTTTCGATAGATTATATATAGAAAGAATTTAAAAAAATGCAGTTTGTTTACTTTAAATAAATGTCTGTATCAGGAAGGTTATTTGAAAATTTCTAAGAATTTTCAAAATGAATTTCCAAAAAAAATATTATTGATTTTGGTGTATGTAACACTATCTGACTAAGTGACACATTTCTGTATAGTTGTCACTCCTTTATGAGAATATAACACGTAAATAAATAAAATAAAACCTTGCACACATGTCATTTTGCTATAGCCCCAGCTGAAGATAGTTGTTTGTGTTTACAAATTGGTGAATTGCAATGGAAAGTCTGGTAATCTTTTACGTTTTTCTGTCCTGCCTGGTTGGTTCCACTGGTGCACATAAATGTACCGGAGACAAGTGCCGAGATGGGATAGCAATGCCACTACTTGATAAAATGGGAGCCACATTGAAAGCACACTTAGACGTCACTAATATGAACAACCATCTAAAAGCATATATTCAGCAGGAAATCCAGGAAGGTGTTGAATTTGTTATGAGGAATAAAATGAAGAAACTTGTGAATGCGGGTCTTGAACGGATCAGCACTACAATCGAAGCGAGAGTGAAAAGTATGTATTACTAATTAGTTTCATCCATTATATGTCTTTTAGTTAACTATAAAAATATCAGACAAGTAAAACAAACTACCAGTGTGTAAGATGTTTGTGTTTTAATTAATAAATACATTCTTCACTAAATTCTTGTTAGATTTTACAATTTAAATTTATCTAAAAGGGCGAATGCGTTTATCCGAAAACGCCATAAAAGTCATCAAGAAAAGGAGAGTCGGCTATATGAAAGTTTTTTAATCTTCTTTGTTCTATAAAACATTAATCTTTTGTTTCCATCACGTTAATATACATGTACTTCGATAAGACAAACTGGGGTTTGTTTTGCTCAGTCGTTTTTTTTATTTATTGTTTTTTTTTGTTCTATCGTTTGTCTTTTGGTCATTTTCTGTTTTAGCAATGGCGTTGTCAGTTTATTTCGAGTTTGAATGTCCCTCTGGTATCTTTCGCCCCTCTTCAAAAGGAACTCTGTACTTTGGAATTGAATGCTTCTTTTTGTAAATTCATTTGCATGTAAAAGCGTTGCGTTAACAGAAGAACATTTTGTGTGAAGCGAAAAAGCGCTTCATTCTAATAATATGCGCACAGTCAACTCTTTTACAACCCTGCGAAATTAGAAAAAAAGAAATATTCAACACTTACATTACCTTTCTTTCAGCTAGGATCATGAAAACACGGTTTCTATCAAGTTTTTCTTTGATTTACATGTGCAATTTATTGTAAGAGCTCGTGTCATCATGCATATTACATTTCATTGTGAAATGAATGCTAATTTCAGAAGGACGCGAGATCGTTGTTAGCCAATCAAAATAACGTATCATAATGAAACATAAATTCGATGTAATTATAGATGTACATGTATGAACACCAATGTCAGAACTCCCATGTTAAGTTCTTGAAATGACTCATTTTTTTTCAGCTGGTACCTCCTATATCCAATGGGGAAAGACGAAATGCACAAATGAAAACACAGAAATGGTTTATACCGGTAAATATCTATAATATTTTATATGATAAAGTTGCATTATTACATTTAGAGGTGCTGCACCACCTTTTCATCTACATGTACATGCATATACAAAAAACACCGGACATATAACTTTTTAAATTCATATAGCTGTACCATTGCGGTACCTATATTCTCCAGACACAATAATTAAACTTCAGATATTTCGAGGATAAGTTGGGGCATCATAAAGCGCAGAGGAATAAGTAACATTCTGATGTACTAGTTTCTATTGTACTATCAGAATTAATTGGCATGAATGTATCAATTACATATCATGTATCCATCTAGATAGTTTTCTAAGTTACATTGTATAAGTGAATTTCTGTCAAATTTTGTACAAATTGAATTTGTACATGTACATGCACTTCATGTACATGTACAAATTGTAATATGTACGAAGTCAACATACAAATTTTAATTTCTACATTTTTTTGGTACAAATTATAACCATTACAAAATGATAACGTGTACACAACATATATCAAGTACAAGAAATCAATTCAAATTACCAAGATCTTACCGTTTGAAGGGAAAGTTCGCTTTCAATCATATTAAAATCCTATTGAAAATGCATATCATATAATTATAGTGGTTTTACGGTTATGCATATTATATATTTTTCAAATATTTTAGCCAACATTCACGCAATCTTCTTACAATAAATACTCGTAGAATTGTTTTGTACATTGTATCACGTGTTTATGTTTCATGCTAAATAAATAAATCCTGATTGCGCTTTTTTGCCTTTTCTTTCTTTCTAAATCAGTGAAAGCAGTTTGTCAAAACTACAAAAAAAAAGAGAGGATTTTATTAATAACTTATAACTACATGTTATTTTCCAGAAACACGCTTCATGCTCTTTAACCGGCATACAATATATGCCAACCTTGTATATAGATATAAGAAGATGTGGTGTGAGTGCCAATGAGACAACTCTCCATCCAAATTACAATTTAAAAAATTATGCCGGTTAAAGAGCATGACGCGTGTTTCAGTAAAAAAAATGTCAACAGGGACGATGGAAATTAAGATTGGAACGCTAAACAACCAATCATTGAACCATTTCTGACTACATGTAGCTGTGTTAACTTAAATATTCCTATTTATTTTTCCATTTCTGTTATTACCTCAAACCTCGTAGTAATTTTATCGTTTTAGGCTTTGTTGGTGGATCTTCATATACGGGTGGTGGCGCTCCAAACAAGCTCTGTGTTCCGAATGAACCACAGTGGGGTATTTATGACGGTAAAGCTAACAGCAGTCCTTTCATCGGTGCTACTTTGTTCGATAACTGGGACATTAACATCAAGAATACACTTTTTGATAAAAAATACACGTATTATGTAATTCAGTGTGCTGTTTGTCATGTGACCAAAGCAACGTCAACGATCATGATACCGGGGAGGAAAACATGCTACGAAAATTGGAAAATGGAATACCATGGTTACCTGATGGCTGGTTACCCTAGTCATAAAGCTGCTTCGGAATATACCTGTGTTGACGAAAACCCTGATCATATCAAAAGAGTACCTAGCTGGGCCGACAAATCTCTTTTGTACTCGGTTTATTCAAGATGTAACGGAGCCACCCCTTGTCCACCCTACGTCAATGGCAGAGAAATGACGTGTGTAGTTTGTTCTAGATAAATACGGTCAGATCTGAAATACTTTCTGGTGTCAAATTGTGTAACAATTTTAAAGTTTATAAGCCACTAGAAACATACTTTGAAATACATAATTTATTTTTTAATATGCACTGGAAATCTGTATCACGAATATATAAATAAATATTTGATGCTGTATGTATGACTTTTTTTTATTCTACTTATAAAAAAGAAGAGGTGGTATGATTGCCAATGAGACAACTATCCACAAAAGACCAAAATAACACAGACATTAACAACTATAGGTCACCGTACGGCCTTCAACAATGAGCAAAGCTCAAACTGCATAGTCAGCTATACAAGACCCCGATAAGACAATGTAAAACAATTCAAACGAGAAAACTAACGGCCTTATTTATATAAAAAAAAATGAACGAAAAACATATATGTAACACATAAACAAACGACAACCACTGAATTACAGGAAATAATGTGGCGATGTTAAACATGTTAGCGGGATCCCAACCCTCCCCTAAACTAGGACAGTGGTAAAACAGTACATCATAAAAACGAACTATAAAAATCCGTTGAAAAAGGCTGAACTCATCAGATGGACAAAATAACGTATATGTCATGTCAAGTAACTTTGAGAACTGAACAACAGGTCCACAGTCCAAAAAGCAGTACGTGTTCAAACTTTAGATTTCATTACACGCGAGAATTGAATATCACTTGATATTAATTCGTTCAACTCGAATCGAGTTATTTTCATTTAATCTCTGTTTAGTTTCTTGTTAGGGGAGGATTGAACGCTCACAAACATGTTAATACCGGCCACATTCTAAATGTGCCTATCTAAAGTCAGAACCTCGTCATTAGTTGGTGTCTGACATTTTTTGTTTTATAATGTTGTCATAAATCAGTCAGTATAATTTGTCGTTCAGATCGTTTACATTTTTTGATGTCGGGCCTTCTATAGCTCACTATATGATATGGTGTTTGCTCATTGTTGAAGGCAAAACCGTGAACCATTACTTGATGAATCCACAATTTTTTTTTCTTGTGGGTAAATGTCTCATTAATGATAACACCACATCTACTTATTTATAAAGTTTAAACAATAAATTGTTAAAGTCCGATCAATTGATTAAAATTTTGATTAACGTCCAGTGGAAAATACTTTAATACAAGAACAAAGTGTGCAAGATGGGTCGATTGGGATGAAAAAGGGGGTATTAGACTACTACCGAAAAAACAATGGCGCTATGATAGAGTAAAGAATATTGCCTTGCTACAGGTAACTATGAAAGTGCAAGGGATATTGTCTTTCTAAACACTTTTATGATAGGGTCAGGAATATTGGATTGCCACAGGCCACAATGAAAGGGTCAGGACTATTGCCCTACTATAGGCCACTATGAAAGGGTCAGGACTATTGCCCTACTATAGGCCACTATATATATGAAAGGGTCAGGAAAACTGCCTTACTATAGGCCACTATGATAGGGTCTGGAATATTGGATTGCCACTATGATGAGGTCAGGAATATTACCTTACTATAGGCCACTATGATAGGGTCTGGGATATTAAAATGCCACTATGATCAGGTCAGGAAAATTGCCTTGCCACACGCCAGTATTAAAGGGTCAGTAATATTGCTTTGTCGCAGTCCACTCTGAAAGGGTTAGGGATATTGCTTTGCCATGGGTTGCTCTGGAAGGATAAGTTATATTGCTATGAAATAGGCCACTATGATAGGGTCAGGAATACTACCTTGCAACAGACCACTATGATAGGGTCAGGAATATTGCCTGACAACAGACCACTATGATAGGGTCAGGAATATTGCCTTGCAACAGACCACTATGATAGGGTCAGGAATATTGCCTTGTCACAGGCCACTATGATAGGGACAGGAATATTGCCTGACAACAGACCACTATGATAGGGTCAGGAATATTGCCTTGCAACAGACCACTATGATAGGGTCAGGAATATTGCCTGACAACAGACCACTATGATAGGGTCAGGAATATTGCCTGACAACAGACCACTATGATAGGGTCAGGAATACTGCCTTGCAACAGACCACTATGATAAGGTCAGGAATATTGCCTTGTCACAGGCCACTATGATAGGGTCGGGAATATTGCCCTACTATAGTCCACTATATAGTCAGTGATATTGCCTTGCCACAGTCTACTATGATAGTGTCAGTAATATTGCCTTGTCACTATTATAAGGTCAGATATATTGCCTTTTCCCAGTCCACTATGATAGTGCAGGAACATTGCATTGTTACTATTATAAGGTCAGGAAAATTGCCTCACCACAGTCCTCTATGCCAGTGTCATTAAATAATGCCTTTCCACTCTTATAAGTTCAGGAATATTGCCTTACCAGTCCACTATAATATTTTCAGTAATATTGCCTTGTCACTTAGTCCAAATAATTATGACGTTTGGCAAGGATATTTTTATTTTTTTTCTGGGACGCCTTCCTACAACGTCATAACGCCGAAGCCATTTTTTACGTCTGGAGTTTGAGAGCAAATTTTGGGGGGAACTTTGAAACATAATTTTGACAAGAAATTTTTATTGCTGGTTGAAAATTTTTACGTAGTTACAAAGCCTTACCTTTTGTGTGCTTATTGATGTAAAATATTTCCAGAAATATCCAAAAGAAAGGATAAAAAGAGATAAGATTCCATTTGAAGTGGGGGAATATTTATTTTGTTTGGCAAAGATTGCCCACAATTACCAACGGCACGTGACTTCCGGTGAATATAAAATTTGAAATCCGGTAGTATGAGTTTGCATTTAAAATTGAGGATTAATGCGCTCCATAGTATACTAATTTTAGATTTTCAGAAAACCAGGTTTGTTTTTTTGTGTATCTCTGTTTGATGGTCAGTTAATTTGTTAGAAGGCTTTAAAGGTATGGTGAAAATTGGCATGTAGAATGCTGATACATGTACAATTCAGGATATACCTGGTTTCTATGAAGTTAAACTTAAGGTAAAATATTTAGAAAGCTGTGAAAATTGCAAAATTTGGTTGAACAGATAGGGATTTTTAATTGGTGGTCTGACACCTTTAAGAGAAATGCTGTGAAACCCAAAATTCAGAAAATAATTGATTTTTTGGTCTTAACTGATCATTTGAAATAAAAGTAGCCACATTTCAATCTTTTTTGGCGCAAAAAGTCACAAATTGCAAATTTAGAGCATTTAACCTGAATGTGTGCTATTTTTAGCTTTTCCTACCTTGACAATATGCTTTCATATAAAAAATGTTATAAATTGTTATAAATGCACAGTAAGTTGTTTCTGTGGTGTTAAATATTTAAACAAGGGTTGATTACTACCCCAAAAAAGTTGTCGTCATGAAAATTTGATGAAATTATTTGATTTTTACCACTTATATCATTGCGGCATACAATGTATATGACAGTTAACATAGGCTGCTATAAATACTGCATAAACTCACAAAAATCTCATATATTATACCAAATGAAAGTTTTATACCTTAAATTTTATTGACTGATAGTAAATAAAACAGTTAAATGACCATGACTGCACTTTTGATCAGTTAATAGTTCCATTACTGACACCAGGTGTAAAAAAGGGGGGTCAATATTCCTTGACTCTTCAATACCTTGGATTTTTTATTAAACTCATTGTAAAAATTGTGGAAAGTCTTTAAAACAGTAGAACAAACAAGGATAAATCAACAAAAACTGATCTTGATATTGAAAGTTTATGTTCCTCAAGTCCAAAATGAGATTTTCAAGTATTTTCTATCAAAGGCTACATTACAGTCAGTTTAAATTGAGCTGTGAAATTTGTAATATGAGTCGCATTATGCTCAGAAAGAATGTTTCTAACTTCAAATTGACTAAGGATCAAGAATAAACAAAACGAAAGATTTCTGATCAACTTTTTTTGCTCTTTAAGAGAAATGCTGTGAAACCCAAAATTCAGAAAATAATTGATTTTTTGGTCTTAACTGATCATTTGAAATAAAAGTAGCCACATTTCAATCTTTTTTGGCGCAAAAAGTCACAAATTGCAAATTTAGAGCATTTAACCTGAATGTGTGCTATTTTTAGCTTTTCCTACCTTGACAATATGCTTTCATATAAAAAATGTTATGAATTGTTATAAATGCACAGTAAGTTGTTTCTGTGGTGTTAAATATTTAAACAAGGGTTGATTACTACCCCAAAAAAGTTGTCGTCATGAAAATTTGATGAAATTATTTGATTTTTACCACTTATATCATTGCGGCATACAATGTATATGACAGTTAACATAGGCTGCTATAAATACTGCATAAACTCACAAAAATCTCATATATTATACCAAATGAAAGTTTTATACCTTAAATTTTATTGACTGATAGTAAATAAAACAGTTAAATGACCATGACTGCACTTTTGATCAGTTAATAGTTCCATTACTGACACCAGGTGTAAAAAAGGGGGGTCAATATTCCTTGACTCTTCAATACCTTGGATTTTTTATTAAACTCATTGTAAAAATTGTGGAAAGTCTTTAAAACAGTAGAACAAACAAGGATAAATCAACAAAAACTGATCTTGATATTGAAAGTTTATGTTCCTCAAGTCCAAAATGAGATTTTCAAGTATTTTCTATCAAAGGCTTACATTACAGTCAGTTTAAATTGAGCTGTGAAATTTGTAATATGAGTCGCATTATGCTCAGAAAGAATGTTTCTAACTTCAAATTGACTAAGGATCAAGAATAAACAAAACGAAAGATTTCTGATCAACTTTTTTTGCTCTTTAAGAGAAATGCTGTGAAACCCAAAATTCAGAAAATAATTGATTTTTTGGTCTTAACTGATCATTTGAAATAAAAGTAGCCACATTTCAATCTTTTTTGGCGCAAAAAGTCACAAATTGCAAATTTAGAGCATTTAACCTGAATGTGTGCTATTTTTAGCTTTTCCTACCTTGACAATATGCTTTCATATAAAAAATGTTATAAATTGTTATAAATGCACAGTAAGTTGTTTCTGTGGTGTTAAATTAACTATTTAAACAAGGGTTGATTACTACCCCCAAAAAGTTGTCGTCATGAAAATTTGATGAAATTATTTGATTTTTACCACTTATATCATTGCGGCATACAATGTATATGACAGTTAACATAGGCTGCTATAAATACTGCATAAACTCACAAAAATCTCATATATTATACCAAATGAAAGTTTTATACCTTAAATTTTATTGACTGATAGTAAATAAAACAGTTAAATGACCATGACTGCACTTTTGATCAGTTAATAGTTCCATTACTGACACCAGGTGTAAAAAAGGGGGGTCAATATTCCTTGACTCTTCAATACCTTGGATTTTTTATTAAACTCATTGTAAAAATTGTGGAAAGTCTTTAAAACAGTAGAACAAACAAGGATAAATCAACAAAAACTGATCTTGATATTGAAAGTTTATGTTCCTCAAGTCCAAAATGAGATTTTCAAGTATTTTCTATCAAAGGCTTACATTACAGTCAGTTTAAATTGAGCTGTGAAATTTGTAATATGAGTCGCATTATGCTCAGAAAGAATGTTTCTAACTTCAAATTGACTAAGGATCAAGAATAAACAAAACGAAAGATTTCTGATCAACTTTTTTTGCTCTTTAGGTGTCAGACCACCAATTACTCCCTCCAATTTAGAACGTATGTAAAAGTAGCCCTACTCTGACACAAAATAGTGCTTTTGATGTACTTGTTTACTTAAACTAACCAACAAATATGCAGAAATGAAACTTTTGATGAAAGAGACATATATCTAGATCATTTTGAGCCAAAATTTATTTGTCTATGAGTTTGCATTTAAAATTGAGGATTAATGCGCTCCATAGTATACTAATTTTAGATTTTCAGAAAACCAGGTTTGTTTTTTTGTGTATCTCTGTTTGATGGTCAGTTAATTTGTTAGAAGGCTTAAAGGTATGGTGAAAATTGGCATGTAGAATGCTGATACATGTACAATTCAGGATATACCTGGTTTCTATGAAGTTAAACTTAAGGTAAAATATTTAGAAAGCTGTGAAAATTGCAAAATTTGGTTGAACAGATAGGGATTTTTAATTGGTGGTCTGACACCTTTAAGAGAAATGCTGTGAAACCCAAAATTCAGAAAATAATTGATTTTTTGGTCTTAACTGATCATTTGAAATAAAAGTAGCCACATTTCAATCTTTTTTGGCGCAAAAAGTCACAAATTGCAAATTTAGAGCATTTAACCTGAATGTGTGCTATTTTTAGCTTTTCCTACCTTGACAATATGCTTTCATATAAAAAATGTTATAAATTGTTATAAATGCACAGTAAGTTGTTTCTGTGGTGTTAAATATTTAAACAAGGGTTGATTACTACCCCAAAAAAGTTGTCGTCATGAAAATTTGATGAAATTATTTGATTTTTACCACTTATATCATTGCGGCATACAATGTATATGACAGTTAACATAGGCTGCTATAAATACTGCATAAACTCACAAAAATCTCATATATTATACCAAATGAAAGTTTTATACCTTAAATTTTATTGACTGATAGTAAATAAAACAGTTAAATGACCATGACTGCACTTTTGATCAGTTAATAGTTCCATTACTGACACCAGGTGTAAAAAAGGGGGGTCAATATTCCTTGACTCTTCAATACCTTGGATTTTTTATTAAACTCATTGTAAAAATTATGGAAAGTCTTTAAAACAGTAGAACAAACAAGGATAAATCAACAAAAACTGATCTTGATATTGAAAGTTTATGTTCCTCAAGTCCAAAATGAGATTTTCAAGTATTTTCTATCAAAGGCTTACATTACAGTCAGTTTAAATTGAGCTGTGAAATTTGTAATATGAGTCGCATTATGCTCAGAAAGAATGTTTCTAACTTCAAATTGACTAAGGATCAAGAATAAACAAAACGAAAGATTTCTGATCAACTTTTTTTGCTCTTTAAGAGAAATGCTGTGAAACCCAAAATTCAGAAAATAAATGATTTTTTGGTCTTAACTGATCATTTGAAATAAAAGTAGCCACATTTCAATCTTTTTTGGCGCAAAAAGTCACAAATTGCAAATTTAGAGCATTTAACCTGAATGTGTGCTATTTTTAGCTTTTCCTACCTTGACAATATGCTTTCATATAAAAAATGTTATAAATTGTTATAAATGCACAGTAAGTTGTTTCTGTGGTGTTAAATATTTAAACAAGGGTTGATTACTACCCCAAAAAAGTTGTCGTCATGAAAATTTGATGAAATTATTTGATTTTTACCACTTATATCATTGCGGCATACAATGTATATGACAGTTAACATAGGCTGCTATAAATACTGCATAAACTCACAAAAATCTCATATATTATACCAAATGAAAGTTTTATACCTTAAATTTTATTGACTGATAGTAAATAAAACAGTTAAATGACCATGACTGCACTTTTGATCAGTTAATAGTTCCATTACTGACACCAGGTGTAAAAAAGGGGGGTCAATATTCCTTGACTCTTCAATACCTTGGATTTTTTATTAAACTCATTGTAAAAATTGTGGAAAGTCTTTAAAACAGTAGAACAAACAAGGATAAATCAACAAAAACTGATCTTGATATTGAAAGTTTATGTTCCTCAAGTCCAAAATGAGATTTTCAAGTATTTTCTATCAAAGGCTTACATTACAGTCAGTTTAAATTGAGCTGTGAAATTTGTAATATGAGTCGCATTATGCTCAGAAAGAATGTTTCTAACTTCAAATTGACTAAGGATCAAGAATAAACAAAACGAAAGATTTCTGATCAACTTTTTTTGCTCTTTAGGTGTCAGACCACCAATTACTCCCTCCAATTTAGAACGTATGTAAAAGTAGCCCTACTCTGACACAAAATAGTGCTTTTGATGTACTTGTTTACTTAAACTAACCAACAAATATGCAGAAATGAAACTTTTGATGAAAGAGACATATATCTAGATCATTTTGAGCCAAAATTTATTTGTCTATGAGTTTGCATTTAAAATTGAGGATTAATGCGCTCCATAGTATACTAATTTTAGATTTTCAGAAAACCAGGTTTGTTTTTTTGTGTATCTCTGTTTGATGGTCAGTTAATTTGTTAGAAGGCTTAAAGGTATGGTGAAAATTGGCATGTAG
This sequence comes from Mytilus trossulus, assembly GCF_036588685.1. NCBI lineage: Eukaryota > Metazoa > Mollusca > Bivalvia > Mytilida > Mytilidae > Mytilus > Mytilus trossulus. Next base: position 22,095,518 of record NC_086379.1, read on the forward strand.
AATGCTGATACATGTACAATTCAGGATATACCTGGTTTCTATGAAGTTAAACTTAAGGTAAAATATTTAGAAAGCTGTGAAAATTGCAAAATTTGGTTGAACAGATAGGGATTTTTAATTGGTGGTCTGACACCTTTAAGAGAAATGCTGTGAAACCCAAAATTCAGAAAATAATTGATTTTTTGGTCTTAACTGATCATTTGAAATAAAAGTAGCCACATTTCAATCTTTTTTGGCGCAAAAAGTCACAAATTGCAAATTTAGAGCATTTAACCTGAATGTGTGCTATTTTTAGCTTTTCCTACCTTGACAATATGCTTTCATATAAAAAATGTTATAAATTGTTATAAATGCACAGTAAGTTGTTTCTGTGGTGTTAAATATTTAAACAAGGGTTGATTACTACCCCAAAAAAGTTGTCGTCATGAAAATTTGATGAAATTATTTGATTTTTACCACTTATATCATTGCGGCATACAATGTATATGACAGTTAACATAGGCTGCTATAAATACTGCATAAACTCACAAAAATCTCATATATTATACCAAATGAAAGTTTTATACCTTAAATTTTATTGACTGATAGTAAATAAAACAGTTAAATGACCATGACTGCACTTTTGATCAGTTAATAGTTCCATTACTGACACCAGGTGTAAAAAAGGGGGGTCAATATTCCTTGACTCTTCAATACCTTGGATTTTTTATTAAACTCATTGTAAAAATTATGGAAAGTCTTTAAAACAGTAGAACAAACAAGGATAAATCAACAAAAACTGATCTTGATATTGAAAGTTTATGTTCCTCAAGTCCAAAATGAGATTTTCAAGTATTTTCTATCAAAGGCTTACATTACAGTCAGTTTAAATTGAGCTGTGAAATTTGTAATATGAGTCGCATTATGCTCAGAAAGAATGTTTCTAACTTCAAATTGACTAAGGATCAAGAATAAACAAAACGAAAGATTTCTGATCAACTTTTTTTGCTCTTTAAGAGAAATGCTGTGAAACCCAAAATTCAGAAAATAAATGATTTTTTGGTCTTAACTGATCATTTGAAATAAAAGTAGCCACATTTCAATCTTTTTTGGCGCAAAAAGTCACAAATTGCAAATTTAGAGCATTTAACCTGAATGTGTGCTATTTTTAGCTTTTCCTACCTTGACAATATGCTTTCATATAAAAAATGTTATAAATTGTTATAAATGCACAGTAAGTTGTTTCTGTGGTGTTAAATATTTAAACAAGGGTTGATTACTACCCCAAAAAAGTTGTCGTCATGAAAATTTGATGAAATTATTTGATTTTTACCACTTATATCATTGCGGCATACAATGTATATGACAGTTAACATAGGCTGCTATAAATACTGCATAAACTCACAAAAATCTCATATATTATACCAAATGAAAGTTTTATACCTTAAATTTTATTGACTGATAGTAAATAAAACAGTTAAATGACCATGACTGCACTTTTGATCAGTTAATAGTTCCATTACTGACACCAGGTGTAAAAAAGGGGGGTCAATATTCCTTGACTCTTCAATACCTTGGATTTTTTATTAAACTCATTGTAAAAATTGTGGAAAGTCTTTAAAACAGTAGAACAAACAAGGATAAATCAACAAAAACTGATCTTGATATTGAAAGTTTATGTTCCTCAAGTCCAAAATGAGATTTTCAAGTATTTTCTATCAAAGGCTTACATTACAGTCAGTTTAAATTGAGCTGTGAAATTTGTAATATGAGTCGCATTATGCTCAGAAAGAATGTTTCTAACTTCAAATTGACTAAGGATCAAGAATAAACAAAACGAAAGATTTCTGATCAACTTTTTTTGCTCTTTAAGAGAAATGCTGTGAAACCCAAAATTCAGAAAATAATTGATTTTTTGGTCTTAACTGATCATTTGAAATAAAAGTAGCCACATTTCAATCTTTTTTGGCGCAAAAAGTCACAAATTGCAAATTTAGAGCATTTAACCTGAATGTGTGCTATTTTTAGCTTTTCCTACCTTGACAATATGCTTTCATATAAAAAATGTTATGAATTGTTATAAATGCACAGTAAGTTGTTTCTGTGGTGTTAAATATTCAAACAAGGGTTGATTACTACCCCAAAAAAGTTGTCGTCATGAAAATTTGATGAAATTATTTGATTTTTACCACTTATATCATTGCGGCATACAATGTATATGACAGTTAACATAGGCTGCTATAAATACTGCATAAACTCACAAAAATCTCATATATTATACCAAATGAAAGTTTTATACCTTAAATTTTATTGACTGATAGTAAATAAAACAGTTAAATGACCATGACTGCACTTTTTTGATCAGTTAATAGTTCCATTACTGACACCAGGTGTAAAAAAGGGGGGTCAATATTCCTTGACTCTTCAATACCTTGGATTTTTTATTAAACTCATTGTAAAAATTGTGGAAAGTCTTTAAAACAGTAGAACAAACAAGGATAAATCAACAAAAACTGATCTTGATATTGAAAGTTTATGTTCCTCAAGTCCAAAATGAGATTTTCAAGTATTTTCTATCAAAGGCTTACATTACAGTCAGTTTAAATTGAGCTGTGAAATTTGTAATATGAGTCGCATTATGCTCAGAAAGAATGTTTCTAACTTCAAATTGACTAAGGATCAAGAATAAACAAAACGAAAGATTTCTGATCAACTTTTTTTGCTCTTTAAGAGAAATGCTGTGAAACCCAAAATTCAGAAAATAATTGATTTTTTGGTCTTAACTGATCATTTGAAATAAAAGTAGCCACATTTCAATCTTTTTTGGCGCAAAAAGTCACAAATTGCAAATTTAGAGCATTTAACCTGAATGTGTGCTATTTTTAGCTTTTCCTACCTTGACAATATGCTTTCATATAAAAAATGTTATAAATTGTTATAAATGCACAGTAAGTTGTTTCTGTGGTGTTAAATATTTAAACAAGGGTTGATTACTACCCCAAAAAAGTTGTCGTCATGAAAATTTGATGACATTATTTGATTTTTACCACTTATATCATTGCGGCATACAATGTATATGACAGTTAACATAGGCTGCTATAAATACTGCATAAACTCACAAAAATCTCATATATTATACCAAATGAAAGTTTTATACCTTAAATTTTATTGACTGATAGTAAATAAAACAGTTAAATGACCATGACTGCACTTTTGATCAGTTAATAGTTCCAGTACTGACACCAGGTGTAAAAAAGGGGGGTCAATATTCCTTGACTCTTCAATACCTTGGATTTTTTATTAAACTCATTGTAAAAATTGTGGAAAGTCTTTAAAACAGTAGAACAAACAAGGATAAATCAACAAAAACTGATCTTGATATTGAAAGTTTATGTTCCTCAAGTCCAAAATGAGATTTTCAAGTATTTTCTATCAAAGGCTTACATTACAGTCAGTTTAAATTGAGCTGTGAAATTTGTAATATGAGTCGCATTATGCTCAGAAAGAATGTTTCTAACTTCAAATTGACTAAGGATCAAGAATAAACAAAACGAAAGATTTCTGATCAACTTTTTTTGCTCTTTAAGAGAAATGCTGTGAAACCCAAAATTCAGAAAATAATTGATTTTTTGGTCTTAACTGATCATTTGAAATAAAAGTAGCCACATTTCAATCTTTTTTGGCGCAAAAAGTCACAAATTGCAAATTTAGAGCATTTAACCTGAATGTGTGCTATTTTTAGCTTTTCCTACCTTGACAATATGCTTTCATATAAAAAATGTTATGAATTGTTATAAATGCACAGTAAGTTGTTTCTGTGGTGTTAAATATTTAAACAAGGGTTGATTACTACCCCAAAAAAGTTGTCGTCATGAAAATTTGATGAAATTATTTGATTTTTACCACTTATATCATTGCGGCATACAATGTATATGACAGTTAACATAGGCTGCTATAAATACTGCCTAAACTCACAAAAATCTCATATATTATACCAAATGAAAGTTTTATACCTTAAATTTTATTGACTGATAGTAAATAAAACAGTTAAATGACCATGACTGCACTTTTGATCAGTTAATAGTTCCATTACTGACACCAGGTGTAAAAAAGGGGGGTCAATATTCCTTGACTCTTCAATACCTTGGATTTTTTATTAAACTCATTGTAAAAATTGTGGAAAGTCTTTAAAACAGTAGAACAAACAAGGATAAATCAACAAAAACTGATCTTGATATTGAAAGTTTATGTTCCTCAAGTCCAAAATGAGATTTTCAAGTATTTTCTATCAAAGGCTTACATTACAGTCAGTTTAAATTGAGCTGTGAAATTTGTAATATGAGTCGCATTATGCTCAGAAAGAATGTTTCTAACTTCAAATTGACTAAGGATCAAGAATAAACAAAACGAAAGATTTCTGATCAACTTTTTTTGCTCTTTAAGAGAAATGCTGTGAAACCCAAAATTCAGAAAATAATTGATTTTTTGGTCTTAACTGATCATTTGAAATAAAAGTAGCCACATTTCAATCTTTTTTGGCGCAAAAAGTCACAAATTGCAAATTTAGAGCATTTAACCTGAATGTGTGCTATTTTTAGCTTTTCCTACCTTGACAATATGCTTTCATATAAAAAATGTTATAAATTGTTATAAATGCACAGTAAGTTGTTTCTGTGGTGTTAAATATTTAAACAAGGGTTGATTACTACCCCAAAAAAGTTGTCGTCATGAAAATTTGATGAAATTATTTGATTTTTACCACTTATATCATTGCGGCATACAATGTATATGACAGTTAACATAGGCTGCTATAAATACTGCATAAACTCACAAAAATCTCATATATTATACCAAATGAAAGTTTTATACCTTAAATTTTATTGACTGATAGTAAATAAAACAGTTAAATGACCATGACTGCACTTTTGATCAGTTAATAGTTCCATTACTGACACCAGGTGTAAAAAAGGGGGGTCAATATTCCTTGACTCTTCAATACCTTGGATTTTTTATTAAACTCATTGTAAAAATTGTGGAAAGTCTTTAAAACAGTAGAACAAACAAGGATAAATCAACAAAAACTGAATGTTGATATTGAAAGTTTATGTTCCTCAAGTCCAAAATGAGATTTTCAAGTATTTTCTATCAAAGGCTACATTACAGTCAGTTTAAATTGAGCTGTGAAATTTGTAATATGAGTCGCATTATGCTCAGAAAGAATGTTTCTAACTTCAAATTGACTAAGGATCAAGAATAAACAAAACGAAAGATTTCTGATCAACTTTTTTTGCTCTTTAAGAGAAATGCTGTGAAACCCAAAATTCAGAAAATAATTGATTTTTTGGTCTTTAAAACTGATCATTTGAAATAAAAGTAGCCACATTTCAATCTTTTTTGGCGCAAAAAGTCACAAATTGCAAATTTAGAGCATTTAACCTGAATGTGTGCTATTTTTAGCTTTTCCTACCTTGACAATATGCTTTCATATAAAAAATGTTATGAATTGTTATAAATGCACAGTAAGTTGTTTCTGTGGTGTTAAATATTTAAACAAGGGTTGATTACTACCCCAAAAAAGTTGTCGTCATGAAAATTTGATGAAATTATTTGATTTTTACCACTTATATCATTGCGGCATACAATGTATATGACAGTTAACATAGGCTGCTATAAATACTGCATAAACTCACAAAAATCTCATATATTATACCAAATGAAAGTTTTATACCTTAAATTTTATTGACTGATAGTAAATAAAACAGTTAAATGACCATGACTGCACTTTTGATCAGTTAATAGTTCCATTACTGACACCAGGTGTAAAAAAGGGGGGTCAATATTCCTTGACTCTTCAATACCTTGGATTTTTTATTAAACTCATTGTAAAAATTGTGGAAAGTCTTTAAAACAGTAGAACAAACAAGGATAAATCAACAAAAACTGATCTTGATATTGAAAGTTTATGTTCCTCAAGTCCAAAATGAGATTTTCAAGTATTTTCTATCAAAGGCTTACATTACAGTCAGTTTAAATTGAGCTGTGAAATTTGTAATATGAGTCGCATTATGCTCAGAAAGAATGTTTCTAACTTCAAATTGACTAAGGATCAAGAATAAACAAAACGAAAGATTTCTGATCAACTTTTTTTGCTCTTTAAGAGAAATGCTGTGAAACCCAAAATTCAGAAAATAATTGATTTTTTGGTCTTAACTGATCATTTGAAATAAAAGTAGCCACATTTCAATCTTTTTTGGCGCAAAAAGTCACAAATTGCAAATTTAGAGCATTTAACCTGAATGTGTGCTATTTTTAGCTTTTCCTACCTTGACAATATGCTTTCATATAAAAAATGTTATAAATTGTTATAAATGCACAGTAAGTTGTTTCTGTGGTGTTAAATATTTAAACAAGGGTTGATTACTACCCCAAAAAAGTTGTCGTCATGAAAATTTGATGAAATTATTTGATTTTTACCACTTATATCATTGCGGCATACAATGTATATGACAGTTAACATAGGCTGCTATAAATACTGCATAAACTCACAAAAATCTCATATATTATACCAAATGAAAGTTTTATACCTTAAATTTTATTGACTGATAGTAAATAAAACAGTTAAATGACCATGACTGCACTTTTGATCAGTTAATAGTTCCATTACTGACACCAGGTGTAAAAAAGGGGGGTCAATATTCCTTGACTCTTCAATACCTTGGATTTTTTATTAAACTCATTGTAAAAATTGTGGAAAGTCTTTAAAACAGTAGAACAAACAAGGATAAATCAACAACAACTGATCTTGATATTGAAAGTTTATGTTCCTCAAGTCCAAAATGAGATTTTCAAGTATTTTCTATCAAAGGCTTACATTACAGTCAGTTTAAATTGAGCTGTGAAATTTGTAATATGAGTTGCATTATGCTCAGAAAGAATGTTTCTAACTTCAAATTGACTAAGGATCAAGAATAAACAAAACGAAAGATTTCTGATCAACTTTTTTTGCTCTTTAGGTGTCAGACCACCAATTACTCCCTCCAATTTAGAACGTATGTAAAAGTAGCCCTACTCTGACACAAAATAGTGCTTTTGATGTACTTGTTTACTTAAACTAACCAACAAATATGCAGAAATGAAACTTTTGATGAAAGAGACATATATCTAGATCATTTTGAGCCAAAATTTATTTGTCTATGAGTTTGCATTTAAAATTGAGGATTAATGCGCTCCATAGTATACTAATTTTAGATTTTCAAAAAACCAGGTTTGTTTTTTTGTGTATCTCTGTTTGATGGTCAGTTAATTTGTTAGAAGGCTTTAAAGGTATGGTGAAAATTGGCATGTAGAATGCTGATACATGTACAATTCAGGATATACCTGGTTTCTATGAAGTTAAACTTAAGGTAAAATATTTAGAAAGCTGTGAAAATTGCAAAATTTGGTTGAACAGATAGGGATTTTTAATTGGTGGTCTGACACCTTTAAGAGAAATGCTGTGAAACCCAAAATTCAGAAAATAATTGATTTTTTGGTCTTAACTGATCATTTAAAAGAAAAGTAGCCACATTTCAATCTTTTTTGGCGCAAAAAGTCACAAATTGCAAATTTAGAGCATTTAACCTGAATGTGTGCTATTTTTAGCTTTTCCTACCTTGACAATATGCTTTCATATAAAAAATGTTATAAATTGTTATAAATGCACAGTAAGTTGTTTCTGTGGTGTTAAATTAACTATTTAAACAAGGGTTGATTACTACCCCCAAAAAGTTGTCGTCATGAAAATTTGATGAAATTATTTGATTTTTACCACTTATATCATTGCGGCATACAATGTATATGACAGTTAACATAGGCTGCTATAAATACTGCATAAACTCACAAAAATCTCATATATTATACCAAATGAAAGATTTATACCTTAAATTTTATTGACTGATAGTAAATAAAACAGTTAAATGACCATGACTGCACTTTTGATCAGTTAATAGTTCCATTACTGACACCAGGTGTAAAAAAGGGGGGTCAATATTCCTTGACTCTTCAATACCTTGGATTTTTTATTAAACTCATTGTAAAAATTGTGGAAAGTCTTTAAAACAGTAGAACAAACAAGGATAAATCAACAAAAACTGATCTTGATATTGAAAGTTTATGTTCCTCAAGTCCAAAATGAGATTTTCAAGTATTTTCTATCAAAGGCTTACATTACAGTCAGTTTAAATTGAGCTGTGAAATTTGTAATATGAGTCGCATTATGCTCAGAAAGAATGTTTCTAACTTCAAATTGACTAAGGATCAAGAATAAATAAAACGAAAGATTTCTGATCAACTTTTTTTGCTCTTTAAGAGAAATGCTGTGAAACCCAAAATTCAGAAAATAATTGATTTTTTGGTCTTAACTGATCATTTGAAATAAAAGTAGCCACATTTCAATCTTTTTTGGCGCAAAAAGTCACAAATTGCAAATTTAGAGCATTTAACCTGAATGTGTGCTATTTTTAGCTTTTCCTACCTTGACAATATGCTTTCATATAAAAAATGTTATAAATTGTTATAAATGCACAGTAAGTTGTTTCTGTGGTGTTAAATATTTAAACAAGGGTTGATTACTACCCCAAAAAAGTTGTCGTCATGAAAATTTGATGAAATTTTTTGATTTTTACCACTTATATCATTGCGGCATACAATGTATATGACAGTTAACATAGGCTGCTATAAATACTGCATAAACTCACAAAAATCTCATATATTATACCAAATGAAAGTTTTATACCTTAAATTTTATTGACTGATAGTAAATAAAACAGTTAAATGACCATGACTGCACTTTTGATCAGTTAATAGTTCCATTACTGACACCAGGTGTAAAAAAGGGGGGTCAATATTCCTTGACTCTTCAATACCTTGGATTTTTTATTAAACTCATTGTAAAAATTGTGGAAAGTCTTTAAAACAGTAGAACAAACAAGGATAAATCAACAAAAACTGATCTTGATATTGAAAGTTTATGTTCCTCAAGTCCAAAATGAGATTTTCAAGTATTTTCTATCAAAGGCTTACATTACAGTCAGTTTAAATTGAGCTGTGAAATTTGTAATATGAGTCGCATTATGCTCAGAAAGAATGTTTCTAACTTCAAATTGACTAAGGATCAAGAATAAACAAAACGAAAGATTTCTGATCAACTTTTTTTGCTCTTTAAGAGAAATGCTGTGAAACCCAAAATTCAGAAAATAATTGATTTTTTGGTCTTAACTGATCATTTGAAATAAAAGTAGCCACATTTCAATCTTTTTTGGCGCAAAAAGTCACAAATTGCAAATTTAGAGCATTTAACCTGAATGTGTGCTATTTTTAGCTTTTCCTACCTTGACAATATGCTTTCATATAAAAAATGTTATAAATTGTTATAAATGCACAGTAAGTTGTTTCTGTGGTGTTAAATATTTAAACAAGGGTTGATTACTACCCCAAAAAAGTTGTCGTCATGAAAATTTGATGAAATTATTTGATTTTTACCACTTATATCATTGCGGCATACAATGTATATGACAGTTAACATAGGCTGCTATAAATACTGCATAAACTCACAAAAATCTCATATATTATACCAAATGAAAGTTTTATACCTTAAATTTTATTGACTGATAGTAAATAAAACAGTTAAATGACCATGACTGCACTTTTGATCAGTTAATAGTTCCATTACTGACACCAGGTGTAAAAAAGGGGGGTCAATATTCCTTGACTCTTCAATACCTTGGATTTTTTATTAAACTCATTGTAAAAATTGTGGAAAGTCTTTAAAACAGTAGAACAAACAAGGATAAATCAACAAAAACTGATCTTGATATTGAAAGTTTATGTTCCTCAAGTCCAAAATGAGATTTTCAAGTATTTTCTATCAAAGGCTTACATTACAGTCAGTTTAAATTGAGCTGTGAAATTTGTAATATGAGTCGCATTATGCTCAGAAAGAATGTTTCTAACTTCAAATTGACTAAGGATCAAGAATAAACAAAACGAAAGATTTCTGATCAACTTTTTTTGCTCTTTAGGTGTCAGACCACCAATTACTCCCTCCAATTTAGAACGTATGTAAAAGTAGCCCTACTCTGACACAAAATAGTGCTTTTGATGTACTTGTTTACTTAAACTAACCAACAAATATGCAGAAATGAAACTTTTGATGAAAGAGACATATATCTAGATCATTTTGAGCCAAAATTTTTTTGTCTATGAGTTTGCATTTAAAATTGAGGATTAATGCGCTCCATAGTATACTAATTTTAGATTTTCAGAAAACCAGTTTTTTTTTTTTGTGTATCTCTGTTTGATGGTCAGTTAATTTGTTAGAAGGCTTTAAAGGTATGGTGAAAATTGGCATGTAGAATGCTGATACATGTACAATTCAGGATATACCTGGTTTCTATGAAGTTAAACTTAAGGTAAAATATTTAGAAAGCTGTGAAAATTGCAAAATTTGGTTGAACAGATAGGGATTTTTAATTGGTGGTCTGACACCTTTAAGAGAAATGCTGTGAAACCCAAAATTCAGAAAATAATTGATTTTTTGGTCTTAACTGATCATTTGAAATAAAAGTAGCCACATTTCAATCTTTTTTGGCGCAAAAAGTCACAAATTGCAAATTTAGAGCATTTAACCTGAATGTGTGCTATTTTTAGCTTTTCCTACCTTGACAATATGCTTTCATATAAAAAATGTTATAAATTGTTATAAATGCACAGTAAGTTGTTTCTGTGGTGTTAAATATTTAAACAAGGGTTGATTACTACCCCAAAAAAGTTGTCGTCATGAAAATTTGATGAAATTATTTGATTTTTACCACTTATATCATTGCGGCATACAATGTATATGACAGTTAACATAGGCTGCTATAAATACTGCATAAACTCACAAAAATCTCATATATTATACCAAATGAAAGTTTTATACCTTAAATTTTATTGACTGATAGTAAATAAAACAGTTAAATGACCATGACTGCACTTTTGATCAGTTAATAGTTCCATTACTGACACCAGGTGTAAAAAAGGGGGGTCAATATTCCTTGACTCTTCAATACCTTGGATTTTTTATTAAACTCATTGTAAAAATTGTGGAAAGTCTTTAAAACAGTAGAACAAACAAGGATAAATCAACAAAAACTGATCTTGATATTGAAAGTTTATGTTCCTCAAGTCCAAAATGAGATTTTCAAGTATTTTCTATCAAAGGCTTACATTACAGTCAGTTTAAATTGAGCTGTGAAATTTGTAATATGAGTCGCATTATGCTCAGAAAGAATGTTTCTAACTTCAAATTGACTAAGGATCAAGAATAAACAAAACGAAAGATTTCTGATCAACTTTTTTTGCTCTTTAAAAGAAATGCTGTGAAACCCAAAATTCAGAAAATAATTGATTTTTTGGTCTTAACTGATCATTTGAAATAAAAGTAGCCACATTTCAATCTTTTTTGGCGCAAAAAGTCACAAATTGCAAATTTAGAGCATTTAACCTGAATGTGTGCTATTTTTAGCTTTTCCTACCTTGACAATATGCTTTCATATAAAAAATGTTATAAATTGTTATAAATGCACAGTAAGTTGTTTCTGTGGTGTTAAATATTTAAACAAGGGTTGATTACTGCCCCAAAAAAGTTGTTGTCATGAAAATTTGATGAAATTATTTGATTTTTACCACTTATATCATTGCGGCATACAATGTATATGACAGTTAACATAGGCTGCTATAAATACTGCATAAACTCACAAAAATCTCATATATTATACCAAATGAAAGTTTTATACCTTAAATTTTATTGACTGATAGTAAATAAAACAGTTAAATGACCATGACTGCACTTTTGATCAGTTAATAGTTCCATTACTGACACCAGGTGTAAAAAAGGGGGGTCAATATTCCTTGACTCTTCAATACCTTGGATTTTTTATTAAACTCATTGTAAAAATTGTGGAAAGTCTTTAAAACAGTAGAACAAACAAGGATAAATCAACAAAAACTGATCTTGATATTGAAAGTTTATGTTCCTCAAGTCCAAAATGAGATTTTCAAGTATTTTCTATCAAAGGCTTACATTACAGTCAGTTTAAATTGAGCTGTGAAATTTGTAATATGAGTCGCATTATGCTCAGAAAGAATGTTTCTAACTTCAAATTGACTAAGGATCAAGAATAAACAAAACGAAAGATTTCTGATCAACTTTTTTTGCTCTTTAAGAGAAATGCTGTGAAACCCAAAATTCAGAAAATAATTGATTTTTTGGTCTTAACTGATCATTTGAAATAAAAGTAGCCACATTTCAATCTTTTTTGGCGCAAAAAGTCACAAATTGCAAATTTAGAGCATTTAACCTGAATGTGTGCTATTTTTAGCTTTTCCTACCTTGACAATATGCTTTCATATAAAAAATGTTATAAATTGTTATAAATGCACAGTAAGTTGTTTCTGTGGTGTTAAATATTTAAACAAGGGTTGATTACTACCCCAAAAAAGTTGTCGTCATGAAAATTTGATGAAATTATTTGATTTTTACCACTTATATCATTGCGGCATACAATGTATATGACAGTTAACATAGGCTGCTATAAATACTGCATAAACTCACAAAAATCTCATATATTATACCAAATGAAAGTTTTATACCTTAAATTTTATTGACTGATAGTAAATAAAACAGTTAAATGACCATGACTGCACTTTTGATCAGTTAATAGTTCCATTACTGACACCAGGTGTAAAAAAGGGGGGTCAATATTCCTTGACTCTTCAATACCTTGGATTTTTTATTAAACTCATTGTAAAAATTGTGGAAAGTCTTTAAAACAGTAGAACAAACAAGGATAAATCAACAAAAACTGATCTTGATATTGAAAGTTTATGTTCCTCAAGTCCAAAATGAGATTTTCAAGTATTTTCTATCAAAGGCTTACATTACAGTCAGTTTAAATTGAGCTGTGAAATTTGTAATATGAGTTGCATTATGCTCAGAAAGAATGTTTCTAACTTCAAATTGACTAAGGATCAAGAATAAACAAAACGAAAGATTTCTGATCAACTTTTTTTGCTCTTTAAGAGAAATGCTGTGAAACCCAAAATTCAGAAAATAATTGATTTTTTGGTCTTAACTGATCATTTGAAATAAAAGTAGCCACATTTCAATCTTTTTTGGCGCAAAAAGTCACAAATTGCAAATTTAGAGCATTTAACCTGAATGTGTGCTATTTTTAGCTTTTCCTACCTTGACAATATGCTTTCATATAAAAAATGTTATAAATTGTTATAAATGCACAGTAAGTTGTTTCTGTGGTGTTAAATATTTAAACAAGGGTTGATTACTACCCCAAAAAAGTTGTCGTCATGAAAATTTGATGAAATTATTTGATTTTTACCACTTATATCATTGCGGCATACAATGTATATGACAGTTAACATAGGCTGCTATAAATACTGCATAAACTCACAAAAATCTCATATATTATACCAAATGAAAGTTTTATACCTTAAATTTTATTGACTGATAGTAAATAAAACAGTTAAATGACCATGACTGCACTTTTGATCAGTTAATAGTTCCATTACTGACACCAGGTGTAAAAAAGGGGGGTCAATATTCCTTGACTCTTCAATACCTTGGATTTTTTATTAAACTCATTGTAAAAATTGTGGAAAGTCTTTAAAACAGTAGAACAAACAAGGATAAATCAACAAAAACTGATCTTGATATTGAAAGTTTATGTTCCTCAAGTCCAAAATGAGATTTTCAAGTATTTTCTATCAAAGGCTTACATTACAGTCAGTTTAAATTGAGCTGTGAAATTTGTAATATGAGTCGCATTATGCTCAGAAAGAATGTTTCTAACTTCAAATTGACTAAGGATCAAGAATAAACAAAACGAAAGATTTCTGATCAACTTTTTTTGCTCTTTAAGAGAAATGCTGTGAAACCCAAAATTCAGAAAATAAATGATTTTTTGGTCTTAACTGATCATTTGAAATAAAAGTAGCCACATTTCAATCTTTTTTGGCGCAAAAAGTCACAAATTGCAAATTTAGAGCATTTAACCTGAATGTGTGCTATTTTTAGCTTTTCCTACCTTGACAATATGCTTTCATATAAAAAATGTTATAAATTGTTATAAATGCACAGTAAGTTGTTTCTGTGGTGTTAAATATTTAAACAAGGGTTGATTACTACCCCAAAAAAGTTGTCGTCATGAAAATTTGATGAAATTATTTGATTTTTACCACTTATATCATTGCGGCATACAATGTATATGACAGTTAACATAGGCTGCTATAAATACTGCATAAACTCACAAAAATCTCATATATTATACCAAATGAAAGTTTTATACCTTAAATTTTATTGACTGATAGTAAATAAAACAGTTAAATGACCATGACTGCACTTTTGATCAGTTAATAGTTCCATTACTGACACCAGGTGTAAAAAAGGGGGGTCAATATTCCTTGACTCTTCAATACCTTGGATTTTTTATTAAACTCATTGTAAAAATTGTGGAAAGTCTTTAAAACAGTAGAACAAACAAGGATAAATCAACAAAAACTGATCTTGATATTGAAAGTTTATGTTCCTCAAGTCCAAAATGAGATTTTCAAGTATTTTCTATCAAAGGCTTACATTACAGTCAGTTTAAATTGAGCTGTGAAATTTGTAATATGAGTCGCATTATGCTCAGAAAGAATGTTTCTAACTTCAAATTGACTAAGGATCAAGAATAAACAAAACGAAAGATTTCTGATCAACTTTTTTTGCTCTTTAAGAGAAATGCTGTGAAACCCAAAATTCAGAAAATAATTGATTTTTTGGTCTTAACTGATCATTTGAAATAAAAGTAGCCACATTTCAATCTTTTTTGGCGCAAAAAGTCACAAATTGCAAATTTAGAGCATTTAACCTGAATGTGTGCTATTTTTAGCTTTTCCTACCTTGACAATATGCTTTCATATAAAAAATGTTATAAATTGTTATAAATGCACAGTAAGTTGTTTCTGTGGTGTTAAATATTTAAACAAGGGTTGATTACTACCCCAAAAAAGTTGTCGTCATGAAAATTTGATGAAATTATTTGATTTTTACCACTTATATCATTGCGGCATACAATGTATATGACAGTTAACATAGGCTGCTATAAATACTGCATAAACTCACAAAAATCTCATATATTATACCAAATGAAAGTTTTATACCTTAAATTTTATTGACTGATAGTAAATAAAACAGTTAAATGACCATGACTGCACTTTTGATCAGTTAATAGTTCCATTACTGACACCAGGTGTAAAAAAGGGGGGTCAATATTCCTTGACTCTTCAATACCTTGGATTTTTTATTAAACTCATTGTAAAAATTGTGGAAAGTCTTTAAAACAGTAGAACAAACAAGGATAAATCAACAAAAACTGATCTTGATATTGAAAGTTTATGTTCCTCAAGTCCAAAATGAGATTTTCAAGTATTTTCTATCAAAGGCTTACATTACAGTCAGTTTAAATTGAGCTGTGAAATTTGTAATATGAGTCGCATTATGCTCAGAAAGAATGTTTCTAACTTCAAATTGACTAAGGATCAAGAATAAACAAAACGAAAGATTTCTGATCAACTTTTTTTGCTCTTTAAGAGAAATGCTGTGAAACCCAAAATTCAGAAAATAATTGATTTTTTGGTCTTAACTGATCATTTGAAATAAAAGTAGCCACATTTCAATCTTTTTTGGCGCAAAAAGTCACAAATTGCAAATTTAGAGCATTTAACCTGAATGTGTGCTATTTTTAGCTTTTCCTACCTTGACAATATGCTTTCATATAAAAAATGTTATAAATTGTTATAAATGCACAGTAAGTTGTTTCTGTGGTGTTAAATATTTAAACAAGGGTTGATTACTACCCCAAAAAAGTTGTCGTCATGAAAATTTGATGAAATTATTTGATTTTTACCACTTATATCATTGCGGCATACAATGTATATGACAGTTAACATAGGCTGCTATAAATACTGCATAAACTCACAAAAATCTCATATATTATACCAAATGAAAGTTTTATACCTTAAATTTTATTGACTGATAGTAAATAAAACAGTTAAATGACCATGACTGCACTTTTGATCAGTTAATAGTTCCATTACTGACACCAGGTGTAAAAAAGGGGGGTCAATATTCCTTGACTCTTCAATACCTTGGATTTTTTATTAAACTCATTGTAAAAATTGTGGAAAGTCTTTAAAACAGTAGAACAAACAAGGATAAATCAACAAAAACTGATCTTGATATTGAAAGTTTATGTTCCTCAAGTCCAAAATGAGATTTTCAAGTATTTTCTATCAAAGGCTTACATTACAGTCAGTTTAAATTGAGCTGTGAAATTTGTAATATGAGTCGCATTATGCTCAGAAAGAATGTTTCTAACTTCAAATTGACTAAGGATCAAGAATAAACAAAACGAAAGATTTCTGATCAACTTTTTTTGCTCTTTAAGAGAAATGCTGTGAAACCCAAAATTCAGAAAATAATTGATTTTTTGGTCTTAACTGATCATTTGAAATAAAAGTAGCCACATTTCAATCTTTTTTGGCGCAAAAAGTCACAAATTGCAAATTTAGAGCATTTAACCTGAATGTGTGCTATTTTTAGCTTTTCCTACCTTGACAATATGCTTTCATATAAAAAATGTTATAAATTGTTATAAATGCACAGTAAGTTGTTTCTGTGGTGTTAAATATTTAAACAAGGGTTGATTACTACCCCAAAAAAGTTGTCGTCATGAAAATTTGATGAAATTATTTGATTTTTACCACTTATATCATTGCGGCATACAATGTATATGACAATTAACATAGGCTGCTATAAATACTGCATAAACTCACAAAAATCTCATATATTATACCAAATGAAAGTTTTATACCTTAAATTTTATTGACTGATAGTAAATAAAACAGTTAAATGACCATGACTGCACTTTTGATCAGTTAATACTTCCATTACTGACACCAGGTGTAAAAAAGGGGGGTCAATATTCCTTGACTCTTCAATACCTTGGATTTTTTTATTAAACTCATTGTAAAAATTGTGGAAAGTCTTTAAAACAGTAGAACAAACAAGGATAAATCAACAAAAACTGATCTTGATATTGAAAGTTTATGTTCCTCAAGTCCAAAATGAGATTTTCAAGTATTTTCTATCAAAGGCTTACATTACAGTCAGTTTAAATTGAGCTGTGAAATTTGTAATATGAGTCGCATTATGCTCAGAAAGAATGTTTCTAACTTCAAATTGACTAAGGATCAAGAATAAACAAAACGAAAGATTTCTGATCAACTTTTTTTGCTCTTTAAGAGAAATGCTGTGAAACCCAAAATTCAGAAAATAATTGATTTTTTGGTCTTAACTGATCATTTGAAATAAAAGTAGCCATATTTCAATCTTTTTTGGCGCAAAAAGTCACAAATTGCAAATTTAGAGCATTTAACCTGAATGTGTGCTATTTTTAGCTTTTCCTACCTTGACAATATGCTTTCATATAAAAAATGTTATAAATTGTTATAAATGCACAGTAAGTTGTTTCTGTGGTGTTAAATATTTAAACAAGGGTTGATTACTACCCCAAAAAAGTTGTCGTCATGAAAATTTGTTGAAATTATTTGATTTTTACCACTTATATCATTGCGGCATACAATGTATATGACAGTTAACATAGGCTGCTATAAATACTGCATTAACTCACAAAAATCTCATATATTATACCAAATGAAAGTTTTATACCTTAAATTTTATTGACTGATAGTAAATAAAACAGTTAAATGACCATGACTGCACTTTTGATCAGTTAATAGTTCCATTACTGACACCAGGTGTAAAAAAGGGGGGTCAATATTCCTTGACTCTTCAATACCTTGGATTTTTTATTAAACTCATTGTAAAAATTGTGGAAAGTCTTTAAAACAGTAGAACAAACAAGGATAAATCAACAAAAACTGATCTTGATATTGAAAGTTTATGTTCCTCAAGTCCAAAATGAGATTTTCAAGTATTTTCTATCAAAGGCTTACATTACAGTCAGTTTAAATTGAGCTGTGAAATTTGTAATATGAGTCGCATTATGCTCAGAAAGAATGTTTCTAACTTCAAATTGACTAAGGATCAAGAATAAACAAAACGAAAGATTTCTGATCAACTTTTTTTGCTCTTTAAGAGAAATGCTGTGAAACCCAAAATTCAGAAAATAATTGATTTTTTGGTCTTAACTGATCATTTGAAATAAAAGTAGCCACATTTCAATCTTTTTTGGCGCAAAAAGTCACAAATTGCAAATTTAGAGCATTTAACCTGAATGTGTGCTATTTTTAGCTTTTCCTACCTTGACAATATGCTTTCATATAAAAAATGTTATAAATTGTTATAAATGCACAGTAAGTTGTTTCTGTGGTGTTAAATATTTAAACAAGGGTTGATTACTACCCCAAAAAAGTTGTCGTCATGAAAATTTGATGAAATTATTTGATTTTTACCACTTATATCATTGCGGCATACAATGTATATGACAGTTAACATAGGCTGCTATAAATACTGCATAAACTCACAAAAATCTCATATATTATACCAAATGAAAGTTTTATACCTTAAATTTTATTGACTGATAGTAAATAAAACAGTTAAATGACCATGACTGCACTTTTGATCAGTTAATAGTTCCATTACTGACACCAGGTGTAAAAAAGGGGGGTCAATATTCCTTGACTCTTCAATACCTTGGATTTTTTATTAAACTCATTGTAAAAATTGTGGAAAGTCTTTAAAACAATAGAACAAACAAGGATAAATCAACAAAAACTGATCTTGATATTGAAAGTTTATGAGTCTCAAGTCCAAAATGAGATTTTCAAGTATTTTCTATCAAAGGCTTACATTACAGTCAGTTTAAATTGAGCTGTGAAATTTGTAATATGAGTTGCATTATGCTCAGAAAGAATGTTTCTAACTTCAAATTGACTAAGGATCAAGAATAAACAAAACGAAAGATTTCTGATCAACTTTTTTTGCTCTTTAAGAGAAATGCTGTGAAACCCAAAATTCAGAAAATAATTGATTTTTTGGTCTTAACTGATCATTTGAAATAAAAGTAGCCACATTTCAATCTTTTTTGGCGCAAAAAGTCACAAATTGCAAATTTAGAGCATTTAACCTGAATGTGTGCTATTTTTAGCTTTTCCTACCTTGACAATATGCTTTCATATAAAAAATGTTATAAATTGTTATAAATGCACAGTAAGTTGTTTCTGTGGTGTTAAATATTTAAACAAGGGTTGATTACTACCCCAAAAAAGTTGTCGTCATGAAAATTTGATGAAATTATTTGATTTTTACCACTTATATCATTGCGGCATACAATGTATATGACAGTTAACATAGGCTGCTATAAATACTGCATAAACTCACAAAAATCTCATATATTATACCAAATGAAAGTTTTATACCTTAAATTTTATTGACTGATAGTAAATAAAACAGTTAAATGACCATGACTGCACTTTTGATCAGTTAATAGTTCCATTACTGACACCAGGTGTAAAAAAGGGGGGTCAATATTCCTTGACTCTTCAATACCTTGGATTTTTTATTAAACTCATTGTAAAAATTGTGGAAAGTCTTTAAAACAGTAGAACAAACA